>NW_026883045.1:0-448720 GCF_032173495.1 Musca vetustissima
TTTTTCAATGACTATTAGACCCATGGATTTTTTCAATGACCAATAGAGGTGTGTTTTTTTTATTCTAGTAATAATTTCCATTAATTTGAAATGTTTCACATTTTTCTTTATTCCCCAAAATAAATCCAACGCCTTAAAGTAGTATCTCTATACATATTTGCTCCTTTCATTTTTTTTCCCTTAACCATTCGTAGTGATAATAATATGTTTGTCTGTCTGTGGATGTGAGAATATATTTTACGATGAAAGTTAATATTTAAAAAGTCCCTATGGTTTAAGATGAACCAAAGTTGTACAGATAAAGATATGCGATACGCAAGGATAGTAGGTGATAGCTAAAATCAACATGCAGAATGTCCTTGACAGGGAGATGTAAGCAAAATAAATTTAAGCAACATATTTTACTCTGTTTAACTTAAAGCGATATTAAATGAAAATAATTGCATACTTTTAAAGGTAGAAGGAAAATATTTGTTGTGTAAGGAGGAATTTTAAAATATGGAGGTATATATTTGCCTTCTATATGAAAATAAAGAACATTTGTAATAAAAATACCTTACGTTCTTCTAATAAGAATATCTAAAGGTCTTTCAGTAAGGACCTTTACAAATATTCTGATAAGAACCCTTTAACTATACTAATAATATGAATAATAACGTTCCTAATAAGAAAATCAAAATGCATTCTAGTTAAAATATTATTTCTAATGCGATAAATTTGAGTTCTTCATCAGTTCTAATAAGAAAACCTTGAATATTCTATATCTAATCCAATAAGTAGACCCATGGCACTTCTAATAAAATACTAATTGTTTTTTCCAATAAGACAAACTGAAGTACTTTTTTGCCCTTCGAAAGTAATTCGAATATGAAAATCTTATGAATTTCTTATAAGAAGACCCCCGACGATTCTAATAGATTTTCTTATTATAATAGTCATATCTTCGATTAGGGAGACTTATACTTCTCCCAATAAGAATACCTAAAATCCTGTAGTTTTTGTAATAGGAAAATTTTATCGCTCTTCTAATGAGAAAATCTTCTGATCTTCAAATAGGAAGACATTTCGATCTTCCAATAGGAAAACATGTAGATTTTTCAATGTGAAAAAATTCAGTATTTCTTATAAGAAGAACCAAAACTATTTCAATAAAAATACCTGTACACTTATACCTCAAATAAGTAGACTTGCAGTTCTTCCAATAAGAAGACTTTAAGTACGTTGGCTTTTCTTATAGAAAGTACTGAGACTTTTCTCATAGGACGACTTCTCACTCTTTTAATAAGACGACATATTCTCGAACTCTTCAAATAAGAAAACATCAAATCTACGAACAAAAATACCTCAATCTCATCGAATAAGAAGAACTAAATATGTTATTATATGAAACCTAAAGCACTTTCAATGAGAAGACCTCAATCTATTCCAATAAAAAGTCCTTTCTAATAAGAATCATTTATGCACTTCTAAATAGAGTACTGCGATTTTTCTTATAGAAAGTACTGTGGCTTTTCTCACAAGAAGACCAGCCACTATTTCAATAAGAAGACTTATGGTGGCTTTTCTCATAAAAAGTTCTATGACTTTCCTCATAGGAAGACTCTTCTAAGAAGACTTGCCACTCCTCTAATAAAAATACATACTCTCACGCTCTTGCAATAAGAAAACCTCAAGTTTTCGAACAAGAACCCTCAATCTCTTCCAATAAAAATAACTAAGGATCTTCCAATATGAAAACCTAAAGATCTTCCGATAAGAAAATCTCAATCTATTCCAATAAGAACACCTTTTTTCTTTTCTAACTATAAGACCTCTTCTAATGAGGAACATATTCTAATAAGAACTCATAACCTACGGTTATTCTAATAAGAATAGCTCAGGCTATTCTAGTAAGGAGTACTCAAGCTATTCTAATAAGGAAACCTACGGTTCTTCTAATATGAATATACTAAGTGCTTCTGGTAAGAACTTAAGCTCTTCTAATGATAAGATGCTAGTGATAAGATGCTCTGCTAGTGACCTAAATTTTTTTCCAATAAGAAGACTTAGAATTCTTCTAATAAAAAGACTTGGAACTCTTACTTAGAATTCTTCCAATAAGAAGACTTAAGAAGACTTTTAATAAAACTTAGAACTCATCTAATAAAAAGACGGAGAACTCCTCTAATAAGAAGTCTTAGAACTCTTCTAATAAGAAGGCTTGGAACTCTCCTATTAAGAAGACTTAGAACTCTTCTAATAAGAAGACTTAGAACACTTCTAATAAGAAGATCTATACTCTTCTAATAAGAAGACTTAGAGCTATTCTAATGAGAAAACCTTAAGATCTCATAATAATAAGACTTAAAGCACTTCTAATGAGAATACCTAAAATAAGTTCAATAAGAAGTCATATGTTCCCTAAAGAAATCCTTTAAATCTTCTAATAGGAAGCCTTAAAACACTCCTAATTGGAATTCCAAAATTCGTTCAATAAGAATGCCTATAGTTCTTCCAAGCCTTCTAAAAACAGAACTTAAATCTGCCTTAAAATGATGACCAGAAGTTCTAACGGTATGAAGATCTATAGTTTTTCCAAAAAGGGAACCTTGTTATTAAAAAAGTAAATGCACCTTAAGAACTTCTAACAAGAAAACTTCAAGATATTATAATAAGCAGAATCCAAGCTTCTCTAACAACAAAGGCATCAAGTCTCTAACAACAAAGACATCAAGTTCAAAAGAGAAGAAATCCGACGAATGATTTAATGGATATATATAGGAACCCTAATAGATTCCTTATCGATTTTCCATAGGAAGGACTGATTTTTTCATCGAATGACCCTTTGGTGCTCCCTTATTCCCCATTTATAAAAATCTAAAAAAAAAATTAATTACAATTTTCCACAACATCATTTTTCAAAATGTCACAATTTTTTGTGTAACACTCCGTGCAATAGACAATAAAAGTAGCATTTGGAGACCACAACCAACCAACCAAGCATCCATCTATCCATCCAACCGAACAACAAACAACCACCAAGACCGAACACAACGTGCCACAAATGCTACGAACCCAAGAAGGGACATTTATTAGACAGCAAAAGTAAAGCTTTCAAAATATTTGAATTATTTGCTAGAAATCCCCCCTCCACATTATGAGGTGAGGGGGACAGAAGTATTAAATATGCAGTTTTTTTCGAATTTTTAATGGTAACACGTTTTGTAACAATTGCAGAACACAACACAACACCTCTCCTGCCCCAATGGTGGAGTTGATGGAGCAGCAGAACTCGGTAGACAGACAGCCATAATAAATGTAGTAATAAATGTTTCTATATTTTCTGAATAAATGGCAGACAAGTTGTAAGTGGGGGGAGAGGAATGGGGGAGGGGAAGTAAAGCATCCGCCTTTATACATAATAAAACAAACACCTTTTGTGGCAGATTACGCACTTAAAATTTTGAAAATACAAAACGACACCCCCAAAAAGGGGTTGTAAAATTCTACACACATACACTCGCATCTTTTGGTGTAGACATGGGGAATTCCCTGACAATTTGCCTTCATCAACAATCAAAGGCATCCAAGTGTTGGAAACTTTCTCTGGATCCATGTTGTTTGGCAGTTGGTGTTTTTGTGTTTCATTTTTTTGGGCAATAGGATGAGTCATCACTGGTAACAGACTGGGGAATACCCAGTCACCTTCCCCAACCAATGTATCCAACCTCCATTCAATCACTCAGCCGGGAGACAATAAACAAGGATTTTCCTTTCACAAAAAAAAAAAACGAAACATTTGAGATTACCCTCCTCCTCCCTTGCCGGTGTTTTTTAGCCGGCATAAAAAGCGCAACAAATCCCCAACCAAAAAAGGGGATGATTACTAAAACAAAAAACAGACAGACGTCATAGCATAAAAATGTTTTGCCGGTTACCTTTTTGTTTACATTCAAGGGTGGTTGGAAGGTGGGGAGCCGGCAGATCTGTTTTTTGCTTTTTTTATTTTGTAATGTTATGAGTTTCGGCAGCTGTGTGCGGAGCATATGTTTAAACAGGTTGCACTTTACGAAATTACAAAACGTTTTCACTTCCCTGGAAAATCGGAAACAATAGGAAAGGCAATATCTGTGTGCGAACGTTCGTGTGTAATGAAATTTCATTAATTCGTTCCTGGGCCAATGTTAAAACCAAACTACCACCACCATCGAACCACCGCTACCAGCCAGCCACATCAGCAACCACGGTCATTGTTAAAATCAACGACCTCTGTTTTGGTATTTTCTCGCTTCGTTGTATCCACGAACAAATATTCAGTGTCAGCATTTTTTCGAAAAACTAACTTCTATGCTAATGTTGTTGGAATTTTTCAGGGTGTGAGCCGTGGGGGGTGGTTGGTTTCTAACAAAAATTCTATTACATTAAAGTTTGTTATTTAATTTTTAGAAAGAATTCCTTTAAAGTCGGAAACATTTTAATGTAACAGCATTTTTTATAAACGCGATAAGGAATCTATTAGGGTGTTTTAAAGAAATACTTTAAATCTTCTGACAATTTCCATCTCATCAGAAAAGCAACAGATTTTCTTATTAGAAGTGCTTCTTAAGTTCTTCTTGTAGAAAGAGCTAATTGAACTAAAAAATTCTTATTAGAAACGCTTTCGGTCTTCTTATTAGAATATCTTAAGAGGATTCTTATTAGAACAGCTTTCGATTTTCATATTAGAAAATGTAAACGTCTTCTTAGAAGAGGAGCTTTCGGGTTTCCTTTTAGAAAACCTTAAGGTATTCTTCTTGGAAGAGTTTAAGGACTTGTTATTAGAAAGCTTAAGATATTCTTTTTAGAAGATTTTTTAGAATTTCTTATTACAAAAGCTTGAGCTATTCTTATTAGAAGATTTAAAGGACTTCTTAGAAGAAAAGTTTCAGGTATTCTTATTGGAAGAGTTTAAAAACTTCGTATCAAAAAAATCTTAAGGTAATCTTATTAGAAGATTTTAAGAACTTCTTATTAGAAAATCTTGAGGTATTCTTATTAGAAGAGTTAAGAAAAAATTAAGGTCTTCTAATTAGAAACTAAGAAGGTCTTATTGTGAAAGACCTTTGAGACTTCATATTAGAAGAGTTTATCGATCTTCTGATTGGGATAATTTCCGGACGTCTTATTATTAGAAGAGTTTAAGAACTTCTTATCAGAAAATCTTAAGGTATTCTTATTAGAAAAATTTAAGAACTTCTTATTAGAAAATCTTAATGAATGCTTATTAGAAGAGTTTAAGGAATTCTTATTAGAAAATCTTAAGGTCTTCTTATTAGAAACTATTAAGTTCTTATTATGAAAGACCTTTGAGAATTCATATTAGAAGAGCTTATGGATCTTCTGATTAGAATAAATTTCTTTCTTATTAAAAGAAGTTTTAGAAGCTTTCTATTAGAAGAACTTATTTCGACCCTATTAGAAGAGTTTAAGGTATTTGGATTAGAAAAGCTGTAGGACTTCTTATTAGAAGGACTTTGAGTATACTTATTAGAAAAGCTATTAGTTTACTTTTTGTATTTTCTTATTAGAAAATCTTCAGCCCTTCTTATTAAACGAATTGAATGACTTAATATTAGAAGAGCTTTAATACATATATTTTTGTTTTTGAAGATACAGAGAACTACTTATTAGATGAGTTTCACAGGACTTCCTATTAGAATAGATTTAGGTCGTCTTATTAGAATAGTTTTTTCGTCAGAAGAGCTTTAGTTCTTTCAATTAAGAAAGTTTCAGGTATTCTTATTAGAAGTATTTTACATCTTCTGATTGAAAGAGGCACAATCATATTAGAGGGCCAATAGATGTTCTCACCAATAGGTCCAATAAGACTTCAAATTAGAAGGCCTTTTGATCTGATAATTAGAAAACAATAGGATTTTTACTAGAAGATAAACCGGCCTTCTTAAAGGCGACTAATATATTTTCTTATTAGAAGACCAATAAGTCCTTCCTATAGAACATTTAAAATTATATCAATTTTTTCTCTCGTTACCTTTTATTTACAATTCCAGATTTGTTTTCCTCCACTTTCCATTGAATTTTATTCGTTCTCTATTTTTTAATTCTACTATCCTGACGTTAGTAAACATCGCATTAAAAACATGTGTGACACAGTACTAAAATTTCTATTCACTTTTGTGGACAATTAAAATCTACTGGAGTTCTTTTTTTTCCAAACCACAAAAACAACCCGAGGCGAATAGAAGTCATAAAATATTTCAAACAAAATGGGGCAACATATTGGAATTATGTGACCACAACAACATCAACGACATCATTCATAAACAAAAAAAAAATAAACGCAAATGAAACCAAAGATTTAGAACACAAATGTGTTAGAATTATGAAATGTCAATGGTTTCATGCGTGACAAAACACGAACAACAAGAAGAACGTGTAAACAAACAACACAATCACAACCACCCACACAAACACAAGGATGTTGGAGTGGTGATTATTGAGAAAAAATGTGTTGAAATAAAAAAAAAAATAGAAGTGGTTATTTGAAACTCCTATTAGTTCGAAAAAAATTATCAGAGATTTAATATTAAGGGGATTGGGTTTCATTTAATGGGGATTTTAAAAATGAAGTATTTGAATGTTTGGTATTTTTGAATGATTTTTGGTTTGAATAAGAAAATTATGATAAGCCTTTATGTAAACAAATTTCATACTTGAACATAATTAGTAGTAAACTAAACATTTAATGACCCAATATTTTAAAATTTCATTGACAGAAAATAATTATTTTCTTGGCTGAAGTCCAAACTAAAGTGTGGGTAATCTATTATTTTCCATTCGTTGTGTGTGTTTTTTTTTTATTTAATAATTATTCGCTCATACATTTTTTGTATTTTATATAATAAAGGAAAAAAAATTAATGTTTGATCCATACTTTCATAACACCAATTGCCTGAAATATTGTGCGTATTAGCAATTTGTCACGTATACGCTAAGCTTTTTTTCCATATTGAACTTATTTGCCTATAACTGATATCAGCATGACGCACCAAGAACACACACACTCGTATAACAATTCCTACTTCATGCAAAAAAATCGCCATTTTATGATTAACAAAGCAACCTATTAATGAAAATCCCATTCTTTCTCTCAGTACTTATTTTTATATATTTCTCCCCTTCTCTGAGAATATTGCATTTTAACTCTCGTTATTAAACGAGCCTACTATGGCATGTCTCCTCTTGTTCTTCTTTTACTAACACAACACATATTGGTTGGATTGTTACATTGTTGTTTTTTCTTGAAAACCAGTTTCTAGTTGTTGTTTTTTGTTTTTCTTTGCTTTTGCCTACTCTGTGCCTCTTTCGGCCTCTCATAGCATACACAAATTACGGTTTTATTTACTTCGTACGTATGCCAATGACCATCTGTTGCCATCTTTAATTGCGCGCCTATCTTTGTGTGTGTGTTTGTATATGTGTTGTTAGTTAGTTTAATGAACCGACAGTTTTCTCCTCGTTGAAAAAGAAGAAGAAGAATAATAGAAGAAGCACAAACACCACAAGTGATCTCTCACAACAGAGTTGCCTAAAAATGGCAGAGGGTTTGACATTTGGCGGGCACAAATAATGTAACTGTTGTGTTTTTGAAATGAGAGAAGAGGAATGGGAGTAGGGGGTAAATAGTGAGCGAAAAGAAATTGCAGTGACGTTAAATGTAAGGTTAAACATGGTTTATAATGGCGTTTTAATTAATTTTTGATATATATTTGAAAAAATTACTTATAATTTTAATATTTGGATATAAAAAATAGTAAAAAATACACGACGTTTTAAATGTGATAATAAAAAAATGGGATAAAAAAAGTAAAAATATAACAAATAATAATAAAATATTGAACATTTATAAAAAGTAACAAAATTAAAATAAAAAATACACATATAAAATTATAATATAAAAAATTAAAAGAATTAAAAATATAAAGAAATTTTAAAATGGAAAATCGTAATTTTTTATACTTTATTTATACATATTCTGCATACACATATACTTTTTTAATTTTATTAAAAATCATAATTAAATAAAAACAAAAAAAAAACAAATTCCCCACTGATAAATAGTTGTTTTTTTGAACCTGACTATTTTCAGGTTCAGGTTATTTTCTCTAAAAATAAAAATAAATATTTTTAAATTTAATTTTGTTTCAATTATGTAAGGAAGTTAATGTATTTTTTTACACATAAATAATTTATATAAACTATTTGGTCTCCTTTTTGAAAGAATTTTTAATGGGAAACCAAAATTGTATTTCTTTTTAATTTTCCTCAGGCTTTACTCTTAAGACGTGGATCAATTTTTAAGAAAGCTTCCTAGTTTATTTTTTTAATATTTTCTTTAATTGTTTAATTATTAAATTTATTAATGCTACAAATAACCACAGCTGACTTTTAAATTTCTCGTTAAACTACTCTCTTTCTCTCTGAGATAATGTTTCATGTTAATTATTCAAATTTTTATATAATTTATTTATTTTACTCGTTTTTTACTTTCTTCTTTGCGACCGTTACAAAAAAACCCAAATTTCCTACTACAATTTTATATGACTTATGACTAACCATACTAAACAAGTACAACCCTGCCTGTAATGACACAACAATACCAAAACAATCAACACTTTAGCTGTGGATTGTGGATGGAGATCGCAAAAACACAACACAACACAAATTGCAAACACAAACACACATAGAAGAGAACCAGAGAATAATCCACTGTTGCTGCTGTGTTGTCTGTGGCAGAGACTGAGAGAGCGATTATGCCAGTCTCTTGGCATTTCTGTGGTATGAGCATATGAATGTGTGTGTGCGTATGTGTGCGGTTTGTGTGGAAGATAAAGCAACAGTACCAGAAAAAACAACGGCGTCTCAACAGAATGAATTTGAGTTGCGATTGTGTGTGGTTGGTGTTTTTTGAAAAAGAAGAAAACTAAATGAAATCCGAAAACAAAAATATTATTTGCTTGCAAATTATTGAAAATAATCAACGACGACGAAGAAGAAAACAATAATTTCGTGTAATAAATAAATTTGCTGACAACGATTTTTGTGAATTAAAAAAATTGCAAAAGAAGAACAACAAGAAAACGGAAGAAAAAGAACGGAAAAGATTTTACATCATTTTTTATTTGGTGGAACAATGATCAACACTTTGTTAGAGCATGTGCCCATTAAAATGGAAAATAAAGAAGTGGAAGATGAGGAGGTGAATGGCAACAATAGTGAACCGGAGGACCATATAAGAGATGACAATGATATAAATTCAGAGGAAGAAGAAGACGATCTTGTGGATCTGGATGAGGAAGATGATGAAGAGGAGGACGACGACGATGATGAGGAAGAAGTCGATGATTTGGCAAGTGATGTCTTGGAAGTGGAACAAGAGGTTACTTTGCTGATGAGCAGTGATGAGGAAGCCGAATTGGAGGCCCAACGTATACGATTCCCTGAAAAGCGGACTTCGTCGAGAAAAAAGTCCCATGATAGCAAATCAAGCCGTAGCACCAGTCGAAATAGCAATACCAGCCAAACATCTTGCACCACCACCAACAACAACACAGCCGCCGCCATCAATACCAGCATTAACAGCAACAACAACACAAGCACAGACAGCAGCAGCAATGCTGCAAATTCAACAAAAACAAACAAAAAAATCGCTGCGGAGAAGACGAGTGGCGGCGACAGCGGCGTAACGAATGAGAAAAAGGCAACGACATCCAAAAACGCAAACAATGCGCCTGAAAAGACAAAAACAGGCACGACAACAACAACGAGTGTGCCACAAAGAACATCACCACGCAACCGAAAGGAAAATAACAAAAACCTTGATAATTTACCAGCTGCCACCACCACGCCTGGTGACCTACGACAAGTTGCCCGCCGTCAAAGCAACAATTCCACATGCAGTGTTGCCTCCTCGATTGGCTCAAATGAGTCGGCCGAAACGGAATCCTGTGGCAACATCTATGTCTATCAGCAGGAACAAAAACTCATCTTCAATTGTGAATTTTGTGACCTGAAATATGGTGACCTGGAGAATCTCAGTCGTCATTTACACGATGCCCATCAGCTATTCCACAATGATGACAATAACAATGGCGGCGGTGGCCACCACCACCACCCACAAAGTGGTGATGAAGATCAGGAAAAAGAGAATTCGCCACGGAACTTGCGCAATCGTAACAATCGCTTGCCCTCGACGAAAACACCCCATCTCCAGGCGTT
This sequence comes from Musca vetustissima, assembly GCF_032173495.1. Lineage (NCBI taxonomy): Eukaryota > Metazoa > Arthropoda > Insecta > Diptera > Muscidae > Musca > Musca vetustissima. The sequence goes on from NW_026883045.1 coordinate 10,258, forward strand.
GCGTGTCAAAAAGGAGCCATTACAACCTGTAGAATCCACCTCCCTACCACCTGTTGCTCTAACCCTTGATTTGGTGGCCGAACAAAGTCTCCAATCATGCGGTAATGTTTTCATTTTAAATCATCGTAAATTGTTTTTGGTTTGTGGCCACTGTGAATGTAAATATGCCAATGTGGAGCTATTCGAGAAGCATTTACGACAGCAGCATGAAGTGTTTAAAGAACAGCCGGCCTGTAATGAGGTTAATGTTATACCGAAAACGGAAATTAAGGAGGAGGTTTTCATTATCACAGAGGTTGTGGAAAAGCCCGCGGCCATAATAGCTCCAGAGGGTGCTATGGTAAGTATACCGGCTGAAATACCATTGGATATAAGTACCACCGAAGAAGCTATTGCGGAACACAATGTGGATAATGGGGAACCAGAGACGGAAACAGTTATATTGCCTGGAGATATTCCCATGGACACTGAGGTTATATCTTCCATACAGATCCATGACACCGGGGTGACGGTGGCAGAAATTCCGGTGATTATTGCAACGGCAGAGGATGCCAGCAATCTTCAAGATTTGGCAACACATTCTCCCATACCACCTCCAACTCAGGCAAGTGAGGAACCTGTTACCGAGGTGCAGCAGGTGGAGGAATCAGTTGCAGAAACCGTGGTCCCCGAGGAAAGTCCTCCCTCCCCCAAGAGAAGTAATCGTAAACGGCGTTCCTCTCCTGAAAAACCGGTAGCCCCCAAATCGCCCTACAAAAGGCCACGCAGAAGTGTTAAGGTACCCACAACAGAGGTATGTTTTGGGGAACTTAAATTCCTTCAATATATTAATTTATTTTTTATTTTAGGTTGAACCCCCAAAACCCAAAGAACCCCTTAAAACTCGACGTAAACCATCATCCACCGTCAACATTAAAAAGGAAAATAAGAAATCCGCCAAGACTGCAGAAAATTCTCAGACGGAAACAGAGTCCACAGAAAATGCCACAGAAACCGAAACCATTCCAGCCAATGAAGAGCCTCCACGAACAGCCTCTCAAAATCCCCCTGAAAAAAGTAAAACTCCATATAAACGAGCAAGGAAATCTACAGCTGCTCCTCCGCCACCCCCTCCATCAACCCAAGCAACAACAGGGGAAGCCTCAAAGAGAAAACGTAAAGCAATTAAAACGAAAATTGAAAAAGAAGATCCCCCAAACAGTCAAACACTTCTCACCACAACAGTAGTAACAACACCATCTTCAGAGGATCTATCACAAACTACAACAACAATGACTACAATGGAACCCAACGACAGAGATGAGGAGTTCCTAGAAGATCCAGTGGCCGATATCATACAACAAATACAGAATGAAGAAATGGCGGCGGCGGCGTCGGAGAGCAACCTACGTCCCCTACCACCCACTACCTTGGCAGTAAGCCCCTTTCCACCCACCACAACAACAACTCCCTCCCAGGTTATTATTGCCACAGTATCCTCCAACATGTCTCCCACATTCACCACCACCACCTCGATTATCAGCAATGATCCCAATTCCCCCGAGGATGTCAAGCCCATTATCAATCATTTGGGTGAAAGGCGTTATGCCTGTGATCAATGTCCACGGACGTTTAAGAAAAATGTACGCCTTGTCGAACACAAACGTTTACACACCGGCGAAAAACCTTTCGCCTGTGATGAGTGTGGCAAAACATTCCGCATTCGAATGCAACTTAACGAACACAAACTGCGACATTCCAAAGAAAAGAAATTCATTTGTGAAATTTGTCAGTTGGGCTGCACCACCAAACAGGATTTGAATCTGCACATGCGCCACCACACAAACGATCGTCGTTTCCATTGCAGTATGTGTCCCAAGGCATTTGTACGTAATTCCGATTTGAAAATCCATATTCGGGTACACACCGGCGAAAAGCCTTATGTCTGTGAGATATGTCACAAATGTTTCCGGGCCAATCAGAATCTCAGTGTTCATCGCAAGTCCCACATGGGAGAGGCTTCGAGGACGTATCAATGTGAACATTGTGATAAGAAATTCTTGCGAAAAATCGATCGCACTGTGCACATGCGTTCCCACACCGGTGAAAAACCGTTCAAATGTGAGATATGTGATCGTGCCTATTCATCGAAATTTAATGTTCGGGCCCATATTGAACGTGATCATATCTCAGAAAATGGTCGAAAGAAACCGGGCCCGAAGCCGCATAGTTTGCGAGAGGAGTTAAAAATACAAAAGAGACTCATCGAAGAGCTGCAAAAACAATTGATGATGCAAATCAAGACGGATGAGAAAATTATACCAGCCGAAATGCAACCGATCAATGAAAGTGATATGGAGGATCATCACATGGAAGAGATTATAGTGCCCAACAACACAACGGCAGTGGAAAATGAAACCTATATTATATCAGAGATAAGTTCACCAATCAATAACAATTCTATGGAACAGCAACAACAATCTCCTCCAACTCTGGTCTCCACGACCGCCGCGAGTGGTCTTAAAGATAATCCCTTTACCATAGCTGCCAAACAAAAAAGTGGATTATTGGTTGCTTCTTCCTCTCCTCCGTCTGCTAGCATTCCAGTAAAACCGTCTGTAAGATCTTCAAATATACATTTGCCCGTGGTGAAAAAAGATGCCACCACCACCCAAGTTGTCCAGCAGAAAACTTCGCTGGGTATTCAACAGGTATCGGTAACAGTTTCTATGCAAGTCGATAATATTTCATCATCACCCAATGATAGTGGCACGGCATCATCTACGCCGGAGAAAGAAAATTCCAGCAGTCCATCGAAGAGTTTGGTGGCGTCGACAGCTCCCGGTCATGGTGTAAAGAAGGAGCGCAAAATCACAAGTTATTTCACGGTGATCGGTCAGAAATCGTAAATGGCAGAAGATATGATTTTGTAAAAACAGAGGCAGAGAAAGAGAGGAAAGGAGAGAATGGGCGTTTACCGAGAGTAATGAAGGTAATGGTTAAGGTAATGTGTATAAACATTGCAAAATTAGGTGCATACTTTTAGGAGTTGCGTTAATCACTTCATGTGGAAATTAAATCGATTTGATTTTTTGATAAATTAAATTGATTTGGAATTGAGATATAGAAACCAAAATTAAAAACAAAAAACGGAAGTTTTATTATCCATTTCCAAATCCTGATTTAAAATGGTCAATTTTATTTGAGGCAATTCTCAGTTGATAGGTGAGAGAGAGGTATAGGGTTGCCATACCCCTCAACTCTCTCATCTACTAACTTCAGAATTGAGGCAATTGAAATTATAGAGTTTTAATCAAGATCAAGAAATGCCAGGATGGTTAAAAATTAGTGCATACTTTTATTTCAAATATAAAAAGACATCGAAATCGATTTGGTTTCTAAAAATTAAAATATCAAAATTCAAAACACTCCAAAATTGCATCGATTTCCCAGACATAACCTAAAAAATCCGAGTAAATGGAGAAGTAATTCAAGGTTAAAAATTGATGCATACTTTTAAGAGACAATAACTTGCATTTTTCTCAATCTTCCAACTTTAAAAAGGGCATTCAATTCTATACTTAATTCCGTAAGAAGGCCTCGCATATGTAGAACTAGTTTTTAAATGTAAGGCAACAGATTGTAAGATATAAAATAAAATATCATTGATATATAGATTTGCAAATGATTATTTTCAATTGAAATCCTACATACATATTTTTTTATAAATGAACATTTTAGTATGAAATGATAATTTCTAAAAAATATAAACAAAAAACTTTACTTGCCCCTGCAAACAAATTTATAGACAAGAAATTTCCCGGCCTTGTCTTTGTTTAACAAAAAATATATTTTTTAAAAAATTAAAAAAAAAAAATAAAAAACATGATATTATTACTAAAAGTATAACTTATTGTTATATAAAAACAAATGAAACGAAATTGTTAACAAATATATACACAACTATTTTTGATAAAAACATGAATTATACAACAAACTAAAAAGACTCATAAGACTTAAAAATAAAATGTAATAAAACCAGGTTAAAATATTACTATAACAAACACACATTCTTTATGAAATATACACACAATATCTATATACATATATATTTTTATAATATATTTATTATAAAAAATATTAAACTATAATGTTAGTGAAAAGGATTTAAAATCCTAAAAAAAGTTAAATCTCCATTATAAGAAACCAATTTTTTCTTACACATTTTACATAAACAATAATTTTGTAATGAAAAAAAAATACAAGAAAAATTGAAATTACCTTTTTTTTAATAATTACTCATTCATTTTTTTCATACGCACACATTTTTGTATTTATATTTTTTTGAAAATGGTTTAGTTATTTAAGTATCCACACATGAATTATAAAATATATCTATTTTGAAAATACTTAAAGAATATTTAAAAAAGAATTAATGTTTCAATGAAATAATGTCAACGTTAATTTATTTAAATATTTGTTTTAATAATTAAAAGACATTTTGAAAACAAAAAAAACTACTTAATATTTATCAATTTAATTTTTTTGAATACTTCTACTACCGCAACTCTTCCATCAAAACTTTAGTTTATGGTCGCTCAATGAATATCAATTTTTTTTATATTATCTTTTTAAAATATCTATATTTTTAAATTATTTTATAAGATTTCTATAAACATTATTATTATAATTAGTTATAATTTCACTTTATGTATATGAAATATATATTTTTTACACACTAAAAAATCTTAAACAAAATCTGTGTTTTTATTTTTTAATAAATTAATTCGAAAGGTTCATTATTGGTACTGGAGGTATGTAAATTAGTCTGAAATTTACTTAATTAAAATATGGTAGATAATGGTCCAAGGAGGGAAAGGATCCCTAATCAATTGGGCAAACAATAAAGGCAATCAGTTGATTCGATAAGTTGACTAGAGCTAAGCTATTGGCCCGCGATACTCCGTCCTATTGATAGTAAATCCAGTTGATCATTATTCACCCCTATTCCGTATGTCGTCGTCGTTGTCGACGACGTTTCTCTTTCGACATCACTTCGCATCGACATCGACATCACTTCGACACTGATTTGGTATTCTGTAACACTCATGCGACGATGTCGACTATTTATCGATAATATCAATAAAAACAAAAATTTTGTTGCATATTTTTGGGCAAAAATGTGTTTGTATCCTTCACCGCACTGTGCCACAGGGCATTATGTCTTGGTAAATGTGTTTGCAAAACGAAACGACATAGACCCATAGTTACTTTTTAGTATATAGTATGTACATAGAATTATTTTTTAGTCGATTTATGCATGTCCCTCCATTCATGTATTATTTTAAACAAGTTACATGCCACCATTATGATCCGAACGGGATGAAATTTGGAAAAAATCCATCCAATTGGGATGAAATTTTATTTCCACATAGACGAGTCCTATTGACATTGGTCAAAATCGGTTTAGATTTATATATAGATCCCATATATTTTTCTTTATTTACACTTTATTTTGCATTAAGTATTGAATAGATTCTAGAATGATGTATCCTGTTCTTGTTTTTTTTTTAATTTCAAAAAAAAATGTTCAAACGCTTCAGTCGTCAACAAAAACTATGACGAAGAAATCTTCGACATCGTCGTCGTCACACATTGTTACGGAATACCAAAAATCTTTCAATAGTTATCGATAAATGTCGACAACGACATAGGGAATACCAATTTGCAAAAGACGACTCTCTTCGACGTCGATTCGTGTCGACGACGACATACAGAATAGGGGTGATTGGTCTGTTCCCGTACTGCAAGAATCCACTAGATTTTACTATTTTAATTTAATTTATTAAACTCATTCTTTAATACTAAAGCCTCCAAGGCCAATAAATAGTATTAATATAACACATCATTCTAAGTAGAAAACTTGTATCTAAATACAAAATAATTAAAAATATATGTACAATTCGATATCATAAAGGAAAATACATTATCGTAGTAAAAAGTAGTAGAATCTTGCAGTACGGGAACATATGGATGTCTACAATAGCTATGTTCCTTTACTTTTTTAAATATGGCAAAAAAGTAAAATTTGAAGAAAAACTATTAAAAACTCAAAACAAGCAATTCCAAAGTATTGAAAAATTGGCGTTCCTTGTACTATTTGTTCTCGTTTAAATACAAAACAAATGAACCTGTCATGACTAATCAGCTGTTCAGCGATAACAGCTGTTTAATAGCTTTGTTTCTTTGCTTTTTAATTATTTTTGCTTTATTATTTAAGTTTATTCTAGGTGTAAGAGGAGCTTAAATAATTGTTGTATTGTGTACCTATCAACGGCCATTTAGGCTTTGTTGCAAAAAAGCGAAATAAATTAATTTTATTATTAATATTAATTTGTATAATTTTTTTATTTATCCATTATTTTTATATGATCACTTTAATTTTTTTAGTTTAAAAAATTGTTTTTAAATTTAAAATCATTATCGATTTAAAATAAATTACTATAATTATTTAAATTTTATAATTAATTTTTTATTATTTTTACCATTTATTTAGTATTATTTGAGTTTTATTATTTTATTTAACAATGAACGATGGTGTCATTGCCCATCAGCTGACAAGGGTTCTATAAGCACCCATAAAAACTAGTCCTATTTCATAACTAGTGAACCCTTGTTATATGACATGCGAGAGAGAACAAAAAGAGAAGGAGAGCCCACAGAAGAAAATATCATATGGCATACAAGCGCGTCAGTTTCTAATTGTTATCAGGAAAAAAACTACTGTGTGAGAAGGCCGAAAATTAACAAATAAATTTTAAAATAAACAATAAAAAATTCTAAACATTTATTATAAATGTTTTCAAGAAATAAAGTAATAGAAATATAAATTCCTAGATTTGTTTTTCACAACCAAGGAATGCCTGTCAAAGTTAAAAGTGCAACAGCAATGGTAAACAATCTGAAAGGTATACAAATCAAGCAGGAACCTGCTGGTCAGGATGAAGCAACAACGTTAAATGCAAAGGAGGTATTGGAATTTGCCAACTATCCGGTGAAACAGGAGAAAGGCGATGAGGCGGGGGGAAATGTGGAAGAATTTCTGGCAGCTTCACCGCCCAGACGGACAAGGAGGAGTGCGAGGAATCTTAAGGATGTAAGTGAGGGCTATTTCCATTATTTTGTTGTTAAGATTTTAATGTGTCTTTGCTTTTTTCTCCCTTTAGGCATCACCACCTAAACGTAAACTAAGCCTGCAGGGTAAAGATGGCAATGAATCAAGCGATTCCTACAACTCGCCCACCACCCAGAAGCAAAACGGTGACAAACGTTTCACCTGCCCCGATTGTCCACGGTCATTTAATAAACATTTTCGCCTAGTCGAACATCAATTTATACATAATGGAGAGAAACCCTTTACATGTGATGAATGCCAAAAACAATTTCGTTTCATGCATCGTTTGGAGGAACACAAACAACGTCATTCCAAACAACTGAAATTCATTTGTGAAATTTGTAATCTGGGATGTTGTACTCGAGCCGATTACAATTTACACATGCGTCATCACAGCAACGATCGTCGTTTCCAGTGTTCCATGTGCCCCAAAGCCTTTGTCCGTAGTGCCGATTTAAAAACCCATATCCGGGTGCATACCGGCGAAAAACCCTTTATCTGTGAAGTGTGCAATAAATCATTTCGAGCCAATCAAAATCTTATAGCTCACAAAAAGCTGCATATGGGTGATGCTTTGAAAAATTTCAAATGTGAATATTGTGAAAAGCGTTTTCTACGCAACATCGATCGTAAAATACATATGCGTAAACATACGGGCGAGAAGCCGTTTAAGTGTAAATTTTGTGATCGTAGCTATTCGTCAAATGTTAACGTTAAAGCCCATATGGAACGTGATCATTCGGAAGGTCCGGTAATCCGTAAAAAACCTGGTCCAAAACCGAAAGATTGGAAAGAACAGATAGCGAGACAACAAAAGTTGATTGAGGAACTGCAGGCGAAATTGAAACAACAAGTGAAGCAGGAAGAAATTATAGTGCCTGATTGTCAGGTTATTGTTGAGGAGGATGATCAAGAAGAAAAGAAACCTTGTCTAGCAGATCTAAATGTTTCGGTGAAATTGGAAACAATTGATAATGAAATTAGTGAGGGATTTAAAGGTAATCGTAGAATATGTAATGTTAAGCAGGAAAAGAATACCACCACAAGCTAGTCGAGGTAAGAGTATCGTTGCTGTTAAATGCTATAAGTTTTGGTAATTGTTATTTTTGTAATTATCAAATATTTTTTTCATAGTCTACACCAGTTTATAATATAGAATATTTGGGTATATTTCTATCGAGATATGATATAGATATAATATATAAAAGATAATACCAGTGATCATCTGCTATGAGGACTTACTCATATTAGTAATCTATTATATAGAATGAATCAAATAATGCTAATGTTTATTAAAGTACTAGTGAAGTATCCTTAATGCCATCTTATATATGATAGGTTATCTGAATTTCCTGTCTAATAGAAGGTAAATATAGCCACTTGTAACTTTATATAGAATATATAATCTCCAATGTTTATTTAATATAGCTATGAATATATTCATGGCTATATACAATGAAGTAAATTATACCAATGCAAATATACTAAAAAATAGATACTACCAATTGCAAAGTGTAGGGGTCATATACTATCATTGGCAATCATCTATAGAATATATGAATTCCAAATCTATCTATCCCCATTTACATTGGACTAAGGTTCTTATCCTCATCTACATTTTTTTGAGAATATTTCTATTTAAATCTGGTGTAGTGCCTTGATACCACTGCTAGTTTTCATTTCCTTTTGATATACTTACAAAAGAATAACACCTATAATCATCTAATCTAGCATAGAAATCGTATTGTATTTTTTTTGTTTGTCTCTATATATGTTCATTTTTATGTGCCTTAATATTTTCCAAAAAAAGTTTTTATTTTAATTTAGATTAGCTAATTATGTTTGTCGTCGTCTCTATGTAAACATAAATATTAATAATTAAGAAAAAATACAACTACCACCTATTATCCAACTAATATTGGAAAAAAAAATCCTAAGAAAAACTAACCTTATTCTTCTATAAATATTAAAATTTAGGAGATTTTCTATCAGTATCATTAATACATTTCTTTTTCTTAAAAATTCCCTACTCATTTTATTCCTCTAACTCTAAGAATTAGATCTAATTAATTTCAATATTATTACTCGTATTTTTATAACCAAATACTAGACTGCCCTTTTTATGTTTTATATATAGTTTTTATAAATATGAACAAATAAAAATTAATTAAAACAAAAATTGTTTGGTAATTTTGTGTGTTTCATGGGAAAACTTGAAGAAGGTCTTGAAAGGAAATTGTAAGAACGTCAGAGGTCAATTGAAAGGTCCCAGGCCTGAAAATTAAATCCTTATTCCCCCCACCATAAGAGTGAGTGTATATTAGGTCCATCATTCCGCTGGACTCACCTCAAAATATTCGTCAGATTTCTATCACGTCAGAATATCTGAGAAAATCAGAACAGGGCTTGGAATTTTGAAGACACAATTTAACAACATAGTAAGGATGATTGGCATTGAAAATGGGATATTTTCGGTATTATGGTCCTGCCTTATTTTAGGTATTTTGGAGCACATATTTCAAACGAAACAGCTGTTCGGCCAGGCCGATCTCTACGACTTGTTTTCTTGTTTTTAGAACTTCATAATCTTCAATATACGTTATTGGAAATTTGACAGCTATCGGATCATGGATATGACCAGAGGTATTAAAAGCTTGAATATTTTATTGTGGATTAATCAAGACGAATGGACTACACAAGGTAAGATATGTATTTTGTGATGCAAATTAAATAATTATTACTAATTACACAGAAAAATGAAGGATCATCGACAGCAAATATTTTCGACAAAGTTCGGTTTTGAAGAAAACGGAAACGGCAGTTTCCTCCAGACACATTCCCATGACAAAAACTTATCAATTGGAATTCCGAAATGGGTGTACCGCAAGGAGGAGTCCTGTCACCACTCTTCTGGAGTAGACATTGATGAAATTATTTCCAGATAGAAAAATAATATCCTGGGTGTTGTGTTCGACAACCTGCTAAATTTCACCAAAAACCCAGCGTTAATTAAAAGTAAATCCAGAAAAAAATAAGACCAAGACAGCGCATGAACCTCTTGGGGAAAGACAAGGAAATCATAGTAGCGACATATAAGGCCATCAGACGCTCAGTCTTCAGCTATGCTGCCCTAGTCTGGACTTTTTTTAAGCGACTCTATATATTTTATTTCTACAATAGCATGCTGAGTAATTGACATTGGGTGGTATGAGTAATATTTTGTTAGCGATATTATTCATACCTTGCCTTTTGTGTGGTTTCAAAAATAAATATAAAAATATGGGGTATTAGAAAATATTTCATTCAAAATTAATTTCGCATTACAATACTCTTGAGAATTATTTTTTTCCTCTAAAAAATCCATAAATTTTTAAAACAAATTGTAATCCACCTTAGAATTACTTTGTTCGGAACATCTGTTGCAACCCTTTTTTTCATTAGAGCAGTAATTTATTTGAACAAAATTTCTTAATAAATAATTCAGAACTAAATCAACACTATTTGTACGACAAAGTAATTCAAATAATAACCCTTCTCCCCCTTAGATTCGAAAATGCACAGCTAATTTTTTTCTTGATTTAATTTGCATTGTGTATTTCATTTTCGTAGTACAGTGATACGAATAACATTTCAAGTTATTCATACGTCAAGTGGTACAGTAGAGTAGAGCTGAAAATAACAAAACAGCAAAATGCTGAGGTCGACTTGTTTCACTAAATAACAAGAAAAACAACAACAACAACCACGACAATGATATTTATAATAAAAAAAATATACGACGCAATACAAACAAACAAAAGTACAGACGATAATGACCATACTTGCTCATGCAGAGAAGAAGAAGAGGATGAGAAGGAGGAAAAAAAACACATACAACAAAGTAATAAGAAAGACACAACGAACGAGCGAGCTTGAGGCTTGAAGCGTAAATAAAGTTTTAATACAAAAAAATCTATGTAAAAAATAAGCATACGCCACAATTGCCACGTAAATTATTTTCTTATTTTTCTTTGTACAAATATAATATATTATATTTTCTTTTGTTGTTTTGTTGCAATTAAAGTTTATTGTCGTTTATGGCCCAGTGATTTTATAATTAGCTTTATGGAGTTTGAAATCTTTTGTTTTTGTAAAACTCTTTTTCTGCTTTGTGTCGCTCTCTCATTAAGTCTTGCTCATTTTTGTTCTTGTTTTCTGACAACGGACATCTGCATTTAACTTTCGTCTGTCTCTGCCCATGGCTCATTAAACCAACAACAAAACAACTCTTTACAATTGTATCATTGTTTTTTTTTGTTGCATGCATATGTTTGTTTTTAGGCCTTACACATTTTATGCCCATTGTATAAACTTCAAATATACATTAGGATGTACTGGTGGTTGGTTGCTGTTGCTTTATGTATCAGTATGTGTGTCTGTGTGTGCCTATGCGGTCTGCTTGTTCCTTTGTGTTGTTTAAATGTGGGTTTTTTGTTTTGTTGTTATTGTTGGTAGTTGTGTTATTATTAAGAGGCGTCGTTTTTGTTTTATTATTTCCAACTCACTACTCTGTGTGGCTTTCGCTCTCTCTCATTACTTTGCCCACTCTTTGTTCATTTCCCAGTAAACCACAGTTAACCCACTACATACAACATCACATTGTTTGTGTTAACTACAACAATACATTTGCTGTTGTCAAAGAGTCTCGTATGAATGATACGAGTGCTCTCTCTCATTCGGTCACTGCCTGCCTCTTTGTGTATTGCTATGTGTGTGAGGTGGGCTTGTTGGCTTGTTTGTTTTTTTATAATGCATTTCAATGGCTGTGAATGCGAAGAGAGAATGTGTGTGTGTGCGAGACTCTTTTAATAAACCGGTTGATTTTTGTTTTGGTGGTTTGCCTGCTTGCTTTGCCTTGCCTTTGTGGATGTTGTTTTAATGTTTTGTCAAAGTTAAGCTCACATGGTTGTATAAAAATAGTAGTAAATAGAGGAAAATATAGGCATTGTACGGTCGTTAGGTTTGAATATTAATTTAAAATTTATTTTGTGGAAGGAAAAAAAAGGTATAAAAAGGTAATAAAATATAATAAAGAAATACGTCATGGATTTATTCACAATCACAAAAATTGAGAAACTTTTATAATTTTTAAAGTAAAATATCAAAAAAATTATTAAATGAAAAAAATCAATGGCTTGAAAATTATATGACTTATACGCCCAATGAATACGTAAATAATTTTATATAATATTACTAATACGACACATGATGTCAAACCTACGGATGTTTTTTTTTTTGGTTCAAAACGTAACTAACATTTTTCTTTCAAATTTAATAAACTTAAACAAAAAATCACGCCTTGAGGTATTATTAGCAAAACAACTAAATTTTAAAATAAAATTTTTAATTAAAAAATATGACTAATATGCCCCAATAAAGAAATTTAAATAAAATGTCTAATACGACACATGATATTAAATCTAAAAGTTTTTAAAAATATTTGTTTTTCATTCAAAATGTAATCGAAAATTTTCGCCATTAAATAATATCGCCCTACAAAACATTACTAAAATTTGTTTCCACACATTATCCCCTATATATTTTATTTTAACCAAATAATTTAATTATCTCTCTGTATATATTTCCCCATAAATTGACACCAAAAATATTACATTGTGTGCCACACACACACCGCACCGATACACAATAATATTGAACCCAAACCAATTTTTTGTCACCTATGTGGATAAATAAAATCTGTCGGTTCTTGTTGTTTTTGTAACCCAACCATTTAGTAGATAATTAAACTAATTAAATAGCAAATTGTTTAACACAAAAATAATGCAAACCAAAGCATTTACATAACTTAATTATGTTTTTGAGTTATGTTTTACAACGCGTAGGCAATGCACATACATAGTGTATGTGTAGTAGTAGTAGTTAGTTGGATCTCCCGTATGTATTGGCATAAAAATAATCAATTAAAATAGCATTTACATAATTTGGTATTTAAAAAATAACAGATAGGGAAAAGGGGATTGAGGAAGGGGATGAAGGATTTTTTCATCCACAAAACAAATACTGATCAATTGACATAACAATGTTATTGAAAATATTTACGAAACAAATTGTTAAGTGGCATTTGACATATTTGCATTTAAAGTTATTGGCAAAGTTCGGAACCTGAACATCCCACATGAAAATGCGGAAAGTGAATAATCCTTTGGGCACCCGGAAAGTTAAGGCTAAGGTGTTGAGGATTTCAATGACAAACTAGTCGTAAGGAATGCACCACACCCATTGATATCTTTATACTTATATATATTGTCATATTTGTCTTTTAGGTTGTCCACAGAGTCCCGAAATTTGGAACCTAAAACCCTATCCAGATTCGTCGACATCTTGAAAGGATGTAAGGAAATTTAATGTGGTGAAGGCATTGTGCTGAGGATTTAAATGACAAGCTATTATATGAAGCAGATAGTGGAAAGCGTCTCTTTACACCCTTTGACATATTTGCATTTAAAGTTATTATCAGATCCACGAAATGTTTGAGTCTATATTCCATTTATTAAACGGAGGTCTATATGGATTTGACACGAATATTCTCCGTAAGGTGCGTGCTTGGAGTGGACACACGCATTTCTTTATCTCACATATGGCAAGCAAACACGCTGCACATGCATATCAGTCCGTAGTGTGGAGTATAGAAAACTATCTTATTTTAGTATACAAACATTCAACAAGAAAAATCCCATATATTTGGTGGATTGTATACAAAATTAGATCCCTGTTTAACAAGACCTTACCTATTTTTATAAAACAAAAATACCTATTCGCAACGTCTTAAAAACTCTTGTCAGGTTCGTAGTGTTCGAGTAATGGAGAAATAAAATTTGCGAACCATCGTACCAGTGTGGTGAATTTGTCTTCTTCGTCTTCCACAATCTTATGTTACAAGCTTCGATCACTCCTCCATCATAAGAAATTTGGGTGATCTGACAATTTTCAATGTCTTTGATTACGTCATCGGAAGCACCTTGTTTATGACATGAGGACCCTTAAATGTTTGGCAATAGCTTTTTGTTAACCTACCTACTGTTGTGTCTACATTTTATATTACTACTAAGTCTCTGACTTTAAATAAGCTGACCTTATAACCCTTTTCCTTTGCTCCTTGTACTTCTGTGTCTTTAAAAGGGGACAGCGTCTGCCTTGTGTCTAATTTCCTTCCATTCTTTGTTCTTCATTCTATTTAATATGCATGGTTGTATTTTAATGATCGTAAGTATTTGGTATTCACAATAGACCTGTTCAGTAATTATTTACAATAGACTGGTTCTCTATTTTATTTTCCTATAATGCCCAAAATTTCCCAAATTAAATGGTAAAAAACATACTCTCATTTAATTTCTTTTTTTCTTCAGTCATTTTGGGTGATTAATTCTCAGTTACGCTCACCAAACTAACTCTCAATGTAGGTCTGCACAACACTGAGCTATGGGGAGATAATCTCTCCTACTATGTTCATGAGAACATCAATGCAAAATTTTCTGTCGTCTAGTTGCCTATTGGGGAAGAGAAGATATTTTTATTGGTTAACTCCTTGACGAGGAACGATGTTGGTACTAACGGATCACTTTTTGGGGGGGATTGAAGGTGGTTTGCTTTTTCTGAGACCAATTTTTTTGTACCAATGAAGTGATTGATTTATTCATTCCAAGATTGCGGCTTTGTTACTATATGGCAATGGATTCTCGTGACAGTCTCTTTTGAAGTGCGTTTGGTGAGACATTCTCATCGTATATTTGAGAAACTATGAACTATTGTGATTGATCTCAATGGCGTATACGTTGTGTCGTTAGTTATACGCACCATATGTACTTGGATTTAAAATGAGCATGGAACTATACATTAAACATTTGTGATTACAAGGAATGTTATCAAACTTTGTTGTTTTCATAGAGGTTATTAAACTTTTTCCACAAAAAACGGAAAGCAATAAAAAAAAATATCAACTAAAACCCTGAATCTGTTTGGCACATCATAAAAAACGTAAGTTATGCAAATTTTGGTGCTAGTGGCATTACTTGACAGTGTATCTTCCCCTACGTTTATGACTCAAGTTCACTGTCATTGTAAAAAAAAAACAGCAGCAGATATCCAACAGCGTTAAGTTGTATTTTTCTTTTACGACTTTTCTGGTATTATGATAATCATATTTGCCAAAAAGATTTTTAGACAAACAACAAGGTCAATTCTGGGTGGATTGCTGGTGCTGCTTATCTTTTGGCGTTTTTTTCTCGTATCTACATAAATCACAAACTACAAAATCTTTTTCCGTTTTGAGATATTTTGGCAAAAAACTGTTTTACATACGTCAAGAAAAATAAGATTTTATTCAAAAATGTTTTTTATTTGGCTGGATTATTGGCCAGATAATAGTTTTTATAACATTTGTTTAACTTTTTACGTCACAGAGGTTAAAAAGAGGCTCTCCCCCCACCTGGCTTGGTGTTTGTTTTGTTTTTTGTTTATTTTCTGATTTAAATTGGCGTTAATTCGGTAATATATTTCGTTTTGAATAACAAATGCTTACGTTTGTTTTATTTTATTTATCATATGATAAAACGCTATACTATGTGAGCTTCTAGAACATAAGAGTTTAGGCACGTTTTTTTCAAAATTCTCGTTTTTTGGGGTGTGTGTGCGTGATTTAGACGAACGAGCAAAAGGTGTGAACTAATGGAAAGTTTAACCGAGAGGCGGAGCCATGGCAACAAATGCTAAATGAAGTATCTGCGGATCGCAATATAAACTTGTTTTGGAAACAAATATTGTAAAATAAAATATTTTTTTAGTTAATAAAATTATAAAGATAGAAAATATAGAATATCATAGTATGCTTCTCACGTGACCCAAGTAAATTAAAAACATTTCGTGGTTCAGGAATGATTCTTTTCTTGGAGACCACCCGTTTTGATGCATATCATAAATAATCAAAATAATAATGAACTACTGAGTCTTAAAATTGTGGTATCGAAATATTGGCAAGTTCAAAAAATAGTTTTGAAAATCTAAATTCCAAAAATGTGGAGGAAAGACCAGGTTAGTAACCATATAATCTTGAAAAACAAAAATTAATTCTTTTCTTCTTTACAGGTAACAGGCAATCGGTTGGAAAATTTACTTAGTTGGACCATTACAGCACTACAATTTTGACATATTTGCATTTAAAGTTATGACACCAAAGATATTAGATCGGAAGTATATATATTTAAGACCCGAAAATATCAGCCACAATATTTTGATATATTTGCATTTAAAGTGATGAAGAAGGGGGATTTTTTTCTATAGAAAAAATTTGGTACGACCTCTGAGAGTTTTTTATAAAAAAGTCAGACCTAAAAAAAAAAAAAAATGTGCTCAGGAATTTTTATCTGTAAAAAAGTACTCTGAGGTTTTTATTCTATAAACAAAAATATGCTCAGGATTCTGTGGATTTTTTTTCTCTTGAAAAAATTTCTTAATTTCTTAAAAATTTGGTCCAACTTCTGAGGATTTTTTTTATAAAAAATTATCAGAGGTTTTATGACCAGAGTTCTAAAAAATGCGCCCAGGGATTTTCAGGTCTAAAGTTATGAAGAAAAGTTCTGTCTTCTTAGAAATATATTTTTTAGAAAAAATATGCTCAGGATATAAAATAGTCAGACCTCTGCTAAATGAGCTCAGGATTCTGTGGATTTTTTCCTCCAGAAAAATGTTCTGAAGAGCAGCCCCTTAAACCTTAGAATTATCCGCCTTAAGAAAAATAGAATCAGGCCTTTGAAGTAATTTTTCTATAGAACAAATCTGAACAAAAAATAGCCAGACCTCTGAAAATTGGGCTCTGTGGATTTTTTTCCTCAATATATCTGAGAATTTCTTTTCTAAGGAAAAATGTATTCAGTCCTAATCAAATTTTTCTTCCCATAGACAACAAAAGTGATATCCGTCGTTTTTTTCTTTATATAAATAAAATAAAAAAATTCAGGCCTCTGAGGAACTTTTTTCGTTTAGGAGCCCTGAAACCTTTAAATTGTCCGTTCTAAGAAATATAGGCTCTGGCCTCTAAAGATTTTTTCTATACAAAAAATGGTCAGACCTCTGAAAATGTGCAATGCGAAGTGTCGGTTTTTTCTACAGCAAAAAAAAAAAAAATCTAGGCCTCTGAGGACATTTTTTCGTTTAGGAGCCCTGAAACCTTTAAAATGTCCGTTCTAAGAAAAATGTATTCTATAGAAAACATAGAATTTTTTCCTCTAGAAAAAATTTTTAGACCTCTGATGATTCCAAAGAATCTATGTGTTCGGGCCTAATCGGATTTTTCTTCTTAAAGGCAAAAAACATGGTCTCCGTCGGTTTTTTCAATAGCAAAAAAAATATTCATTCCTCTGAAGCTTTTTTCTCGTGTAACAAAAAAAAAAAAAAAAAAATGCTAGGGCCTCTTATTTTTCCGTTTAGGAGCCCTCAAACCTTTAAATGATCCGCCTTCTGCTCAGGCTCAGGATTCAATGGATATTTTCCTCAAAAAAAAAAAAAAAAAAAAAAAAAAAATCCGAGGATTTCTTTTCTAAAGGAAAAAAATGTGTTCAGGCCTCTGAGGGCATTCGGCCACTACTCAGGTCACACTTTTTCCGTATAGGAAAAATGTGGTCAGGCCGCTGAAGACTTTTTCCTATAGAAAAAAGTGTTTAGGCCTCTGAGGAATGTTTTCCCTGTAGAAAAAAATGTGCTCAGGCCACTGAGGAATATTTTTGTATAAGAAAATATTTGCTCAGGCCTCTGAGGACTTTTTCCTGTAGAAAAAAAAGTTCTCAGGCTTCTGATGATTTTTTTTTATATAGAGAAAAAATGTGCTATGGACTCTAATGACTTTTACTCTATAGAAACAAATTAGTTCAGGCATCTAACAACTTTTTTTATATGTAACCAGGCCTTTGAGAACTTTTTTCTCTGAGAAATTTCTTTCCATAGAAAAAATATCATCAGGCACTGAGGATATTTTCCCTTAGAAAAAATGAGCTCAGAGCTCTAAAGATTTTTGTAATTTCTTTATAATTTAATTTTTTCCCTTTTCCCAAAATACTTACATGAATTCTTCCACTGTTGAAATTTATGATACAAAAAGCAGGCACATATGAAAAATATCACAGACACTATGAGTAGCGTCAGTATTATACCAATCCATATATCACTGACAACACGTGAATAGTCGGCTTCATCCAGGCCCTTGGCATAGGTGATGCGTGGCGGGCCAGCACGACTTGAGGCAATGGGATCACCCAGCAAATCGACAGTGCCACCATTTGCCAAAGAGATTTCAAATTCCTTGTGATTGACGGAAATATTTTCCAAATTCGGATCAACACCCAAGGCCAATTGTTCCAATTTATTTATTAACACTGAATAGTTTTGTAATAAATCAAAATCAAATGAATCGGAGATTGAGGCGGCTATGGGTGCAATTGTTGTCGACGAGAAGTTCGTAACAATTTCAGCTGCAGCCGCAGCGGCGGCCGAGGTGGAATTTGTGAGATTTGTCAATAGTTCACTCATGTCGTTTTAGTTTTTGAGATTTTCTTTTTCGTTACTTTTTTTAAATATATTATTTTATTTAATGTTTTCTTTAAGTTCTCGTTTATATTTTTTTAAATGTTATTTTATCGTCTTTAGTTATTCGTTGTCATGTTGTGACTGGCGACTTTGCCGGAATTTGTTGAATATTTTAGATTTTCACACTGAAGCGTTACTATCACAGCTTTGCAAAATGTTCACAAGTTAATGCCTTTTTTATTTGTTAATGCTTTTTTATAAATATATATTTTTGTTTAACAATTTGATGTTGATGTTGATGTCGTGATTTGGTTTTCTACGCCTGGAGTGTGGTTTGAGTCGTAATTCTGTTTGTTTTTTGCTTTTTTTTTAATTTTTCATTAACATAGAAATGTTAATTAATTTTTTTGTGCCGCTATACTTTTATTTTTCTTCTTTGTGTAATAAAAAAATATATATTTTTTTAATATATTGTAGATGTGTTTTTAATATTTAAAATCAATAGAATATGAACTGCAATAGTAAAAAAATATATATTGAAATAATTTTAAAGAAATATTTTTAAAATGTGAGAAATTGTACGGAAAAAATCTGGATAATGCTGGATAATCCATAAATGCAAAATAGAATTCAGAAAAATATGAAATACACAGAAAAAATGACAGAGGACCAGTAAACTTTTCATCGAAGGAAAAGCCGCCAAAAACCGCCCTTAACCTCTATCCATACAATGGAAAACACGCAGATAATTTGCTACATCTTCCCAATGGATTAATTTGACATATTTGCATTTAAAGTTAAACCTCCATCAATAAAGAAATATCCTTGCGAAAATTTCCAGGTCCTCATAAATGGCAGAAAACCATATTTTTCCTTAAAAAGTGCACTCTTATGGGTCCCAGTTTATTGCCTCCGAAAATACATCAACACAACTCTTTATTCTCTTCTTTGCAGGAAACATAATATCGGATTAGATATCTGACCTTGTTGGGCCATCTAGGAACTATTTCCAGTTTAAAGGAAAAATTTTGACATATTTGCATTAAAAGTGATTATTAAAGCCTTTCGACATATTTATACATATTTGGACAATTTTTTTTAGAATAATTTTAAAACAATTTTTTGCATAGAAAAAAGTCTGCTAAGGTCTCTAAAGAAATTTGTTATTGAAAAAATGGCATCGCTAAGAGAAATTTTTTTCTATAAAGTGTTCTCAGGAAATAATTCTACTTTTTCTATAAAATGTTTAAATGTTTTTTCTCTGAAAAATACACTCTAGGTTCTGAGAGATTTTTTCTATAAAAAAAACTGTGCTCCGAATATAAAAACTGGTACCGAAAACCGCCTCAAGAAAAAAATCTGCACCTCAGCTTCTAAAAAAATCTACATATCATACTTTAGGCTCCCATAGCTAACAGAAAAAATACATAAAAATTTATGAATTCCAGCAAAAATAGGTCTTAATTAAGAGCACGTTTATGGGTCGGGGAAAAAATATGTTCAGGCACCAAAGATATAGCTCGGATGTATACTTGAGACCCGAAAATAGCCACAATATTGTTACATATTTCCATTTAAAGTTATGAAGAGCAGCCCTTAAACCTTTGAATTATCTGCCCTAAGAAAACAGGCTAATGTATCTGAAGTCATTTTTCTATGGGAGAAATCTGAGGACTAACATAAAGTCAGACCTCTGAAAAAGGCATTCAGGGGATTTAATTCTATAAAAAATTGGCTCAGATTTCTGTGTATTTTTCCTCAAGAATTTTTTTCTGAGATCTTTGGGGATTTCATTACGAATATCAGCTCTTAAACCTTTGAATTAGCCACCCTAAAAAAACAGACTCATGCCTATGGCAAAAATGTAATCCAGTTGAGGACTTTTTTATATAGAAAAGAAATGCCTTCAGGGCTCTATGGATTTTTTCTGTAAAAAAAGTTCTGAAACCTTTAAATTATCCGCCCTATGAAAAATAGGCTCAGGCTTCTGAAGTTTTTTTTTTTCAAGGAACAAATATGACTTTAATAATAGCACGTATATGGGCCCGGAAATAATATTCATTAAAAAGTACGATATTATGGCTTCGAGACACCTTCTTGCAGGGATCACAGAAACCAAATTTTCTTTAAAAAGTGTACGCTTATGAGTCCCAGCAAATGATATGTCTAAAGAAATAGCACATTAATGGTCCCTTAAAATATTTTTTGACATACTTGCAGTTAAAGTTAAAACTCCTTCAAGAAAATAGTCCACACCTTAGCTTCTACAAAATAAATCCCCCTGGGCTAACAGAAAAAATATAATTTTAATAAAAAGTGTGTGCATTATGGGTCCCAGGAAAAAAATAGGACTTAAAAAAGAGCATGTCTATGGGCTCGGAAAAAAGTATTCTTTAAAATATAAGACCTTACTGCTTCCAGATAAAAAAAGAAACGATTATGTGTCACTTTCTCCCATGGCTCATGACCTATGATAACCATAACAAAGCATTCTTTATAATACCGTTTAGAGAAAATGGTTCCTGTATTTTCTATTACAATGTACATCTAATAGATGAAGGTTTTCTCATGTAATACTTAACAAATTTAATGAACAGCAACTTTTTCAGATGTAGCACCTGTGGAGACAGAGAAATATTTGGTTCATAAGTTAGTCATTTCCAGTTGTACATTATCATTTTCTTTAAATGGTTTTGGCGGTATAAATGAACCCAGCCGAAATAGTCCAGCTGATAAAATCACTCTACTACAAGCTACATATAATGCTGATCTACTCATGCGAGATTTCAAATGAACAGTAACTTGTTCATATGTGGCATCGTGGCTTTTATGACTTGTTATCCCCTCTGCTGGTACAATTGGAAACTGCTTACGATCTATACTTACTTGTTCATTACGTTTATATTGAAACTTTTTTACACAAATATCAATTGGTGTCCATAAAAATTCAGACGGATGCCTTCGTTTAGAGCGATCAATAGCTCCTGTATTTCATGTGGAAATTTAATCGAAAGAGTAGAAGTTTTTCTCGTTGAAATATTTATTAACAAATTTAAGCCTAGAGCAGCCAGAAAAAAAATCTGTTGGAAATAAAAGGCTGGGTCTACCAGAGAAAATATTTCGTTCGTAAGTTAGTAATTTCCAGTTATACATTATCACTTTCTTTAAATGGTTTTGGCGGTATAAATGAACCCAGCCGAAAAAGCCCAGCTGCGTTCTACTGCAAGCAACATATAATGCCGATCCACTAATGTGAGACTTCAAATGAACAGCAATTGTTTCCTATGTAGCATTCTGGCTTTTATGAATAGTTATCCCCTCTGCTGGTACAATTGGAAACTGCTTACGATCCATATTTACTTTTTCATTACGTTTATATTGAAACATTTTTACAGAAATATCAATTGATGTCCATAATAATTCAGACGGAAGTCTTCGGAAAAAATCGAACATATTTCTATTTAACGTTTTATATATTAATAAATAACTTCAACAATTCAATATCTGCCACAATTGTAAATCCTCACACAAGCCATTAAAATTGATATCATTTTTTGTAATTGTGTTCTTGCAATAAAAATTAAAAAAATAAATCTGTGTTAATTATTACCACGAATTTGTACAGAGATATTTATTTATTTGCCTGTGTGACAGTATGTCGAGCGGGTGGCAGATAGTAGATATGAATATCGTGTCGTTGTCATTTTTTTGTCTGTTACAGAAGTCAATAACTTGAAGGCAGTCAATGGATGACAAATAAAAAATAAGATATTGAAATCCACTTGCGGATTTACAGGAAATGGGGTTATTATAAAGAGATGGTTTTTTGTATTATCTTTAGCCAATATTTTTGTTTGGTATCGAACAATGTAATCAGTTGAAAGGAAATTTTATATTAATTAAATATTTTTTCTGATAAGGGGAATAAGTAATTGAAAAATATACGGAGAATGCCTTAAAGATTTTCCGTTTATAGAAGACGTTACAAAGGCTATAGAAGGTATCCTCACACTAGAAGAGCTTCTAAGTTCTAGACATTTACAAAATATAACATTTCATTTCTAATATATTATTAAATTTATAAAACAAAATAACTCAAAAATAAAATTTAAAATATTATTTCCACAATTTTATTTTTTATTTGCAGGTAACTGGCATTTTAATCTGGGCCTACTCAGCTTTATTTCAAACTTAATATTTTGACATATTTGCATTTAAAGTTATTTCAAAGAAGCCCTAAGGAATGTGTATTAGAAATACTTAAAAAATCGGACTTAACCCCAACGTTGGAAAATTTATATCATTAAGGGTAAGTCCTTAATAGTTATAAGGGCTATAAAAGGTATTCTCACATTAGAAGATCTTGTAAGTCCTAGACCTTAAACAAATATAACATTTCTATTCTAATATATTATTAAAACTATATAAACAAAACATGACAAAAGCCAACAAAATTTCAAATGTTATTTTAAAAATATTTTTCTTTCTTTCTTTCAGGTAACAGGCATTTTAAAAATCTACTTGGTTGGACCCTCTCATATTCATTTCAAAATTAATATTTTGACATATTTGCATTTAAAGTTATTACTTCAAAGAAGCGCCAAGGAGAGAAGTCAGAATGTGTACTAGAAATACCTAAAAAATTGGACACAGTCTCAACTCTGGGAAAAGTAAATATCTTTAGGGTTAAATCCAAATAATCGAAATTACAGAAAGGATGACGATATGATGCCGTTCCCCTTCTAAATCACACCTGATAGCATTTTCCAACCGAAGGTATCTGTATTTTGCCATGTGAGATGCAGTGTATGGGGGTTTCAATTTTTAGTATGAGAAATTAACGATTTAAGTCCTTTTCAAATGAGTCCATTTTATCCATAGAGGGTGCTGGATCCGTATAACGTTTATGAATACCAGAAAACATTTCCAAAGAGTCGAGTTGCTTGATAGAGCAGCTCAAAGTGGATGGGTACCCGAACTAAAATTAAATATAACCATGAAACCAATCGTAAACAAGTATCGTGAGGGAATGTTGCAAATAATTCTGAGGATCAAGATAAAAAAAAAACGTGAAACCTAACACTTGACGTTGATCGAATGAATTACTTCAAAGATCCCCTTTAAATTCCCTAAGTTATTTTTTCTAAACTAGCCCAGAACATTTTTGTTTTCTCTAAAATATGTACGTGCACTTTTTAGCGTTCTCATGTGGCCTATGTGACGCCATATATTTTTTCTCAAGGTATATTTACGTTTATGAGATTTGTTAAGTGTGTCAATATTAATTTTGCCCGCGTGCATATCTATCCCCCATATATAGAAATATATTTACACAAATTGTCTATTGACCATTTGCCATTCTCATTCATTAATTAGCTGATCATAGCTAATCGATATCTATAGGAGGTAAAAAGAGGCTCTGGGGGAGGGGGAGAACAAGTACGCAAAGGTAAACACTCATTAAAACATTTTCTGCTTGAGTTAGGCGCTGCTATTCGGGGACTGGTCGGAGATTTAAATGTCATAAAATAGCTTTTAAATCTTAATATTGAGTTGAGGGGTTTATTACAACAAATTAATATTAAGGCCGGATTGGAAAGGCTTAGATTTTTGTGATTCTAAATTTTCTCCCTTGAAATTTATTATTTTTTTCCAAAACCTTTAATGTTTTTTACAGAATATCTGTATTTTTATTATTGTTCACAAATCATCTTTATAATTTATTTATTTCCTCTTTCTAACACTATTTAAATTGTTATATCCGCAACCGTGAAAACAGCAACAAAACTATTTTTTATTTATAAAATCAATAACAACAAAATCATTTCTCATATAAATATTTATTTACTGTTCATTTTTTTAAATGTTAGCCTCAGGTTTTTTTTACATTTAGATAAAGACGACGATAACTGGCAGTTTTGCGTTGCATCGAAATTCAGTTACCAGGAAAACAACAAAAAAAGTTGCTAAGCAAACAACGATGAGTAGTCGTAAATCAGAGTCAGAATGAATTGACCAGAAGTTGGTAAATTTTGCTGATTGTTTGCTATTTTTGTTTTAAACAAATTTATTATGAATGAAAGTCATTTAGATTTATAACTCGTGGTTCGAACACGTGAGTCCAGAGGGAGACGGAGATTTTTATAAAAAAGTTCTGAAAACCATTTTTTAAGAAAAGTCTGCCTCTCCCGATATGGAAGTTATACTGATCCACAAACAAGTTATCCGGAATATTGGGCATATATATGGAAAGGATTAGAATGTTGGAAGAAAATAATTAATATATTTTATAGGGATGAGGTTAATAATACAATGAGGACCTCCCAACAGGAACACCTGTATTCACATTGAATTCAAATTAACGTCTCCATGGTGAAAAATTATCTCAAATATTGAGAAGTAGATCGAAGAACCCTCTTCACATTTTCAAAAGGAAATGTAAGTTATGATGATCTACAAGTAATTAATATGGTCGCTTTAGCATATATATCGTCAGCTCAAATGGAAAGGAAATGGAAAAATAAGCATTACATTTTTTCAATGAGATGAGACCAAAAATCATTGAGTACCTTTTTAAAATAATTAAAAAATAGTAAAACCCTGTTATTGTTGATGGTTATATTTCTGATCTACAAGCACCCTCTCTTGCATTTTCTGCAAGGACTGAAATATCGATGATTCATTAATTAGAATATCGAAGTGTAGTCTCACTATTCAGAAGACATTATTCGACATCTTCAGTTTTTTTTTTATTTTGCGAGGATGAATCCACTTTCTTTCTATGATACCAAAAATGGACAGAAGAGCCCTCCAATATAGCTGGGCAATCTCAGCGTTATTTCAAAATTAATATTTTGACATATTTGCATTTAAAGTTATTTCTTCAAAAGTCACCATGGATAGAAGGCAGAATGTGAACTAGAAATTGGGATGGTGGATACATTGCGAACTCTTTTTTTCTGGGAAACGAAAATTAACTCGTGCAGCTATTTTAAAGTTATGAGACGAAGAAATCATGGGGTCGGAGATCCCATAAAACATATGTTCATAATCAGAATTAAATTGTTATGTCCGCCAATCGGAAATCAAGTATCGAAATATGAGATAGGATGCGACTACTCCTAGTATGTTTGGTATTGTAACTGGTATATATAGGCCCATCCGTAGAACGGAACCACACCTTTTTGGCATTTGAAAGATTTTTGCCGCATTTTCCAACCAAAGGGGGCTGTAATTTGTCATGCGAGATGCAGTGTATGGAGTGTTCAATTTTTAGTATGAAAAATTAACGATTTAAATTCTTCTTAAATGGTGCAAATTATTCATAGTGGATACTAGACCAGTATAACGTTTAAGATGACTAGAGAAAATTTCCAAAGAGTCGTGCTGTTTGATAATGTAGTTCAAAATGTTTGGTAAACTCCAATTAAATATAAATATTTTTCCCATATAAGGACATTGTAATCTATTAACATAACCAATTTATCATAAGATCAATGGCTTGAGTTTATTCAAATTGAGAAAAGTACCCCTTCGTATAAAAAAGTTCCCTGTCCTTTAACAATTTTCCCTTTCTTTAGAAAAACTTACTCTTTCCTTTAAGAAAAGTACCCTTTCCTTTAAGAAAAGTACCCTTTCCTTTAAGAAAAGTACCCTTTCCTTTAAGAAAAGTACCCTTTCCTTTAAGAAAAGTACCCTTTCCTTTAAGAAAAGTACCCTTTCCTTAAAGAAAAGTACCCTTTCCTTTAAGAAAAGTACCCTTTCCTTTAAGAAAAATACCCTTTCCTTTAAAAAAAGTACCCTTTCCTTTAAGAAAAGTACCCTTTCCTTTAAGAAAAGTACCCTTTCCTTTAAAAAAAGTACCATTTCCTTTAAGAAAAGTTCCCTTTCCTTTAAGTAAAGTACCCTTTCCTTTAATAAAATACCCTTTCCTTTAAGTAAAGTACCCTTTCCTTTAAGAAAAGTACCCTTTCCTTTAAGAAAAGTACCCTTTCCTTTAAGAAAAGTACCCTTTCCTTTAGGAAAAGTACCCTTTCCTTTAGGAAAAGTACCATTTCCTTTAGGAAAAGTACACTTTCCTTTAAGAAAAGTACCCTTTCATTTCAGAAAAGTACCCTTTCATTTCAGAAAAGTACCCTTTCATTTCAGAGAAGAACCCTTTTTTCAAAAAAAAATCCTTTTTTGAAAAAACCCCTTTCATTTAAGGCAAAGTCAGATTCTTCTTTATATTATTTTCTACACGTGACAAGTATGAATCCTCACATAATTATTTATTTGTATGCTCTGTATTTAATTTCCGGATTATACGCATTATTCAGTATTTTTCCAACCAATTTCTCTAGTGTCATTGTTTTATTTTTAATATTCTTAACACATGTTTTCGGTTGTTTTGTTTATATTTTTGTTTATTTATTATTTGTTGTTAATTTTTTTATGTCAACAATTAGTCATTTAATTAGGAATTAATAATTATTCACAAGATTTTTCACTGAATACCATTTTTTTTGTTAATAACTTTTATGAGTGAGTGTGCTTGTTTGTTTTAAAACCAGTTTTTTAATTTTTGTTTACAAATATTTTTGCTTTTTGGGTTTACCGGTTAAACGATATTGGCGCGCAAATTGATAAACAACTCGACTTAAAATGCGGTTTTAATAAAAAGTTTTATTTTTTAACTAATATTTTATATTAATTTCCTTCGTAAATCGAAGAAATTCGTTCCAGTGAAAAAAATACAAAAAAAAAATATATAAACCGCTCGCCAATGTTTACAACAATTAACTAAACTGTTTTGTTTGCAATCATTTTTTGTACTTAATTTAACTGGTGTTTTGCTTCGTTTTGCCTCAAGACTGTTGAGGCAACCCCACAGCAATAATAATAACAACAACACCAGCAACAACATAACAAGTAACCACTTCACCACATAAAGGCCTGACAACGGCGACAACAACGACGTTGTTAGCGACGACGACGGCGACAACGATCGTGTTTTGCTTGATTCGTTAGAGTGATACCTGCATTGGTATTGTTGTTCTTGTCATTGTTGTTGCTCTTGGTATGTAGAAGTACAAACAAAAGCTACGACGACAGGTTGTCATCTGTTTGTCATTCTTTGCCAGTTAAGTCAGAAATATACACTCACCACCATGCCCACCCACAAACATACACACACACCTACATACATAAACAAAAGAACTGTTACCAATCAAGTGATGATCTTTTATATTGCGAAGAGAGACAGAGAAGAGCTTCACACATAACGGGGATAGAGAGAGAGTGTACAGAGTGCGTATGAGTTTCACTGAGATAAACAATCATAAATATGATAATTCGTTGAGCCCACTGTAGTTGTGTGGTGTTAGTTAGTGAATCAGAGACAATTAGTCACAACGTAAGGGTACGTAAAGTGTGCGTTACATGTTTACGCACAAACACCTGTTTGTGTTTTTGTAGTAAAGTTCTCTTCAAGTACAAGTTCATTAGTTCTAAAGGTTGTTAATGCGTTGCGAAAACACAATAACAACTATTATCGCTTAGCAGCAGAGGAGGGCTATCAATGAACTACCAACACCACTAACTGGGGATGATATTTGTTGTTATTTAGCAATTCACTTCAAAACAAATTGACGTAAGAAAAGCAAGGGAATTAGGTGAGATTGCCGGAGAAGTGGTGGCTTTAATAAAAATCACAACAAAATTTTAATCGGTATCTAGAGTAGAGTTAGAAAATTATTAATAACCGGTTTCCGAAAGCAAGATCATTTCATTAGATTACAGGCTTGTATAAATTGTCAAAATAAAAATTGAAATAGATACTGATCGTAAATTATGACGTAGCATGGAAGATTTTGAATTGTTGATAAATTTAAGTTATCAATTGATTTTTTTCGCATTAAATATGGAGACAATAACAAAGTAATATATCGGTACATATATAGGTATGCCATGAGATTGATAGCTTGGTTGTCTAATCAATAAAAGAGCTTCGTATAGAGTACATGGTAACGGGTGACCCAAATTTTCGAAAAGGAAAGAGGATTTCGGTTGCTATATAAATATATAGTAAGAATGGCGTGCATTTTTTCCATCTATGGACATTGTAAAGGGTACTTTTCTTAAAGTAAATAATACTTTTCTTAAAGGACAGGGTACTTTTCCTAAAGGAAAGGGTATTTTTCTTAAAGGAAAGGGTGCTTTTTTAAAGGAAAGGGTACTTTTCTTTACTTTTCTTAAAAGAAAGGGTAATTTTCTTAAAGGAAAGGGTACTTTTCTTAAAGGAAAGGGTACTTTTCCTAACACTTTCAGTGTTTTTGTCGAATATATTCGACATTTAAAATTACTCTCTTCCTTTGCAATTTTTTCGTTATCCTATGTACCGTTACAGTTGATGTCTTTATTTTTGCTGAAAGATAGACAAAACTGTCCGAGGGTTAACATAAGAATTGATTCTTTTAAACTCTGGGCCTTCATATGATTTTAAGTACAAAATTTTAGATTTTTATTCCGACAACATTTTTTTGACACTGAAAGGGTTAAAGGAAAGGGTACTTTTCTTAAAGGAAAGGGTACTTTTCTTAAAGGAAAGGGTACTTTTCTTAAAGGAAAGGGTACTTTTCTTAAAGGAAAGGTTACTTTTCTTAAAGGAAAGGGTACTTTTTTAAAGAAAATGGTAATTTTCTTAAAGAAAAGGGTACTTTTCTTAAAGGAAAGTGTACTTTTCTTAAAGGAAAGGGTACTATTCCTAAAGGAAAGGGTATTTTTCTTAAAGAAAAGGGTGCTTTTCTTAAAGGAAAGGGTACTTTTCTTAATGGAAATTAACTTTTCTTAAAGAAAAGGGTAATTTTCTTAAAGGAAATGAACTTTTCTTAAAGTAAAGGGTACTTTTCTTAAAGGAAAGGGTACTTTTCTTGAAGGAAGGTTACTTTTCTTAAAGGAAATGCTACATTTCTGAAAGGAAAGCGTACTTCTATTAAATGAAAGCGTACTTTCCATAAAAGAAAGGGTACTTTTCTTAAAGGAAAGGGTACTTTTCTTAAAGAAAAGGATACTTTTCTTAAAGTAAAGGGGAATTTTCTTAAAGGAAAGGGTACTTTTCTTAAAGGAAAGGGTACTTTTTTTAAGGGAAAGGGTACCTTTCTTAAAGGAAAGGGTACTTTTCTTAAAGGAAAGGGTACTTTTCTTAAAGGAAAGGGTACTTTTCTTAAAGGAAAGGATACTTTTCTTAAAGGAAAGGGTACTTTTATTAAAGGAAAGGATACTTTTCTTAAAGGAAAGGGTAATTTTCTTAAAGGTAAGGGTACTTTTCTTAAAGGAAAGGGTGCTTTTCTTAAAGGAAAGGATACTTCTCTTAAAGGAAAGTGTACTTTTCTTAAAGGAAAGTGTACTTTTCGTAAAGGAAAGGGTACTTTTCTTAAAGGAAAGGATACTTTTCTTAAAGGAAAGGGTAATTTTCTTAAAGGTAAGGGTACTTTTCTTAAAGGTAAGGGTACTTTTCTTAAAGGAAAGGGTACTTTTCTTAAAGGAAATGATACTTCTCTTAAAGGAAAGGGAAATTTTCTTAAAGGAAAGGGTAATTTTCTTAAAGGTAAGGGTACTTTTCTTAAAGGTAAGGGTACTTTTCTTAAAGGAAAGGGTACTTTTCTTAAAGGAAAGGATACTTCTCTTAAAGGAAAGGGAAATTTTCTTAAAGGAAAGGGTACTTTTCTTAAAGGAAAGGGTACTTTTCTTAAGGGAAAGGGTACTTTTCTTAAAGGAAAGGGTACTTTTCTTAAAGGAAAGGGTACTTTTCTTAAAGAAAAGGATACTTTTCTTAAAGTAAAGGGTACTTTTCTTAAAGGAAATGGTACTTTTCATAAAAGAAAGGGTACTTTTCTTAAAGGAAAGGGTAATTTTCTTAAAGGTAAGGGTACTTTTCTTAAAGGAAAGGGTGCTTTTCTTAAAGGAAAGGATACTTCTCTTAAAGGAAAGTGTACTTTTCTTAAAGGAAAGTGTACTTTTCTTAAAGGAAAGGGTACTTTTCTTAAATAAAGGATACTTTTCTTAAATAAAGGATACTTTTCTTAAATAAAGGATACTTTTCTTAAATGAAAGGGTACTTTTCTTAAAGTAAAGGGTATTTTTCTTGAAGGAAATGGTACTTTTCTTAAAGTTTAGGGTACTTTTCTTAAAGGAAATTGTACTTTCTTAAAGGAAAGGGTACTTTTCTCAAAAAGGTAATTTTTTATTTGTACTATTTCTGCCTTTTTTTAAAACGACTAAAATTTATGTTATGGAAAATTCCATTCCAAAATCATCATTTTAAAAAATGATGCCCCTCTAATCGCTCCTTCCCCACCTGTGCAATTTCTAACAAATCTCCCCCGAAGTTGTGTGTTATCTCCACTCACTCGGTGTTATATTAAATTGTTAATATTAGTTTTACAACTGCAACAAATAAAAAATCAGACATTTATCTAAGAGCTCCCAGCGAGATACGAGGCATTTAATTTGTTCTCTGCCAACAATCGGCAACAAAAAGAAAAAAATTGACAAGCTGATATTCATGACAAAAGTCTGTCCGTCCGTCCGTCTGTCTGTCGTACTGTTGTCTTATCATGTCAGTGCTGTTCAGTCAGTTATCACTCATGTTGACATTTTTTTTTGATGTGGCGTAAAATTTTTATTTTTATTTTGTTGCTGTATACCGTTTTAATTAGTTTAATTGTGTTTTTTATTGTTGTTGTTGGTTTTTTATTTGTTGTTGCTTTCAATGAAAGAAATGCAGTTGCTTTCTTTCATTCAGCTGATGTTGATAACCAATATTTAAATTTATTAACAGATTTTTAGATTTTTATGATAGAGGACTTTGTGCGTATGTTTTCATCAGCCTCCTTTCTAGTCTCGTTAATTTTAAATTTTAGCCACATACCAAAAGGATATATTAAAAATGAATATGCCTGCATGTCCTTGCCGTGTCCCCACAATCCAATACAAGTCATTTTTAATTATTTATCTTCAATATTATTTCAACTTTTATAAAATTTATATTGTCAGGTCAATTTCCACATTTTGTTTGTCTGATTTATTTGCAATACAATTTTATTTGTTGTTGTTATTTATTAAGTGGTATATTTGTTATTGTAGTTTGTTGCTGTTGTTGTTGTTATTTTACAACACAACACACCAGTTAAATATCGGTTCTATATTTGTATTTATTTATTTATTCATTCATTCAAGTTTCATTTGACTTGCAAATTATTTTGAGGTTAAATCAATTTTAAATTAACGAAGGAAATTAACATAAATGGAATTTTAATTTTGCAAATTTAATTTGAGATTATTGTTTGTTGTTGTTGTTCTCATTGTTATTGTTATTATTTTAATGTGTGGTATTTTATATATTTGTAAAGTGTTTTGGATGTAAATATTTGTAATAGTAATTATGAGGGATAGTAAGGTTGAATGTAAAGGGCAAAGACTCTGAAAAAGGTGATGGGAAGTTAAATGAAGTGGAGAAAATTTATTATTTATTTCCTAGTTATTAAATTTAAGGGAACCCCACCCATTCTCGATTTTAATTTTTCAAGATTTTCAATGGGCTGGTAAATCAATACCGATGCTTGTTAAGGTTTGTAACTTTGCACATATATATTTGAAAATTTAAAAGAGAAGGAAAATAATTTACAAAACAATTTTGTTATTGTTTTTTGTAATTAAAGAAAAGTCTTTATTTTTGATGGCGGGCATTATAACTCCTCGCTGGAACATCGGAATCCGAAAATTCCAACGGTGTTAGAAAGAGTACATGTCTGGCTCTTGTATGCATTAGGATTATAGACTTCGCTCTAAAATTAACAAAATGGGGGACCTTTGAAAAATTATTTTGGGAAAATCGCCAATTTTTGACCAAAAACTAAGTTAAAAAATAAAGAAGATCTTGACCGATTGGCTTTACCCTAGTTCATACGATAGCTATACACTCACAGAGAAACGTGTAAAAATTTCGATTGGGTTATTAGTTTTTGAGTTATCGTGCCCGTCATTCGAAAATTATGGCTTTTTATGAACCGGGAAATTCCTGTTAATAAAAGTAGCCTTTCCATATGGAATAGTACCACTTCCTTTCAAAATTAGAATTTAATTTAGAAAATTACACTTTCCTTTAAGAAAAGTACCCTTTCCTTTAAGGAAAGTACCCTTTCCTTTAAGAAAAGTACCCTTTCCTTTAAGAAAAGTAACCTTTCCTTTAAGAAAAGTACCCTTTCCTTTAAGAAAAGTACCCTTTCCTTTAAGAAAAGTACCCTTTCCTTTAAGAAAAGTACCCTTTCCTTTAAGAAAAGTACCCTTTACCCTTTCCTTTAAGAAAAGTACCCTTTCCTTTAAGAAAAGTACCCTTTCCTTTAAGAAAAGTACCCTTTCCTTTAAGAAAAGTACCCTTTCCTTTTAGAAAAGTACCCTTTCCTTTAAGAAAAGTACCCTTTCCTTTAAGAAAAGTACCCTTTCCTTTAAGAAAAGTACCGTTCCTTTAAAAAAGTACCATTTCCTTTAAGAAGAGTACCCTTTCCTTTAAGAAGAGTACCCTTTCCTTTAAGAAAAGTACCCTTTCCTTTAAGAAAAGTACCCTTTCCTTTAAGAAAAGTACCCTTTCCTTTAAGAAAAGTACCCTTTCCTTTAAGAAAAGTACCCTTTCCTTTAAGAAAAGTAACCTTTCCTTTAAGAAAAGTACCCTTTCCTTTAAGAAAAGTACCCTTTCCTTTAAGAAAAGTACCCTTTCCTTTAAGAAAAGTACCCTTTCCTTTAAGAAAAGTACCCTTTCCTTTAAGAAAAGTACCCTTTCCTTTAAGAGAAGTACCCTTTCCTTTAAGAAATGTACCCTTTCCTTTAAGAAAAGTACCCTTTCTTTTAAGAAACATACCCTTTCCTTTAAGAAAAGTACCCTTTCCTTTAAGAAAAGTACCCTTTCCTTTAAGAAAAGTACCCTTTCCTTTAAGAAAAGTACCCTTTCCTTTAAGAAAAGTACCCTTTCCTTTAAGAAAAGTACCCTTTCCTTTAAGAAAAGTACCCTTTCCTTTAAGAAAAGTACCCTTTCCTTTAGGAAAATACCCTTTCCTTTAAGAAAAGTACCATTTCCTTTTAGAAAAGTACCCTTTACTTTAAGAAAAGTACATCCTCCTTTAAGAAAAGTACCCTTTCCTTTAAGAAAAGTACCCTTTCCTTTAAGAAAAGTACCCTTTCCTTTAAGAAAAGTACCCTTTCCTTTAAGAAAAGTACCCTTTCCTTTTAGAAAAGTACCCTTTCCTTTTAGAAAAGTACCCTTTACTTTAAGAAAAGTACATCCTCCTTTAAGAAAAGTACCCTTTCCTTTAAGAAAAGTACCCTTTCCTTTAAGAAAAGTACCCTTTCCTTTAAGAAAAGTACCCTTTCCTTTAAGAAAAGTACCCTTTCCTTTAAGAAAATTACCCTTTCTTTTAAGAAAAGTACCCTTTCCTTTAAGAAAAGTACCCTTTCCTTTAAGAAAAGCACCCTTTCCTTTAAGAAAAGTACCGTTCCTTTAAAAAAGTACCATTTCCTTTAAGAAGAGTACCCTTTCCTTTAAGAAGAGTACCCTTTCCTTTAAGAAAAGTACCCTTTCCTTTAAGAAAAGTACCCTTTCCTTTAAGAAAAGTACTCTTTCCTTTAAGAAAAGTACCCTTTCCTTTTAGAAAAGTACCCTTTCCTTTTAGAAAAGTACCCTTTACTTTAAGAAAAGTACATCCTCCTTTAAGAAAAGTACCCTTTCCTTTAAGAAAAGTACCCTTTCCTTTAAGAAAAGTACCCTTTCCTTTAAGAAAAGTACCCTTTCCTTTAAGAAAAGTACCCTTCCCTTTAAAAAAAGTAAACTTTCCTTTAATAAAAGTACCCTTTCCTTTAAGAAAAGTTCGCTTTCCTTTAATAAAAGTACCATTTCCTTTAATAAAAGTACCCTTTCCTTTAAGAAAAGTTCCCTTTACTTTAAGAAAAGTTCCCTTTACTTTAAGAAAAGTACACCCTCCTTTAAGAAAAGTACCCTTTCCTTTAAGAAAAGTACCCTTTCCTTTAATAAAAGTACATTTCCTTTAAAAAAAATTACCCTTTCCTTTAATAAAAGTACCATTTCCTTTAATAAAAGTACCCTTTCCTTTAATAAAAGTACCCTTTCCTTTAAGAAAGGTACCTTTTGCCTTAAGAAATGTAAAAAAAATTCCTTTAGTAAATGATCCCATTTATAAAGGTACCCTTTTGAAAGAGGTTGCCTTCTATAAAAGTGACAATTTTTTTCTAAAAAATGGGTTAAAAATGCG
This sequence comes from Musca vetustissima, assembly GCF_032173495.1. Classification (NCBI taxonomy): domain Eukaryota; kingdom Metazoa; phylum Arthropoda; class Insecta; order Diptera; family Muscidae; genus Musca; species Musca vetustissima. Next base: position 45,286 of record NW_026883045.1, read on the forward strand.
CCTAGAATCGGGCAATATCATTCTTCAAGAGATTTGGTAGTTTTCGGTTCGCATTTAATTCCGATACACAATCAACGAAGGGGGAAATCTAGTTGCATGATTCGATCGAAGTGAACTCTAAAATGAAAGACTGGAGCAAAAGGAACTGAACGATAGAATCGGACCTAGTACCGATTGTTCCTTTTGCGGAATAGTTCGTTTGAACTTTTCCGATCTGGAACGATATACAGACAGAGGGACATTTCTAAATCGACATACAAAATATATTTTACAGGGTTTTCGACGAATATTTAGAGGTACTGCAAACGGTATTACAAATTTAATATCCACTTAATCTCATGGTGGACGAAATAAAAATTAAACCAGTGGGAGGACCTGACCGATCTTATGAAACGCCGCATAACTACCACGAAAATCAAAATTTCTGCGGTTCTATTTACCTATCCAGGGAAATATTTCCCAATATTTGAACTGTCTTGGCCGTTTATAGGTCAACAGCTCTACTTTCTAACCCTGGCATATTTCCCAAAACTCTTGTTTTTCCAAGATGAATATGTACGCCATAAAATAAAAATTTGGTAACTTTAGGTTTTGGTTGATTTGACCCTTGGAATAATGATCATCTAAACAGCCGTTCAAAGTATTTGGTTCCCTTCACCGAGTAAAATAAGTGATGGTATGCATATAAAAGGACTAGAAAAAATCTGACAAAAATAAAGTTTTCGGTTCATTGTAGGGATACTTAGTCGAGCACAAAAGTCGACTATTAGACTTTTCGATTTTGCCTTTGACTAAAAACTTTCCGACCTTTCGATTTTGTCAAATCTGTTCAAAATCGATTTTCGACTTTTACGATTTTCTTATCCCTTGTTCATTTCCTTCCCAAATATCGCCTCAACCTCGCCGGAAATTATAGGCATCGCCTTGAGCACAACCGGAACTTCATGTTAAATTTCAAAGCAATCAGCGTGACATTTGCGCCATCTAATGGGGTAATAGTAATACTAAACAATATAACCCCCAAATCCGAGTATATACAACAATTTAATTGGTATTAATTTAAAGATCATAAACTTCTCTTGGATATATTATCCACTTCTCGGGTCTATGTCCTTCAGGAGTAAAAATATACGCCGCAGAATACAAATTTTGTCATTTTATCACACAAAAGTCTGGGTCCATTTGACCAGCTAAATATTGACCGATCTTCATAAAAACAGGCATGCTTATTCTTTAGCCAGATTACCTTCCTGGTGTAAAATTTCGTGGTGTTCGGGTCATAATTGTGACAAAAATAAAGTTTTTGGTCCATTTCATCCTGTCATTACAAAAAACAATAGCAGTCTTTATTGACCAGAATCCGCCCTACATGCAAAATTTCGCGACGATTGGTCCATAACTGTGGTCTGTATCGTGTTTACAAATTATAATGGACAGACGGACGGACACACATGTCTAAATCGACTCAGCTAGTCGAGATATGATGATCGGTATACCAAAATCTGGGTCTAGGACCAATATTTGGCGGCATTACAAACTCTTGGGGCCACACAACATAGTTGTGTAGGGTATAATAAAAAAAATAGATTTTTGAGCCGAAAATGGATTGGCCTTTCCCTTAAAAGGGCCCCTCCCATTGCAAAAAGTACACTTTCATTTCCATTAATAAAAAAAAATCCCACCGTCTCAAGCACCCTCGTTTCTTAAGTATTCCTCATAAAAAATGTACGTCAAATTTGTTTGTCTTGTGATATCTAGACAACTAGACCCCTTCCACAATTATCTACAGATAATAAATTTGTAATAACCTCGATTTTTACAATAGATAACATTGGGAATTCCTTGAAAGCAAGGAAAGAAAAAAAAATGACAAAAAGTACCCAAGAAATTGTGAAATATTAACCGACCAACTTCCCCTTCTTTCCGAGGGGATGCACTTAAAATTGCCAATGAAACACTCTTTTATCCACTTGTACCACCTGAGATAACCGACGATGTTTACTTATTCTGCAACCTTTGGTTAAAGTCATGTTCATCCATCCATCTATCCACTTTCAAGCCATGCCATTCCACACGCTTTCAAATTTTAATTAATTAGTTATTGATTGTGCAAAGAAATAAAATTGGTATTAGCAAAATACAGTGGGTCAAAGCAATGACGTCCAAAAACAAGTTATAAATATAACCAAATTTGTATGCATTCATACCGATGTGATGTTCGTTATAACATGAACTGACACCCAATCATTTTCAATTGCCATTTTTGTTTCTCACACACACACGAGAGTGTAAATTTTAAAGCCACATTAGGCAAAACCTCGCACGCGTGCTCTCTCGTGAAAATAAATAACAGCACACTCTCATGCACATTCAGTTGAAACAACTAAAGACCCATTGACACACACACATACATATATCGACAACGAAACGCATTTTTGTTATTCTCTGCCTGAGCCTGTTTTAAAGGTCTCCTGCATGTTTTCACATGGATATGGTGTTGACACCACACACACATACAAGTCATATTACATTTAACGGTATTAGTTAAACACATGGTGTATGCATGTATTACCAATATATTTATTTAAATTTATGAAAAAATCCATTTAGATCAGATACAAGCAGAGAGTAATTTTTTGCGGTATTTTCACACAAATTACTCTCCATGAGAGCAGGCGTGCGAGGGTTTGCTTGATACGGATGTAGATGTTACAATAACACCTCTCCTTAAAATTAACCATTTATGCTGTGTGTTACTCACAGAGCTGTTGTATGCAAGAGTGTGGAGAGGAAGGTGGGGAGAGCGCGGTGTGGTACCATTACTCTCCTCTGTATATAACGTTTTGCGTTGAATGCAATTAATTTTATTGTTTTACACCATGGCAAAAACATGAACGTTTTTCCATAATGGGGAAAAACTCACTCACACTCTCTCCTACCCATGTCAGCCTTCTCCCTCTACCACCCACCAACCATTGCTCAACGTTTTGGGTATTTTACAAGTGTGATTGCCTTGAGGCGCATCCATAATTAAACTGACAAATGACATTGGGATCTGACTCTCTCTTCGTATAATTATGCAATTTATGCAATTAGTTTTAATGGTGCAAACTTAAAATTTTATGATGGGTTGTTGTTTTTATTTTTCAGGGTTTTGGATGCGGGTATGGCCTTTTTTAGTGTGTGTGAAACTGGGCCAAAAGAGTTGCCACCTGGGTTTTAAAAATAAAAGAAAATTGATCAGAAAAATAAGAACTTAATTGGAATTTTACTTCAGGGTGTGGAGATTGAATAAAGAAAACAAATTCCAATAAGTTATTTTTGTGGGGACTAGTAGTACACAATCTTCCCAGCAGATGTCGCCTATGTGGAATTTATAAATAATTTCCAATTTGATTATTTACCATGCTTTCAAATGAACATCAATTAGAAATTTTGATTATTTATAAAAAATACAATTAGAACACATTCTAATTGACTAGCCACTAGTTGAATAGTAATGTATGATCTCACATGCAGATGTCGTCCAAGTAAAACATAAAAATAACTCCCAATTAATTCGTTTCAAATCACACGTTTTCTACACGAGTTCGTTGTTTCATTTTCAGGACTTCAAAGAACCGCTCATTTTTTGACCAGAAAAATAAATCACAAAGAAGAAAAAAACCCCTCACACCTTAATGGCTGATGCAATGCAAGGGGCATGTTTTAAATGCAGATCACTTCGTAAGAAAGCTTTGTTAGGGAATTTCCTGACACATTTCATTGCCGGTTACGTTACAATATTACTCTGAACTTATATATTAATAACAAGTGGTTTTATTTTTGTTGTTTTTTTTTGTTTTACAAATTAATAAAAACAAAAAAATCACAATCACATGATGACAGTTTTAAATTTTTTTATTATGGCAAGTTGCGGTATTTTTTTCGTTCAATTGACACAATTAAAGAAATAAAATTTAAAATGCAAAATTAAAACAAAACCAAAAAATGTGGGTTAGAGATAAACCAGTAATGACGTTTTTATAGTTTAAGGGAAGTAAAATAAAAAAAAAACGTGAGGCTTATAGCGTATGAAAACGTATATGAAACATACAATGGGTATTTAAAAAAAATATTGCCTTAAAAAATATTTTTAAAACTTATTTTAAAAAAAAAATATTATTTCAAAATACTGGGCCGACTATATGATAGCCTTCATCACTTGGGTATATTGTACATATGTATCCAATTACAATTGTATGTCAATGTTCCCTCGAAGGAACTTTAATTAGATTCCATGGGACAAATTTATGGAAAACGATTTAAGAGAACCCCACCCATTCTCGATTGTAATTTTTCAAGATTTTCAATGGGCTGGCAAAACAATACCAATGCTTGATAAGGTTTGTATTTGCACATATATATTTGAAGATTTAAAAGAGAAGAAAAAACATTTACAAAAAATTGTTGTTATTGTTTTTTGTAATTAAATATAAGTCCTTATTTTTGATGGCGAGCATGATAACTCCTCACTGGAACATCGGAATCCGAAAATTCCAATGGTGTCAGAAGGAGTACATGTCTGGCTCTCGTATGAAGTAGGATTATTGACTTCGCTCTAAAATTAACAAAATGGCGGACCTTTGAAAAAATATTTTTGGAAAATCGCCGATTTTTGACCAAAAAACCAAGTTAAAAAATAAGGAAGATCTTCACCGATTGGCTTTATCCTAGTTCATACGATAGCAGTACACTCACAGAGAAACGTGTAAAAATTTGGAATCTATTGGGTTATTAGTTTTTGAGTTATCGTGCCCGCCATTCGCAAAAGAGATAAACGCGTTTAAAGTTTGAGAAGCCCTTTAGCCGTCACTTGATGCTGACACAATAAATCGGCTATATCTTCAAGAGTTCTTTCACTTGAAATTTTGTAGGGACATTCTTGAATTAGTGTAGATTCGAATTAAATCAAAACAATAAAGGAAAATTGATACACGCTATTCGGTACGCCACATTGTTAAAACTTTAATCTCAATCAGGCACTCCTTCGAAATACATATGGAAGCTATGGCTGCATCTGCACCAATTTCAACAAAACCCAATAAGGCCATTCAAGTCTCAATTTGATACGTTGTGCAAAATGTTGTGTTAATCGGACAAAGCATTAGGGGTTCGGTGCACCATTTATGTATAATCGGACGATAATATATATGGGAGCTATATCTAAATCAGAACGGATCTTCACGAAACTTAGCACACATCATTGTAGACTTAATTCAGTACGCTATGCCAAATTTCGTGAAAATCGAAGGATATATAGGTACTTTGGTGAACCATTTGCATTAAATCGGACGAAAATATATATGCGAGCTATATCTTAATTTCAACCAATTTTCACGAAACTTAACACACATCATTCTACTCTTAATTCAGTACGTTGTGCCAAATTTCGTGCAAATCGAAAGATATTTAGGGACTTTGGTGCACCATTCCTCTTAAATCGGACGAAAATATATATGGGAGCTATATCTAAATCTGAACCGATTTTCACGAAACGTAGCACACATCATTCTAGACTCAATTCAATACGCTTTGCCAAATGAGGTGGAAATGGAAGAATATATAGGGTCTTTGGTGCGCCATTTACCTTAAATCGGACGAATCTATATATGGGAGCTATATCTAAATCTAAACCGATTTTCACGAAACTTAGCACACATCATTTTAGGGTCAATTCAGTACGCTGTGCCAAATTTCGTGCAAATCGGAATATGTTTAGTTACTTTGGTGTACCATTAATTTTAAATCGGACGAAAATATATATGGGAGCTATATCTAAATCTGAACCGATTTTCACGAAACGTAGCACACATCATTCTAGGCTTAATTCAGTACGCCGTGCCAAATTTCGTGCAAATCGAAAAATATTTAGGGACTTTGCTGCACCATTTACCTTAAATCGGACGAAAATATTTATGGGAGCTATATCTAAATCTGAACTGATTTTTACGAAACTTAGCACACATCATTCTAGGTTTAATTCATTACGTTGTGCCAAATTTCGTGCTAATCGAAAATTTTTTTTCGCACTTTGTTGCACCATTTACCTCAAATCGGACAAAAATAGATATGGGAGCTATATCTAAATCTGAACCGATTTTTCTCAATTTCAATAGGGTTCGTCCTTGGGCCAAATAGAAGAGCTGTGCCAAATTTTATCCAATTCGGATCATAAATGCGACCTGTACTTTGTTTACAATTTAACATGGACAGACAGACGGCCGGACGGACAGACATGCATAAATGGACTAAGAAAGTGATTCTATGCCTATTCTCAAAAGGAACCATGTGTGTATCTCGTTTCCTTTTGCCTGTTACTGTGCCACAGTGGGTTGAAGGGTATAAACAAAATATTTCCTTAAAAATCCAAGCCTTGTGGATCTTTGAAAAAAGTAAAAGTCCATGATTTGTGGATGTTTGAGATTTTTTTTTTAAATCAAAAAAATCCAATAGTTTACCAATATTTATCTCCTCTTTTTATTCCACAAATCCTCTAACATTTTCTTCTTTCCATTTTTTTTTTCAATTTTTTTATTGTGACAGGAAGTAGAAAAAATTAACGCCTCATTTATTAGAGTATTGACAAATGGATAATTAGTGGCATTACTCGTTGACCATTGTCTGTCTGACTGCCTCTCTTCCCCCTCTTTCTCTCTTGCGGTCATTACTGAAGTCAATTTGTAACGACTTTATGTCACAGCAATGGAATTTTGTTCCGTTTATATTTCATCCTTCCGACTTGCCATTGTTAACGGAATTTACATTTTTTATTTTCCTACACCTTGGGTTATGGTCGTCTGGCTGCTGTTGGTCAATTGCGTTGGGGGTAATTCCCTCGCTGACAATGGGCCATGATTAACTCCCTAACAATGTTCGAAGCATAATAAATTATTACACCATTTTTTGTTTTGTGTTGTGTCATCTTTTGTCACCTTTGACCTGGCCGTTTTTAGCCTCCTCGTCTTCCTCCCTACAACCATGGCGGCTTATAGCCCATTTGTTAGGGTGGAGGTTTTAAATGTTTCGCTCGTTTTTTAAGCCCTATTGTCTGGTCGGGGGTTTTTTAACTTGCCAAAGGTTTTTTTTTTTATTGTGGCCCTAGGTTTTTTTGTTACATCGTTCTTTTTTTTTGTGGTGTCCTACACTAACCGGAAATACAATGAAAGAGATCATTAGGTCATCCTGTCTAAAGGTTGTCTCATAAAATGCGGCATTAGAAAGAGTTCGATGGCGGCTGTGACCAGTAGCGATGCCATGAAATAAATGCCCCGGTAAACATTTGAAATGGTAATTTTATGCATATTAAAGAAAGAAGAAGAAGAAGAAGTAAGACAGGCGAGTTGGAATTAGGATTGGAATTGGATAAGGAAAGAAATGAAAACAAAAGAAAGCGTAAAAAATAAACGGAAGATTAAGGAAAGGAAATCTTTTCGAAAAGAAGAAAGATTTACTTTTTTAAAGAAAAATTTATTTTAATGATGTTGAAGGCATTGATTTTCTAAAGGAATATCTTTCCAAGGACCTATAAGGCGGGGATTTTTTAAAGATCCTCAAGGCGTGGATTTTTAAAGAATTTTTTTTAAAGATCCTCAAGGCCTGGATTTTTAAATCATTTTTTGATTTTATAAAGGAATATTGGATTGGATTTTATAAGGTCCCAGAAGGCGTGGATTTTTTAAAGGAATATTTTTCCAACGTCCCAGAAGGCGTGGATTTTTTAAAGGAATATTTTTCCAACGTCCCAGAAGGCGTGGATTTTTTAAAGGAATATTTTTCCAACGTCCCAGAAGGCGTGGATTTTTTAAAGGAATATTTTTCCAACGTCCCAGAAGGCGTGGATTTTTTAAAGGAATATTTTTCCAAGGTCCCAGAAGGCGTGGATTTTTTAAAGGAATATTTTTCCAAGGTCCCTGAAGGCGTGGATTTTTTAAAGGAATATTTTTCCAACGTCCCAGAAGGCGTGGATTTTTTAACGGAACATTTTTCCAAGGTCCTAGAAGGCGTGGATTTTTAAAGGAATATTTTTCCAAGGTCCCAGAAGGCGTGGATTTTTTAAAGGAATATTTTTCCAAGGTCCCAGAAGGCGTGGATTTTTTAAAGGAATATTTTTCCAAGGTCCCAGAAGGCGTGGATTTTTTAAAGGAATATTTTTCCAAGGTCCCAGAAGGCGTGGATTTTTTAAAGGAATATTTTTCCGAACACCTACAAGGCGTGGACTTTTTAAAGGAATATTTTTCCGAACACCTACAAGGCGTGGACTTTTTAAAGGAATATTTTTCCGGCTACCATAAGGCGTGGATTTTTAAAGGAATATTTTTTTCCGGCTACCATTAGGCGTGGATTTTTTAAAGGAATATATTTCTTAGAGGAAAAATTTTCAAGGTCCCAGAAGGCGTGGATTTTCTAAAGGAATATTTTTCCAAGGTCCTAGAAGGCGTGGATTTTCTAAAGGAATATTTTTCAATGGCCTATAAGGGGTGAATTTCTTAGAGGAAAAATTTTCAAGGTCCCAGAAGGCGTGGATTTTCTAAAGGAATATTTTTCCAAGGTCCCAGAAGGCGTGGATTTTCTAAAGGAATATTTTTCCAAGGTCCTAGAAGGCGTGGATTTTCTAAAGGAATATTTTTTCGTAGATTTAAAAAAAATCACAAGTCCTGGATTTTTTAAAAAATATTTTTTTAGGGTCTACCACAAGAAGTTTTTTTTTAAATATGGCTTCCTTTTTGTTGACCTTATCACTTACGATGCCTTCATGACTCCCCATTATCTAAATTGTACATTTTTCGGCATTTTGCCTTTAATTATATGTAATTGAATATAATATTTATATTCCGTAATTAAACATTTACTTTTAAGGAAAAAAATATTGAATAATTTCCCTTCAAATCGTTTTTTTCACTTAAGAAGTTTAACCGCTTATATTGGAAATTATCTAATGGCTAAGTAAAAAACCGAAGAACTAATATTTATTTTCAATAATTATTCTCCAGGCCAATATTTATTTTCTATCATTATTTTCAATTATAAAATGTTAGTGCTATGTCCCATCCCCCCCGAAATCATTTACCTTGAGATATGAACCGCTCATTACGTTTCCTGTTTACTCAGGTGTGAATCGAAAAGAAGAAAGGAAAACCTCTACAACAACAACAGAAATTGTACTCTCAACTATTAAATCCTTTAAGTGGTTGTCAATCAATTTAACACGATTGGAAAGAAATATAAAAAAACTCTACCGAACAACTGTTGTCCGAATTTCTTCCCAAGATCCTAAAAAGGAAACTCTTTTCCTTTTTATGGCAAGCAAGTAAGCATCCTTCCTATGATGGCCAACTAAGTGAAACTAATCAATTGCGTACTGTTTTTTATACGCTCTGTGTCTCCTCTCTCATTCTCTTCTGGTCATAAAAGTGGCATTTAATATCCCAATAATTGTCGATCAAATGCTCATTTCCGTTCTCAAGACTTAGAAACACGCAATTGTCGTTCGAATGTTGTTTATCAAAAGGATCTTGTGTTTGAGTATTGTCTCAAAACACAAACAAAGGAAAACGAAATCAAATTCAATCTCACAAGGAACTATGCGACTCTCTCCCTTTCTTTCTCTCATTCACTGAGTATGGGATGTTTATCTAACACATCGGTAAACAACAAACCCAATTCCGTACAAATAAGTAACAGTTGTGGTGATTCGTTGTTTTTTTAATGTACCTGTGTGTGGTTTAAGGATCAAATATTTTCCTTAGGTCTTCCTAGCGGCTTTCCATAAAAGGTAGCATTTGATTGAACCTTTTTGGTGTTTGTTATGTATTTATTTCCGTTTAGTAAAAATAACACAATTCATTCCCTTTTTTATTTTTAATACAATATTTCCGCATACCGCATGATAGAGGCCTTTGCCGAAGATTAGAATGTTCATTTAGCGTTGAGGCATGTCCTTATGGCCTCCTTTGGGTTATAAACACTTAACAGGATTTAATCGTTAACAAATTTGAGTTTTGAAAACTATCCAAGCATGATAGCAAATTGTTGCAATACAATGCAACCGACCAACCTCTTGATGCAATCGACAACATATGGTGCAGGAATCACAGGATAACAATGTCTTATAAAATTGATAAGGATTTTTTTACGAAAAAAAAAATATTTTCCTATTGTTCGGAAATAAAGGAAGAAAGAAATAAAAAATCGTGATACTAACAAAAGGATTTTTTTATTTTATATTTAAAAAAAAAATATATAGTTTGATGCAACTGTTACATAGCGTGAAACAGATGTTGCATGGAATATGAAATAGAAAATTCTGACATATGCATTTGGAATCACGTAGAAGATATTCTCATATTGTAAAGAGCATAAACATTGTTGTATATCCTCTGCATAAGGATAAATAGTCAAACTGCAGATATATAGTCTTGGTCCTTCAACATACCTAAAATAAGGAAGCACCCTTTTGAGAGGGGCTAGATCAAACCATTGGAATATATTAAGAACAAAGAAAAGATACAGTATGTCAAGAATGAGTTTACACATGGATAATTATTAAACATTTTTAAATTTTCAAAAAGTAAGTAAACCATAATACAAATTTCAGAAATTTTTAATGGATAATTATACTCTCAGCCTTATGGCTAATGAGGGTGTATATTTACTTTAACACGGTGAAAATGTGCCTCGTCGAAATATTGGTTCTAGACCCCATGTTTCTTTGGACCAAATCCGTTCCAGAAAATTTAGATTTGCCCATCTTATTTTTCTTCCAAACTTAGTTCAAATTCGAAGATGGGGAATATCGGTCCACTCCTTCTGGAACCTCCGCACAGGGGATAGGTCCAAATGCCGCTATAGTTCATTATCGAACCTTACGTTCAATTTTTTTATCTCGCTATCCTCCGCAGAGTCTTAGAATCAGATATGCTACGCTAAAAATTATTAATTTTTGGTAGGGAGATTTGCTACCATATACGACTATAAAATACCAAATTGCAGCGATTTCGGTTGAAAAACATGATCAAGATAAACAAAATACCGAAAATTGGGGATACCCTTATATGGGGCCTACCCGAAAAAATTGACCTATATTCATAATTTTTTGTGGAGAGATTTGGAACCTATTAAGAACTCAAAATACCAAATTACAGTCAATTCGGTGGACAAATACGATAAAAACCCCCAAAAAACTGAAAATTAGGAGGTACCGTCATATAGGGTCTACCAGAAAAAGTGACCTATATTTATAATTTTCTGTGTGGATTTAGTACCCAATAAGAACTCAATGTACCAAATTTCAGCGAATTCGGTTGAGAAACGCGCTCAAGAACCCCAAAGAACGGAAAATGGGGGGGAGGGGTGGGGAGTGTACCATTATATGGGAGCTATGCCTAAACGTGGACCGATATATCCCATCTTCGAACTTGACCTGCCTAACAAAAGCTTTAATATTCTCTTAATAATCCGAAAAGAGAAAAGGGGTACCAATATGGAAGCTATCCAAAATATTAGTATCCAAAATATTAAATGACAGGCAATTTGGTTGATACAGGTGACCAAATTCCCGAAATTTTGGGATGTAGCATTATATAGGGTTACCCTTAACAAGCGGACTTACATTAATCATTTTGAGTAGGACAATTTTCTACCCAATGAGAACATAAAATACCAAATTACAGCGGATTTGGTTGAAAATTTGGCTAATAGGATCATATTATACCTTAAAGCTTCAAATGTCAAATATGCCCCCAAAGCTTTTTGTTAATTGGTTTTTTATATTATGGTTATAATTTAATTATTTTTATGGGCTATTTCAAAAATATGAACTTTAAATATAATAGGTAATATAAAGAGGGCCAAAAATCCAATTTACAATACCAAACCTCTTCCTAGGAGTAATACCAATGTTTGTACAGAATTTCAAAGCTTTATTCTAAATATTGCGATCTCTATTGGTTATTCAAAAATATTTTGAAAATATTGTCCCTAAGTTTTTAAATATGTTTATGTTCCTTCAAAAAATATATTTTTTCATCATTTTTTGAAATCTACGCCTTTTTTGTTTAAGAAATATTTTTGGAAACAAATCTACACACTCTTGAATCGTTTAAAATATTTTAAAAAATATATACGCCCTCTTGGTTCATAAAATTGTGTATACCTACGTCATCGACTTTTTTTATTTATTTGAGCCTACAAATTCAATAGATGCCTATAGTGACTGGTACCTGTTGACATTAGGAACACTTATGCTATATAACCCCTTTTTTTCCTCACTATCTAAAATATTATTTTTGTCAAAAAATTTGGATTGGATTTCTGGCGCACTGTTTGTTCGTCGTATTCACTTCTGAGTATTCATCAATATTTTTTTCAAATTTTTAGGGACAATACCCCCAAACAAATATTGGCAACACTGCTGTTTAGGAATTTTAGTTGCAAATTCTGATTTGTCACATTGTCCCTATTGAATCACAAAATCAACATTCCCATCCCTGCCAATAAACCATTCAAATGAGTAGTAATATTAAAAAACAATAACAATAAAAACAATTAGAAGCAATAACAATCCTTACCTTGCAGAAAAGCTCATGTCGCATTTCCATACTCTCCTCAGCTTACGAGAGCAATGGAGATCAAACGACGACGATAGTGGCGGCAGAGACTGCGACGACAACGATTGTTTGTATGACCGAACGAGGATTGCACGGAAAACGTAAACAAACGAACCACGGCGGCGACGGCGACTGCGAAAGCACGATTGTTCAGACGACAGAGCGAGTATGACACGGAAAACGAAATACGGCGGCGACTGCGAAAACACGATTATTCAAACGACCAAGTATGACACGAAAAATGTAAACAAACCAAGCCACGAACTGACCACTAACCTCAACAAAGAACAACAAATGGTAGAAAAAAGAAACACAAAGCCCCATTTTATTTAACACAATAACATTTTATATTCGCAAATAATTATATTTTCAATTATTTGATAAATTCAAATTCAATAAAAACACTTGAATCAAACACTTTTCACTTCACTTTGCCAAAGACTTTGATTTAGACATGAGGGCCAAAGATCAAACTACACATAGAAGAAATGAACACTGAACAAAGATGGATGGGGCAACTGGCAAATAAAAACGAATCACAAAACTAAAAACGCAATGAAATTAGCAGCGATTGATAACAATATCGGATTCACTGATTGAGTTTGAAATAATTTTACAGATTTATAGATGATGAATTATTACCGAAATTAAAGAACAACACGACTCGCGAAACTCCCGACGACAAACTAAACGCGCCGGGCTCCAATGAAAACACCAAACAACTGAAGAGAGAATAATTGCAGAGTTGCCCTAATCAATGTAATTTGATCAAAAAAAGGGGTGAAGGTGGATGAGCTTCATTCGGTCATTTAAATTTGGGGATTAAAGGAGAAGAGTAAATAATTTCGAATACTGAAAAAATATATATTTAAATACTAATTTAGATTTCTATATTAATAAAAGAGTAATTACAATTGGCGTAGATTTTTATGTTGTCAGGGTATTATAGCTTTGTGCATCCCCAAGAGTTTGTAATGCCGCGAAATATTGGTCCTAGACCCACCTTTAAGTACACCGATCGGCTAGGCGAGTCGATCTAGACATGTGTGTCCGTCCGTCCGTCTTTCCATTATAATTTGTAAACACGATACAGGCCACAGTTATGGACCAATATTTACGAAATTTTGCATGTAGGATGGGTTCGGCCCAGTGAAGACCCCTATTATTGTTGGTAAAGATCGGTTAATATTTAAGGGGTGAACTGGCCCAAACATCGCGAATTTTTACATGGAGAAGGGCATCGGGCCAAAGAATAGAGATCGACCAAAATATTTAGCGGGTCAAATGGACCCTGACTTTTATGTGAAAAATTACAAAAGTTGTATTGCGTATATATTTACCCCTGAAAGAAATAGACCCGAGAAGTTGATATTATATCCAAGAGGAGTGGTTAACCTTTAAATTGATACCAATTACATTGTCGTATGTTCTCGGATGTGGGAGTTACACTTACATATTTACAGGTGCTTACGTATTTATATATTATTTAGTAACCCATTAACACACTAGAGGGCGGAAATATAGCGCTGATCGCTTTGAAATTTTGCATGAGGTTTCAGTTATCGCCAAGAACAACTCCGACAATTTTCGGTGTTGATCAGATAATAATAGTGGGATGAAATGGACCGAAAAGTTATTTTTTTGTGTTTTTTTACGAGTCGGTCTATAGGCCACAATTGAAAGCCGAACATCACAACACACGGTGAAGGGAATCTGGACAAGTAATTAGAAAGGCTGTACTGAATATTAGTAATATTGGTTGACCTCTAGTCGGTCAAGAGGGTGCAAATATCGCGAAATATTGCCCAAGCTCAGAATATAAAACCACAGAAAGTTAGATTTTAGTGGAAGTTGTGTGGGGTATCATATGGTCGGCCCCGTCCGCTCACTGGTTTAAAAATATTTTTGAAGACCTACAATAGGCGTGGATTTTTAAAAATATTATTCTAGAGTCCTCCACAAGGCGTTGACTTAAAAAAATACATTTTAAAGACCTGCAATTCTGAATTCGATTCGTGTAAGTGTAAATCCCGCTAATCGATTCGTGTAAGTGCAAATCCCGCTAATTTAATTAAATATTTGTATATTCTTCCTTGAAACAAAGTTTCCAAATTTGCCTTCGGATCCTTGGAACATTTCTATATTCCCTACACATTTTTGCTTTCTTCATTACATTCAGTCGAATGAATGTCACAAAAGTTGAAATTGATTTTTTTTTTCGTTTTCATTCGAATGTCAACTTCAAATGTCCTCGCCGTCCCTATTGAAAGGAATATCGAATACAAGGATGAGTAGAACGATAGGATGGGAGAGAGAATGATATTCCTTTGATATTCTAAGAAATTCCTTTGTACGTTTCGATTTGACAAGAAGCGTTTTGGAATGATAAAAACGAAATCTGCTTATGTCATCGTCATCATCATCATCCTCATCACCGCCATCCATAGATATCTTAGGGAAGTCGGCAGGTGAGAGGAATGGAAGTTAGTGAACAAGTAGACGGATTCGCTTGTTATCTAGGCAAATATGTTCCGTGTCAGAAAAAAAAAGAATGTTTGATTTTCGTTTACTTTTCTTTTTCTCCGTTTCATTTGTTTGCATATCCTACAACACCTCTGACACATCATCGTGCTATCTAATAATCGATGAGGGGAAGGGGGGAATGCAAGGTGTAGGGAAGTTTGTATGAACATGACAAAGATGATGAGGATGTGAATGGTGTCTCACATAGTGGTGGTCGTGATGATATCACAGGTGTTGTATTTACATTGGAAATTCTTTAACAGGTACCAATGCCGAGCAGGGATAGGAGAATATTCGTTGCCATGGAGATAACCATTTCTTGCTCAAGTCCTCAATCTTAGTCAACTATTTACGAATGATACACTGACCCTCATATCAACCATGTGACATTCACACACACAATGTCGTCCAAGCATTTGTGGAATGTGAGAAAATGATAGACCACAACCTCTCCCTCCTATCTTCGACTATCCTGTTCCTTGAAGGGGAGAAAATGATTACATAGCCCTGACTTTTTTTTTAGAATGTTGACATGACACTAAGCTGGAAGATGGATGGATGATGGGTAAATATCCCCCCTTGATGGATGTTGAAGAAGTCATTGCAGGTTAATAAGATCAACAAACAAACCTGCAACGCTGCAGGGTATGATGTTTGCCAAATGTAAACGTTAATGTCTTAAATTTTTTTATTTAACATGGCTGACTGTGACAATATTTGGAGTCACTAATTTATGAAC
Organism: Musca vetustissima; assembly: GCF_032173495.1. Taxonomy (NCBI): domain Eukaryota; kingdom Metazoa; phylum Arthropoda; class Insecta; order Diptera; family Muscidae; genus Musca; species Musca vetustissima. The sequence continues at coordinate 61,195 of NW_026883045.1, forward strand.
TTCTGAAATCAAGGAAGTGATGGGGGAAGGGAGAGATATGATTTTCGGCTGCTGGTTTCGCTGACCTTGTGGTTAAATTTTATAAGGCCTTTAGGCAGTTATTTCTATAGCAAGAAATCAGACACATTGTTGGTCTCCAAAAATATTTTAATAAAATAATAAAATTTTTAAAAAATCCACGCCTTTTGATAGACCTTAAAAAATACTTTTAAAAAAGCCAAGCCTTGTGGTAAAGTCCAATTTTTTTTAAATCCACGTTTTGTGGTGGACTCTAGAAAAAATATTTTAAAAAATCGACGTCTTTTGTAGTTGTCCAAATAATATTGTTAAAAAATCCACGCCAGTAGTTCGCTTCTAGACCCTTGAATCAACCTTTAGAATTGGAAACAGCTGTTTTACTCTATTCATCGATGTGTGATGCATACTTCCAGTCGTGTAAAATACTATTCCATATAAGAAATACCATATTGTATATTTTAGGTCGTAAAATATCAACTTTAAATGTTGTAGCCTAAAACTATGCAACACTTTTTATGGTAAATGTTCCCTTTTTATTTCTTCAAGCCAATTTGTAATATTCTCTGAATATTTTTTTATTTTCTCTTGCAATTTGTTTTTTTTTTCGCTCTCCATTTCATATTGTTATCTCCATTGTTCACATACATTGTTCTTGGGGCTTCTGTGGGGAGGAGGGAGGTAGCTAGGCAGGCGGATGTTAGATTTGTTGTGCCATCATATCTGTTGCTATCAATCATAATTGTTTGTATATAAATTCACACTTGACACTATCAAATGGGTATTGTTGCTGCTGACTTGACTTGGCTGACTGGCAGTTTTCTTATTACTCTTCTTCATCTTCTCGTGTCTTCATCTCCGTTTGCTTGATGGCACAATAGAAACTGGGAATGGTCTTATGAAATCGGAAGTTAAGTCGTGTGTCTGTTTATTTTGCTCTTCATTCAAATGTCAGTCATTTCGTCCAGTTGCTTAGTTAGTGTGTCCTTGTTAAAAATGAAAAGAAAAAATGAAAACTGAACAGACTGACTGACTAAGTATCTAAAGACAGGATATTTATGCCAGGCATAGTCCCTAGAATAACAAAACAGGATATAAAACGAAAGACTAGATATGAAGCCATAAAAAAAGAACTGGGAAAACTGAACTGAACTCAATACTCGAATATAATGGGAGGCAACGTAACGCGATATGGCTGTGGCATATCAATGGTAATTGTGGTTGGTTCCTCCTCCCCCACCACCACCATCAGCATCGATTCAATGGCAAACACTGCAAAAAAGCGGCAAATGGGGAACAATTGGTAGCAACAGTTTTTATGCGATAACAAGCATAAATTTCCGTACTCGTACTCATATCCGCAAAACTACTATTGTCACACTAATAGCGAGGGCCAACGTTGGGCGGACAAAGGGAGGGAGTATGGGAAGTAGAGGAATACCATATTTTTTTTTATAAGAGAAATAGGAAGTGGATTTTTTAAAAATATTTTCTTAGGGAATATAGGTGTTGAGAATATCTTTAGAGGTTCGTATAGGTGTTGAGGAGCTCTGTAGAGGTTCGTATAGGTGGTGATGAGCTCTATAGCGAGAGAAAATGGTTTCTAAAGATGGGAAATATTTAAAGTTATCCTTGGATTTTTATTGAAATTCAAGACTTTATTGGTGATGATGAACTGTAAAGAGGTCCGTATAGTTCGTGAGGAGCTATATAGAGGTTCATATAGGTGTTGAGGAGATCTTTAGAGGTTAGTATATGTATTGATGAGCTCTGTAGAGGTTCGTATATGTGGTGAGGAGATCTATAGAGGTCCGTATAGGTGGTGAGGAGCTATATAGAGGTTCATATAGGTATTCAGGAGATCTGTTGAGGTTCGTATAGGTGATGAAGAGCTCTGTACAGGTCCCTATAGGTGGTGAGAAGCTCTATTGAGGTCCGTATTGTTGGTGAAGAGCTTTATAGAGGACCGTATAGGTGATGGAGTGCTCTGTAGAGGTCCCTATAGGTGGTGAGGAGCTCTGTAGAGGTTCATATAGGAGTTAAGGAGATCTTTAGAGGTTCGTATAGGTATTGAGGAGCTCTGTAGAGGTTCGTATAGGTGGTGAGGAGATCTATAGAGGTCCGTATAAGTGGTGAGGAGCTCTATAGAGGTCCGTGCTCTGTAGAGGTCCCTATAGGTGGTGAGGAGCTCTATAGAGGTCCGTATAGGTCAGGAGGTTCTCCGTATAACTGGTGAGAAGCTCTATAGAGGTCCGTATAGGTGATGAAGAGCTCTGTAGAGGTCCCTATAGGTGGTGAGGAGCTCTATAGAGGTCCGTATAGGTGAGGAGGTGCTCTGTAGAGGTCCCTATAGGTTGTGAGGAGCTATATGGAGGTTCATATAGGTGTTGAGGAGATCTTTAGTGGTTCGTATAGGTATTGAGGAGCTCTGTAGAGGTTCGTATAGGTGGTGATGAGCTCTATAGCGAGAGAAAATGGTTTCTAAAGATGGGAAATATTTAAAGTTATCCTTGGATTTTTATTGAAATTCAAGACTTTATTGGTGATGATGAACTGTAAAGAGGTCCGTATAGTTGGTGAGGAGCTATATAGAGGTTCATATAGGTGTTGAGGAGATCTTTAGAGGTTCGTATATGTATTGATGAGCTCTGTAGAGGTTCGTATAGGTGGTGAGGAGATCTATAGAGGTCCGTATAGGTGGTGAGGAGCTATATAGAGGTTCATATAGGTATTGAAGAGCTCTGTAGAGGTTCGTATAGGTGATGAAGAGCTCTGTACAGGTCCCTATAGGTGGTGAGAAGCTGTATTGAGGTCCGTATTGTTGGTGAAGAGCTTTATAGAGGACCGTATAGGTGATGGAGTGCTCTGTAGAGGTCCCTATAGGTGGTGAGGAGCTATATGGAGGTTCATATAGGAGTTGAGGGGATCTTTAGAGGTTCGTATAGGTATTGAGGAGCTCTGTAGAGGTTCGTATAGGTGGTGAGGAGATCTATAGAGGTCCGTATAAGTGGTGAGGAGCTCTATAGAGGTCCGTGCTCTGTAGAGGTCCCTATAGGTGGTGAGGAGCTCTATAGAGGTCCGTATAGGTGAGGAGGTTCTCCGTATAACTGGTGAGAAGCTCTATAGAGGTCCGTATAGGTGATGAAGAGCTCTGTAGAGGTCCCTATAGGTGGTGAGGAGCTCTATAGAGGTCCGTATAGGTGAGGAGGTGCTCTGTAGAGGTCCCTATAGGTGGTGAGGAGCTATATGGAGATTCATATAGGTGTTGAGGAGATCTTTAGTGGTTCGTATAGGTATTGAGGAGCTCTGTAGAGGTTGAGGTCCGTATAAGTGGTGAGGAAGCTCTATAGAGGTCCGTATAGGTGATGAGGAGCTCTATAGCTCTATTTTTAAAATTAATTTTTAGGGTCTGATTTTGACATATGAACTCTCAATTTCCTACCATCCCTTCGATATGATTCACATTGCTCCTTTCCAGCTATGCATACAGAAAGTGATCATTAAATGTGTTCATTCCTTATTATTATCAAGAAATAAAAAAAGAACAGCAAGAACAATTACCAAAGCAATAGCATATCAAATAGGATGAAGAGAAAAACAAAACAAATGCGAAAAAATTGTCATTGTGATGCAAATACATGCACAATAAAAATTTCATTGAGGTATCGTTTCATTCCTTGTTTCGTCCTTTTTTCATTTTCATTGGAGTTGGTGTGCGTGGGACAAAAGTTGTACACATGTAGCTCCCACAACAAGAGATGATTATGTTTATTGTATAGGGCTTCATATGTGGGAGTTTGGTGGCTATATTATGATAGCTTCGAATGTATAGGTCCTGTGGTTGTCTGTGTGTGTGTGATGAGAACGTAAAGAGGCGAACCTTATCTGGCATATTGTTCCACCAATATTGTACACGACAGCTTTGGCGTAATGACTTTGACTACACAAGCGAAGGAAGCTATCGGCACCTTAATGGCTCTAAGGAGGGAGGGTAGTTGGAATGCAGGGAGGAGGTGGTAAGTGAGCGAATGAGTCGTATTATTTATATTTGAATTTACTCCCTGACATAGGGGGAGACAGAGGAACAATCTGCTGACTTTTTTATGATTTGCTTACACACAGGCACACAACTGGGTATGATGGTCCTTGCCATGGCCGGGTGACAATGCTTTTCCAATAATGCAATAACGAATGTGATAACAAAACGTATGTGAAGCATCCCAAGTATTGACAATGCCCGGCAATAATGATGGTCATAAGAACAATTTTATGGGTCTCTGTTTGCGATATTTTACTCCTCATTTTTTAGATTGGATTTAAGGGAGGTTGCAGAACCATAGGAATTTAAACTTCAATTTAAAAAACGACTTTCCTATATTTTTTTATTTCAAAATAGTTTTATATTTTAGCTTGAACATTTATTTCTCCACCCCAAAAATATGCCACATAAACATTCTCCGTAACATCCTAAATGTATGCATTTAGTTTTGTGAACTAATTTAACACCTTGAAAAACATTTGCCTAAAACTATGCTGCAAAAGTTCAACTCCCGGTATACTATGATAAACATGTTGATGCCATGCAGTTTGGCCATAGAATATAAAACTTTATGAATGAAGTATACTTTTAGGCGACACTATAAACTATTTCATAAATTGAGCATATAATTAGGCAAAACAGGTAACAGCTTCAAGGAAAGAAATTAGCAAGAAAGAGAATTTTAATGAGGCATTTAAAGGAATGAATCTCGGCATTTTGTTTTATCTTAAAAAAATATTTTTAGATAGCTGCAATAGGCTACAATAGGCATGGATTTTGTAAAAAATATTTTTGGACAGCTACAATGGGTTTGTGTTCTTAAAAACTAGGCGTGGATTTCTTAAAAACTATTTTTGGAGACCTACAATAGGCGTGGATTTCTTAAAAACTATTTTTGGAGACCTACAATAGGCGTGGATTACTTAAAAACTATTTTTGGAGACCTACAATAGGCGTGGATTTCTTAAAAACTATTTTTGGAGACCTACAATAGGCGTGGATTTCTTAAAAACTATTTTTGGAGACCTACAATAGGCGTGGATTTCTTAAAAAACTATTTTTGGAGACCTACAATAGGCGTGGATTTCTTAAAAACTATTTTTGGAGACCTACAATAGGCGTGGATTTCTTAAAAACTATTTTTGGAGACCTACAATAGGCGTGGATTTCTTAAAAATTGTTTTTGGAGACCTACAATAGGCGTGGATTTCTTAAAAATTGTTTTTGGAGACCTACAATAGGCGTGGATTTCTTAAAAATTGTTTTTGGAGACCTACAATAGGCGTGGATTTCTTAAAAACTAGTTTTGGAGACCTACAATAGGCGTGGATTTCTTAAAAACTATTTTTGGAGACCTACAATAGGCGTGGATTTCTTAAAAACTATTTTTGGAGACCTACAATAGGCGTGGATTTCTTAAAAACTATTTTTGGAGACCTACAATAGGCGTGGATAAAAACTATTTTTGGAGACCTACAATAGGCGTGGATTTCTTAAAAACTATTTTTGGAGACCTACAATAGGCGTGGATTTCTTAAAAACTATTTTTGGAGACCTACAATAGGCGTGGATTTCTTAAAAACTATTTTTGGAGACCTACAATAGGCGTGGATTTCTTAAAAACTATTTTTGGAGACCTACAATAGGCGTGGATTTCTTAAAAACTATTTTTGGAGACCTACAATAGGCGTGGATTTCTTAAAAACTATTTTTGGAGACCTACAATAGGCGTGGATTTCTTAAAAACTAGTTTTGGAGACCTACAATAGGCGTGGATTTCTTAACAACTATTTCTGGAGACCTACAATAGGCGTGGATTTTTTACAATTTAAAAAACTATTTTTGGAGACCTACAATAGGCGTGGATTTCTTAAAAACTATTTTTGGAGACCTACAATAGGCGTGGATTTCTTAAAAACTATTTTTGGAGACCTACAATAGGCGTGGATTTCTTAAAAACTATTTTTGGAGACCTACAATAGGCGTGGATTTCTTAAAAACTAGTTTTGGAGACCTACAATAGGCGTGGATTTCTTAACCACAAGGCGTGGATTTTGTAAAAAGATTTTATAGCCTATCCACAGGCGTGGATTTCTTAACCACAAGGCGTGGATTTTGTAAAAAGATTTTATAGCCTATCCACAGGCGTGGATTTCTTAACCACAAGGCGTGGATTTTGTAAAAAGATTTTATAGCCTATCCACAGGCGTAAATTATTTCTACAGCCTAACCACAGGCGTAGATTTTTTATAATTATTTTTATGGACTATCCACAGGCTTAGATTTTTTTTAAATTATTTTTTATAGCCTATCCACAGGCGCAGATTTTTTTAAAATTATTTTTTATAGCCTATCCACAGGCGTAGATTTTTTAAAAATAATTTTTATAGCCTAACCACAGGCGTAGATTTTTTTAAAATTATTTTTTATAGCCTATCCACAGGCGTAGATTTTTTATAATTATTTTTTATAGCCTATCCACAGGCGTAGATTTTTTAAAATTATTTTTTATAGCCTATCCACAGGCGTAGATTTTTTAAAATTATTTTTTATAGCCTATCCACAGGCGTAGATTTTTTAAAATTATTTTTTATAGCCTATCCACAGGCGTAGATTTTTTAAAATTATTTTTTATAGCCTATCCACAGGCGTAGATTTTTTAAATTGGTCTTGCACAGACCTGTTTTTTTGCAAAGCTTTCGCCATAAAAGTATTCTATGACTTTGCTACAAATCATTGCCCCTAAAAGTATGCCATGATTTTGTTACAAATCTAACAAATCACCTAAATATGTTATTTTATTTATTCAATTTAATTTACCTAACTTTATTTCGACGTGGAATTTATTTATTTAAAAATCTCTGTTTTATATTTGAGCTACTAGCCCCCTAAATGTATGCCATGGATTAGTAATATCTTCAAAATAAATCATTGAGCTCTCCATTGTAAATAAATATTTAAACAACATTTAAAGGAATTTCGAATTCATCTCCGTTTTCTTCTTGGTAAAGTTGTTTTCAATTTAATTTACTCAAAGTCCTTTGGCTGAATGAATGTAGGTGTGGAAGACACAAAAAATCGGAAAAAGAAATCCTTGAGAGAAATTTATTTTCATTTCAATGTTTGGCAGCTGGATTGTTGTTGTCGATGCTGGAGAAAAAGAGAAACAACTGAATTGATGCCAATTGCTGGTCATGAATTTAAATTAGTTTCACAAAAACATCAATGACAACATGAAAAACATATTTCTTGGCTCAGCGGCAGCAGAAGAAACCACCAGCAACAGCACAAGGAACCATCAACCAGAAGAAGACGCAACTGCCGAGTTGGCCGCCAACTGTATGCCAAAGAAATGTAGCAAGAAAACATTTGCATTGCAAGACTTTGTCAATGTGGGTCTTAATATTTACTTTTGTGATAGGGGAGGCGGTTGGTGCCGAGCGGGACATAGAATACACCCTGTATAAATTACTAAATTATGCAGAATTTTACAGAGTTTTTTAAATTGATCAACTGAACGTGAGATGTTCAGCAAATTGACAATATTTGTGCTCGTGGTCTCATTTATCTTCATTTCAACATTAATGGCAACCTGCCGTTACCTTTACGAACCTCACCTACCTCAATGACTGTGAAATTCTCCATGGGTACATTAAAGCCTACAAATAGGCTAAGTAATGGCCTCGAAATGGTGTTCAACATGGTGTCGTCCTTATGAATTATTTAAAAAGCAAAAAACTGTTCAACATGAAACATTTAGGCAGCAAAAATGTTAATAGCTTAAAACGTACAGACACACACACAAACACATAGAAAAAATTACAAAATTAAAGCATATGCCAAGGAGACATATAAACAAAACATGCTGCATAGTTTGAGGAGCTAATGTTTATGTCATGGTTTTTTTTCCAGGTCATTGCCTTGCCATGTCTATGCTGAATTAATTAGCCAATGTATTGCATATCTTAAGGGGTTTTTAGTTGAACAATTAAAAATAAGCTTATTATGTCGATGTAGGATCTTTAAGTCGTTTTTGTTGCAATTTTCGAAAATTTATATTCTCAAGTTTCTAAGTGGTATTTGTGGTTTTTTTCTCTCTATGGTTAGCAAAAATATAGTTCCTGGTTATGGCATTAGAGTTGGAAAATTTAACATAGCATATCCGAAGGCATATTTGTTATTATTATCAATGTTCTCGTCCATTAGTTACGGTTCATTGAACTGAAGAGGCAGTAGCCGAAGCAACAGAGGTTTTCAAAACTAATCGACATAGTTTGTGGATTTTAAATTATGTTTTAAAGAGTCATTGTTGTTGTTGTTGTGGCTTTTTGGAGAACAAAAAACTACCACATATACAATTTAAGAGATTTTGGTAATTCAAATTTTACTGAAGAAGAAATTTAGTGGCAGACTTTAGGGTCTACCACATGGCGTGGATTTTTTAAAAATTGTTTTTGGGGTCTATCACAAGGCGTGGATTTTTTGAACATCATTTTTGGGGTCTATCACAAGGCGTGGATTTTTTAAAAATTGTTTTTGGGGTTTATCACAAGGCGTGGATTTTTTAACATCATTTTTGGGGTCTATCACAAGGCGTGGATTTTTTAAACATCATTTTTGGGGTCTATCACAAGGCGTGGATTTTTTAAACATAATTTTTGGTGTCTATCACAAGGCGTGGATTTTTTAAACATAATTTTTGGGGTCTATCACAAGGCGTGGATTTTTTAAACATCATTTTTGGGGTCTATCACAAGGCGTGGATTTTTTAAACATCATTTTTGGGGTCTATCACAAGGCGTGGATTTTTTAAACATAATTTTTGGGGTCTATCACAAGGCGTGGATTTTTTAAACATCATTTTTGGGGTCTATCACAAGGCGTGGATTTTTTAAACATCATTTTTGGGGTCTATCACAAGGCGTGGATTTTTTAAACATCATTTTTGGGGTCTATCACAAGGCGTGGATTTTTTAAACATCATTTTTGGGGTCTATCACAAGGCGTGGATTTTTTAAACATCATTTTTGGGGTCTACCACAAGGCGTGGAGTTTTTAAAAATAGTTTTTGGGGTCTACCACAAGGCGTGGATTTATTAAAAAAATATTTTTCTAGAGTCCTCCATAAGGCGGGGATTTTTATTAAATTTTTTTCTAGAGTCCTCCATAAGGCGGGGATTTTTTTTTTAATTTTTTTTCTAGAGTCCTCCATAAGGCTGGGATTTTTTTTTTAATTTTTTTCTAGAGTCCTCCATAAGGCGGGGATTTTTTTTTAATTTTTTTCTAGAGTCCTCCATAAGGCGGGGATTGTTTTAAATTTTTTTTCTAGAGTACACCATAAGGTGGGGATTTTTTTTAAATTTTTTTTCTAGAGTCCTCCATAAGGCGGGGATTTTTTTTTTAATTTTTTTTCTAGAGTCCTCCATAAGGCGGGGAATTTTTTAAAATTTTGTTCTAGAGTCCTCCATAAGGCGGGGATTTTTTTTTAAATTTTTTTTAGAGTCCTCCATAAGGCGGGGATTTTTTTTAAATTTTTTTCTAGAGTCCTTCATAAGGCGGGGATTTCTTTTAATTTTTTTCCTAAAGTCCTCCATAAGGCGTGGATTTACTAAAAAAATATTTTTCTAGAGTCCTCCAAAGGGCGGGGATTTTTTTTTAATTTTTTTCTAGAGTCCTCCATAAAGCGGGGATTTTTTTTTTAATTTTTTTCTAGAGTCCTCCATAAGGCGGGGATTTCTTTCATTTTTTTCCTAAAGTCCTCCATAAGGCGTGGATTTATTAAAAAAATATTTTTCTAGAGTCCTCCATAAGGCGTGGATTTACTAAAAAAAATATTTTTCTAGAGTTCCCCATAAGGCGGGGATTTTTTTTTAATTTTTTTCTAGAGTCCTCCATAAGGCGGGGATTTTTTAAATTTTTTTTCCAAGTCCTCCATAAGGCGTGGATTTATTAAAACAAAATATTTTTCTATAGTCCCATTAAAAGAAACCCAGGCGTCTGAGTAATTTTCTTTGTCCTCCAATGAAACTTGGCAGAAATCCAATTTTTTTGTGTTCTACCAAAAAATTACCACAATGTGTAATTTTTGTCTTTAGTTTCAGAAAACTATGGCAAACAATAGCAGCAACAGTGGCTATTCAGCAGTAGCAACAATTTGTTTCCGAAAAAAAACCAAAACGAAGCTAACAGCAAGCAGCACATGTTGGTAACATAAAACTCCAGAGTTTAGGGGCCAAACTCAAACATTTGGCCACAAACCAAAAAACAAGAAGAACAAGAATATTTTGTAGCCATTTGACAGAACAAACAAATTGTTAATTTGCCAGAGAAAGTTAAGCAAACAAAGAATAAAACCGAAACTCTTTTTGAAATTTAAATTACCTTAAATTGTAAGGCAGCCTGAAAGTATGCTTTAAAATTAGGTAATAATATATAAAGATCAGGCATGCTTACTCATATCTATCTCAGTTGTAGTTTTTTTTCTTATATCTTTATCATGTCTAGTATATTACGAGTATATCTATATTTTGTCAACAATACTTACCCCTAACCGTTCCCACCGTTGTTATACTCTCACTATCAAAATCGCCCTGTTCACTGCGTACCCCTTCCAGGCCACAGCATGACAATTTATAGATTAGGCAACCTGTTCGCCCGCATTGATTACAAAAACAAAATGAAAAGCCCACAATCAACAGGAACCAAGCCACCACCATCATGCTGACAATGAACACATTATCCATGGGATTTTCCGAATGGGAGACATTGCTGTACAGTACGATCATGGCAGGATCATCGCTAAGTCTCAAACTAGTGGAGAGGTTGGTTGGCATTTTGGGGGGAGTTGTTTTCTATTATTTTGGTTTTTTCGATTTTTTAGAAGCCGTTGTTATCTCACGGACCGCTTTCTGCCGCTTTGAAAAGGAAACTGCAAGGCCCCTCTGCTTGGTATCTGTGTCATCAGTATGAGTTTTGTTTGTTGATCTTGAACTTACTTTGTCCAATTTTTGTCTCTTCACTTTAAGAGTTGATGTGACGGATCGTGCGGAACTTAATTATTTATATTAAATATTTTTTTTGTATTTTTTTATTTTATTTTTATCATTGACTGGGTCTATTTGTTCAATGGCAGTACTTCGTTAGGCATCTGCGAACTTCTGGTTAGCAGTTGATGTTTGTTTACACCTGAGCGAAAAACAAAATATATGAGAATATTGGTTATTAGTTAGCATCTGCTAGGTAGAGGCAGTGCTGGGGAGAGAGCGAGAGAAAAAAACTAACAAGTGTTTGGGAAATGCGACAAAAAAGCTTTCGGCAGTGTTGTCAATGAGGCGGAATTATTTGAAAAATATTTTTACTGATTTTCAACATTTTTTTTAAATAGTAAAAAACGGGGATTTTTTAAAAATATTTTTCTAGTGGGTTTTATTAAATACATTTTTTGGTGTCTAACATTAGGCGTGGATTTTTTAAATACATTTTTTGAGGTCTAACATTAGGCGTGGATTTTTTAAATACATTTTTTGGTGTCTAACATTAGGCGTGGATTTTTTAAATACATTTTTTGGTGTCTAACATTAGGCGTGGATTTTTTAAATACATTTTTTGGTGTCTAACATTAGGCGTGGATTTTTTAAATACATTTTTTGGTGTCTAACATTATGCGTGGATTTTTTTAAATACATTTTTTGGTGTCTAACATTAGGCGTGGATTTTTTTAAATACATTTTTTGGTGTCGAACATTAGGCGTGGATTTTTTTAAATACATTTTTTGGTGTCGAACATTAGGCGTGGATTTTTTTAAATACATTTTTTGGTGTCTATCATTAGGCGTGGATTTTTTTAAATACATTTTTTGGTGTCTATCATTAGGCGTGGATTTTTTTAAATACATTTTTTGGTGTATAACATTAGGCGTGGATTTTTTTAAATACATTTTTTGGTGTCTAACATTAGGCGTGGATTTTTTTAAATACATTTTTTATATACTAACATTAGGCGTGGATTTTTTTAAATACATTTTTTGGTGTCTAACATTAGGCGTGGATTTTTTTAAATACATTTTTTGGTGTCTAACATTAGGCGTGGATTTTTTTAAATACATTTTTTGGTGTCTAACATTAGGCGTGGATTTTTTTAAATACATTTTTTGGTGTCTAACATTAGGCGTGGATTTTTTTAAATACATTTTTTGGTGTCTAACATAAAGGGGTGCCAAACGTTGCACCTTCCTTCCCATCGATTTAATACTCAAGCTGCTTTAACTTCTTTTCATCATAAAATGTGTTAAAAAGTATCTTAATTTTTATCGCTTTCTTGTTCACAATTCTTCCTACTTCACAAAAACAACTAAAATAGTTCCCAAAAAGCAAAGAGAACCCTCAAAAAACGAAGTGAACTTCAAGTACATTTCAAATATTATTTAACAGATAAATCGTCAATAATGAAAGCACAAAAAATCCAAAAAAATCTCCTTTTCTGCAATACGGACAAATCATTTTCACAGGACTTTAGCTGCGACGCTTCAACCAGAACAGCTTCAGAACTTTTCATTTTTATCAGCTACTTGTAGCAACGGAAAAAGTAGTTTTTCCAAACTTTTCATTGCTGTTGCAATCACTTTGCGGCTTGTTATCAAGCTCATCATCATCATCGACAGCAGAATCCCTATGCTTATCCACAACTTTCAGGCGAAGCTATCCGCCTGACCATTGGAAATGTTTCATTTGGTTACTTTATCACCTTCAAGTACTTCAGAGGAGAAAAAAGAGCGGACGAACGACCGAACTACTGCTGCTTGTCGATGACGATAATGGCCATGATGTCGATGATGCTGATGGTTGGCTGTTGGTCACTTCTTTCTTCCCTCATCATCATGAGCTCAAGAGCTCTGGACAAACTTTTGATAAAGTTCTACTTTTTCCTGTGGTTTTTCATTTGACCGGTCTCCTTCGTCTCCTCTCGAAACGTTGTTGTTTGGTTAGGGTGATACTTGAGTTTAAGCGCCACTCACTTCAAAACGCCAATAGTGGGAATCTCTTCAATCGTCATTATCATCAAATTGGATTGGAAAATGGGTGTTTAATGAATTTTCGTTTAAAGAATAAAACCCCATGGTGTTTGGATAAGACGAAAAAAGGAGGAGATAAGTTTGTGGAAATAAAATGCTGAGATTCGGAGAACTATTTAACATAAAAATGAAAAAAAAATCGGATTCTAGGAATTGTTAAATGTTGGTGGTATTGAGGAAAGCGGAATGTTGAATGCCTCTAGAAAAATATTTCTATAAAATCCAGGCCTCTAGAAAAATATTTCTATAACATCCAGGCCTCTAGAAAAATATTTCTATAAAATCCAGGCCTCTAGAAAAATATTTCTATAAAATCCAGGCCTCTAGAAAAATATTTCTATAAAATCCAGTCCTCTGGTAAAATATTTCTATAAACTCCAGGCCTCTAGAAAAATATTTCTATAAAATCCAGTCCTCTGGAAAAATATTTCTATATATAGGAACTGTGGTGCACTATTTACCTCAAATCGGACGAAAATATATACGGGAGCTATATCTAAATCTATATGGGAGCTATATCTAAATCTGAACCGATTTTCACGAAACTTAACATACATCATTCTAGACTTAATTCAGTTCGCTATGCCAAATTTCGTTCAAATCGAAAGATATATAGGGACTTTGGTGCACCATTTACCTAAAATCGGATGAAAATATATATGGAAGCTATATCTAAATCTGAACCGATTTCCACGAAATTTAACACACATCATTCTAGACTCAATTAAGTACGCTATGCAAAATTTCGTGCAAATCGAGAGATATATAAGGACTTTGGTGCACCATTTACAATAAATCGGACGAAAATATATTTGGGAGCTATATATAACTCTGAACCGATTTTCACGAAACTCAGCACCCATCGTTCTAGACACAATTCTGTACGCTATGCCAAATTTCGTGCAAATCGAATGATATGTAGGGACATTAGTTCAGCATTTACATTAAATCGGACGAAAATATATATGGGAGCTATATCTAAATCTGAACCAATTTTCAGGAAACTTAACACACATCACTCTAGAACTAACTCATTACGCTGTGCTAAATTTCGAGCTGATCGAAAGATTTTAAGGGACTTTGGTGCACCATTTATATTAAATCGGACGAAAATATATATGGGAGCTATATCTAAATCTGAACCGATTTTCACGAAATTTAACACACATGGTTCTAGACTTAATTCAGTACGCTATGCCAAATTTCGTGCAAATCGAAGGATATATAGGGATTTTGGTGCACCATTTACCTTAAATCGGACGAAAATATATATGGGAACTATATCTAAATCTGGACCGATTTTCAGGAAACTTAAGACACATCATTGTAGACCTAATTTATTACGCTGTGACAAATTTCGTGCGAATCGAAATATGCATAGGGACTTTGGTGCACTATTTACCTAAAATCGGACGAAAATATATATGGCAGCTATATATAAATCTGAACCGATTTTCACGAAATTTAACACACATCTTTGTAGACTTAATTCAGTGCGCTGTGTTAAATTTCGTGTGAATCTAAAGATATATAGGGTCATTGGTGCATCATTTACCTAAAATCGGACGAAAATATATATGGGAGCTATATCTAAATCTAAACCGATTTTTCCCAATTTCAATAGGGTTCGTCCTTGGGCCGAATAAGTGACCTGTGCCAAATTTCATCTAATTCGTATTATAAATGCGACCTGTACTTTAACATGGACAGACAGACGGACCGATGGATATGCATAAATCGACTCAGAACGTGATTCTGTGAATATTCTCAAAAGGAACCATGTGTCTATCTCATTTCCTTTTGCCTGTTACAAACATATGCACAAAGACATAATACCCTGTAGCACAGTGTGGTGAAGGGTAAAAAAATCCACGCCTTGTGGAGGACTATAGAAAAATGTCGTGTAGGACCCCACACCGTGTGAAGGACTATAGAAAAATATTTTTTAAAAAATCCACGCCTATAGAAGCCCTCTAGAAAAAAAGATCCACGCCTATAGAATACCCTTAGGAAAATATTTTTAAAATTTTTTTTCCAATTTCAGGTCTTTAGTAAAATATATTTTAAAAAAATATTTTCCTTTAAAGAAGTGTATATCAAATTTTTCAAATATTTTCATTTTTCTTTTTCCATTTACATATATTTTGATATTTTTTCTCCAAAAAATCTCATTTACATATTTATTATTATGTTATGATTATTATTGTGATTTTTCTTTTGCTTATGGTTGGAATAGTGATTTTCCATCTTTATCTACTTTGGCTGTGTCTAACACCAATCACGTCTTCTGACACCATATTATTGTTAGAATTTTTCTTTTCATGTTTTGTTGTGTTTCGTGTTTTTCATTTTTCTTCTTTTTTTTGGTATTGGAAAACTTTTTTCTGACTTTGAGTTTCCATAGAAATTCTATGAACATTTGCATATGGATAGCAAGAAGAAAAAAACAACAACAAAGTTGAAAAATCTCATGTAAACCATCCAAGTCAGTATTCGATTGCCGAATGCAATACTCCTTTGGTGGCTTCTTTGGCCTGTAATCGTATAACGAGGTGTGATGATGTTGTGTTTTCTTGTCTCCCCCAGCTCCCCTTGCCATAATTTCTTATTCAAATCAAATTATCATCATCGTCGTTGTCGTCTTCAACATGTTCATCTTTTCACGCTCCCATTCCAAAGATTCAGAAAACGAAGAAATAGAACCAGAACATCAGCACATCATCGTATGCATATAAAGTACTTGATTTTCCATGTGGGGCCCCCAAATGGAAACTTATTTGATATGCGTGACCATGTCACAGGGCAAACGAGAGCATCCGAAATGCAACCAACGGCTGACTGGCTGGTTGACTGGTTGGCTGGCCGACTGTCTTTCCTTCGAAATGCAGTTAACTTGTTCGCCCGAATGTTGATTTCTTGGAGAATTGCTCCCGGAGCCCTAAACCAGAATGCAGTGCACTGCAAGATTTGATTTTTTTTATTTTCCGATTTTTCCACTTCTTATGCGACTGTGTGTGTGCGTATATGTTTTGATTTCTTTTCCAATAAATATGATTGCATTTTCATGCTTATGTGTAATATCATTGGAGGAATTTGTTGTAGTTGTTGTTGTTGACGTTGTTGTCGTTGTTACGTTACTTACTTCTCTTGACTGAGTCGGGGTTGTTGTCGGGGTTCTGCTGCTGCTTCTTGAAGTTCATTGGAATTTTTTGAATGTTTTCATAAGAAATCCTCTTAAAGTGTTTTAGATTTTTATTCGAACGGCAAGAAAACAAATCAAAACTCTGCTGACATCCATCTACCCATAAACAGTGGAACCTAGCTCTAGTTACTTAAAGTAAAATAAATATGATTTAGATAAAGAAGAGTGATAGCGAGAAAAGGAAGAGCAGGAACCAATGAAATAAATTTAATAAAATATCCGGACTGTCATGATGGGTTCCACTGTTTCTGTATTATATAATAACACTTTATAAAGTTAATCTATGATGGGAGATGGAGGGGCATAGAAAGCTGTGAAAAGTTGAAAAACAACTTATGAATGAAGTATGCAATTCAAATAGTTCTTTTTTTCAGGACGCATAACAAATTCAGACAAATTTAATGCATTAAAAATGCTAATAAAGGCGTGGATTTTGTAAACATATTTTTTCTACAGCCTAACGTGGAACCCTATTGAAATTGGACAAAATACAGCCTATCTCAGGGCGTGGATTTTTTTAAAAATATTAGTCTATGGCTCCACTGAAAGGCGTGGATTTTTTGGATTATTTTTTAGAGGTCTTCGATTATTTTAAAATATATTTTTTAAAAATATTTTTAGAGGTCTTCGATAGCCATGGATTTTTACGAAATTTGGCATATCCCACTGAATTGAGCCTAGAGTGATGTCTGCCAAGTTTCGTGAAAATCGGTCAAGATTTAGATATAGCTCCCATATATATTTTCGTCCGATTCTATGTACATGGTGTACCAAAGTCCCTATATATCTTTCGAATTGCGCAAAATTTGGCACAGCTTATGGATTGGGTCGAGAATTATGTGTGTTAAGTTTCATGAAAATCGACTCAGATTTAGATATGGCTCCCATATATATTTTCGTCCGATTTAATGTAAATGTTACACCAAAGTCCCTATATATTCTTCGATTTGCACTAAATTTGACATAGCGTAATAAATTAGGTCTAGAATGATGTATGTTAAATTTCTTGAAAATCGGTAAAGATTTAGATATAGCTCCCATATATATTTTCGTCCGATTTAATGTAAATGGTGCACCAAAGTCCCTAAATATCGTTCGATTTGCACAAAATTTGGCATAGCGTACTGAATTGAGTCTAGAATGATGTGTGTTGAATTTCATGAAAATCGGTCAAGATTTAGATATAGCTCTCATATATATTTTCGTCCGATTTAATGTAAATGGTGTACCAAAGTCCCTATATATCTTTCGATTTGCACGAAATTTGGCACAACGTAATGAATTAAATCTAGAATGATGTGTGTTAAGTTTGCTGAAAATCGGTTCAGATTTAGATATAGCTCCCATATATATTTTCGTCCGATTTAAGGTAAATGGTGTACCAAAGACCCTATATATCTTTCGATTTGCACGAAATTTGGCATAGGGTAATGAATTAGGTCTAAAATGATGAGTGTTAAGTTTCCTGAAATCGGTTTAGATTTAGATATAGATTCTACATCTGACCAAAAATTTACTATCGGTTGCAGAATGACATGCTTATGGATCCAATTTCATTTTACTGGTCCTTTAAAAATGCGATTCATCTGTTTGATATTGCCAAAGTGGAGAAGGGTATCATATAGTCGGCCCCGTCCGACTTTACTACTTCACTTACTGATTTTAAAATATATATTTTTTAAAAATATTTTTTAGAGGTCTTCGATGGGCATGGATTTTTATAAAATATGTTTTAGAGGTCTTCGATAGGCATGGATTTTTAAAAATGGATTTTTAAAAATGGATTTTTTTAAAATTATTTTTCTACTTTTTTAAAAGTATTTTTTATAAGGCAATTTTTTAAAATATTTTTCTTGGGGTATATTAAAAATGTGGTCTATCTATGGCCTATTTTTAGGCGTGGATTTTTTAAAAAAATTTTCCAGAAAACTCATCACTTACACTCTGTGTTTTTTTATTGCCAACCGTTTATTCTCCCCCCTTTGAAAGATCCAATTTAATTAATTTCATTCCCCCACTCTCTCTCTCTCTCTCTCTCTCTCTCTCTCTCTCTCTCTCTCTCTCAACTTCTACGCAACCACAAAGAAAACAAATAATACAAGTTGCAACATTATTATTGCGACTCTCGAAACAAAAGTTTTGATCTTTTTAGTCAGGCATGAAAATGGGTAGCCCAGAAAACCATGACAATAATTTTTAATGTTTTTCAAAATTCGTTCCAAATTTCATGGTACCGTATGTTTCGAAAAACGCAAAAATATTGTCATTAAATCTATACCGAACACACAGGCACACACTGACACACACAAAAGGGGGGAATGATGACAAAAGGATGCATTGTTATACCCTCACCTCCCACCACTCTGTTCGGAGTGGAACAAGTGTGAGGAAATTTAATAACAAAAATAGCTTTAAATTCGAAAAAGTGGTGACAAAACAACAACAACAACTACCACAACAATAGGCAATGTACAAGAATTTTGAAATGTTTTTTGTTGAAAACTTTATGAGACAATTCCCAATATTTGACATTGAGTTATGGCCGTTGGAAGACGTTGAAATGACAATGGCCGGGTGGAGAAGAGAATGAAGGCATTTCTGTCAGTTGTCGACCATAGATGAATGGAACAGTTACATTTTCTGTTCTGTTCCGACAGGGATTACATGGATATTAGCATATTTTGTGAGGGGTTTACAAGACAACAACTGCACGTGTTCCGGTACTGCCTGGTTCATCCTGGCTCAGTGGGTGGAAGGTATAAAGGCCGGTCGGTAGTGGGAGTATTTTAATGCAAAATGGGGTGGAATTTCGGTGATGCAATTTTGGGGGTGGTTTATTTGATTAAATTGGTTTTTATTCGAAAGGATGTGTAACAAAACAAAATATTTTCATATTTCATAAAACAAAACGTAAAATTTTTTTTTGAGAGCTGAGTCAATATTTGCTGCTATTCGAATATGATTTCATTTGTTTTTTTCCGGTAACCATTAGCCAGGATTATAAAAATAAAAAATTGGAGTTTATCCAATGGAAACACTTCACTTTCATGTTCATAATCAATCTACATACATATACAGACATATTTAAAACAATTTTTTGTTATTTTAGCCCGCCACGTGTGCCAAAAATACCAGAAGGAAAATCGAAATTTCCCCTTTTTAACAATTTGCAATTAACTTAATTCCCAGCCACCAGAAGGCATAATGTCTCACTCTTTCCCCTCACTTCACCTCACTCTCTCTCCAAGGAAACATTAGGTTATCTCTTCTAGCAAAGGGGAAGAGTAAAACAAACCCAGCAACATCCTCATACATCCTTGACAGCAAACAGCATCCGTTTTTGCCAGCAGCCAACGACATGTGTCACAGATCTTGATAAGCCGAGATCCCCCCCTCTCGGTCGTCTCGAACAAACAAATTCATTTTAAGCTTCCAGTCACAAGTTATCAACATCCTTCCGTCAACGTTACGTTACGCTCTTCTCCTGTTTTTGTTGTTGTTTTTGTTTTGTTGAAAACTGTAAACGTGAAAATAAAATCATTTAACAAATTTCAAACGTGATTGCGATCATTGTCTAAATCCACATTTAATAAACTCAATTTTTTGTGGGCCACCCAACCGCCATCCATCCAACCATGCCTTGGGCATGAAATCCTGATTTGGTATCTCTGATTTTTGTCTGTGCCATTTATTGACTTTAATAAAGTGCCAACATTTCTCATTCTGTTTGCTGCTGACTTGATTAGTTTCGGGAAACAGGATAATACGAAGCATTAACTTATAATGCAGATAAACAAGGCGAACAACTGCTAGAAAAATAATTTAAAACCAGTAAGGGAAGTAGGACCAGGAAAATGAAATTGGATCCATAAACATGTCATTCTGCAACCGATACTAAATTTTTCATTTGGTCAGATATAGAAACTATATCTAAATCTGAACAGATTTTCACGAAACTTAACACACACATCATTCTAGAAATAGTTCATAACGCTGTGCCAAATTTCGTGCAAATCGAAGAATATATAGGAACTTCGGTGCACTATTTCCCTCAAATCGGACGATAATATATATATGGGAGCTATATCTAAATATGAACCGATTTTCAGGAAACTTAACACACATCATTCTAGACCTAATTGATTACGCTGTGCCAAATTTCGTGCAAATCGAAGGATATATAGGGACTTTGGTACACCATTTACTTTAAATCGGACGAAAATCTATATGTGAGCTATATCGAAATCTGAACCGATTTTCAGGAAACTTAACACACATCACTCTAGAACAAATTCATTACGCTATGGCAAACTTTGTGCAAAATGGGACATTGGTGCATAATATACATTAAATCGGTCGAAAATATATATGGGAGCTATATCTAAATCTGAACCGATTTTCAGGAAACTTGACACACATCATTCTACACCTAATTTATTACGCTGTACCAAACTTCGTGCAAATCGAAAGATATATAGGGACTTTGGTACACAATTTACCTTAAATCGGACGAAGATATATACGGGAGCTGTATCTAATTCTGAACCGATTTTCACGAAACTTAGCACACATCGTTCTAGACTTAATTCAGTACGCTGTGCCAAATTTCGTGCAAATCGAAAGATATATAGGGACTTTGGTACACCATTTACCTTAAATCGGACGAAGATATATATGGGAGCTATATTTGAATCTGATATGAGACCTATATCCAAATCTTTCATGAAACTTAGCACACATTATTATAGCCGCAATTCAGTACGCTATGCCAAATATTGTGCAAATCGAAAGATATATAGGGTCTTTGGTGCACCAATTACCATAAATCGGATGAAAATATATACGGGAGCTATATCGAAATCTGAACCGAT
Source organism: Musca vetustissima (assembly GCF_032173495.1). Classification (NCBI taxonomy): domain Eukaryota; kingdom Metazoa; phylum Arthropoda; class Insecta; order Diptera; family Muscidae; genus Musca; species Musca vetustissima. Next base: position 82,393 of record NW_026883045.1, read on the forward strand.
TTTCCCGAATCTATCCACTCGTCATTCTAGGCTCAATTCAGTACGCTATGCCAAAATTTTTGCAAATCAAAAGATTTCCAGGGACTTTAGTGGACTATTTACCAAAAATTGGGCGAAACTATATGGGAGCTTTATCTAATTCTGAACCGATTTTCACGAAACTTTGCACACATCTTTCTAGGCTTATTTCAGTTCGCTGTGCCAAATTTCATGCAAAGATATATAGGGACTTTGGTACACCATTTACCTTAAATCGGAAGATATATATGGGAGCTATATCTAAACCTAAACCGATTTTCACGAAACTCAACACACGTCATTCTAGACCTAATTCATTACGCTATGCCAAATTTTGTGCAAATCGAAAGATATATAGGGACTTTGAAGCCCCATTTACATTAAATCGGGCGAAACTTAATATGAGAGCTATATCCAAATCTGAACCGATTTTCATGAAACTTAGCACACATCATTATAGCCGCAATTCAGTACGCTATGCCAAATTTCGTGCAAATCGAAAGATATATAGGGACTTTGGTACACCATATATACCAAAATCTGAACCGCTTTTTCCCAATTTCAATAGGGTTCGTCCTTGTTTTGCCTGCTACAAAGACATAATACCCTGTATCACAGTGTGGTGAAGGGTACAAAAATCGAAGCTCTGGAAAAATGATAAAAAAATTCACGACTAGGTATAGGCTTTAAAAAGCTATAAGGATAGACTCTCATTTTTTTAATTTACACCAAGGTAAAATTTGAACCTAGCTGAATTGAGTTTTTCCGGTGAAATTCTTAGCTGAATAGATTTTTTTTAAATTAACACTTCGCTCTTAAATTGCATCTTCTTAAGAAAAATTCCGCTGAATTGAAATGCTTGTTATAAAAACAATTGCTCTTTAGAAAATAAGTAGCTGAATCGATTTACTAAGGGTATTCTTAGAGGAAAACTTCATTTAATTCATGTTTTCTGGTAAAAAAAAACTTTGCTGAATTACGTTATTCTTGAAAAATTAAATATAAATATGACATTTTTAAAAACGTAAATTAAAAAGAGCCTCTCTTTCCGAACAACACACACACATATACAAGTGTCTTGCCCAATTTGCATTTATATTAAATTTAACCCTGCCCCATTTCCCCCTTGAATAATTATTTTCATTTCTAAGGAACCCAAAACAATACGACGCTATCCTATTGTATCCATTTAACCCCAACAAAAAATACCGCACCAAATATTCGCTCATTATTCTACACATCATTGGAAATGTCTCGCCAGTGTCATAAACCGCAGCTTAGATGGGACTTTAATTATAGATCTCATATATCAGGACACAAAACAAAGAATCATATTAACAAGTGACAGTTTTTGTCCCCCCCCCACACACACTATTACACACCCCCGTACTTTGGGGGTATTTTTTGGCCAACCCCCAAAACGGGATTACAAGCGTAATAGTGGGGATAAAGGCAGTGGTGTATGACTAAAGAGTGTTTCAGTGGCGTAATACAGTCGTTAATGTAAATAAAATTTAGCTGAATTGAGATTTCGATGGAAAACCATCGATGAATTATGGTTTTCAGAAGGAAAAATTGTGCTGAATAGAGGTTTTCTGAATTGAGTTTTTTCTATAAGAAATGCTACTCACCTTCGCTGAAGATTTTTCTTCCCCAGAAAAACTTCCATCTCCATTGGAAAAATTAGCTGAACTGTGTTTTTCTATGAAAACCATCGCTGAAAATGCTTTATCTCCAGATACACTTAGCTGAATTGTTCTTATCTATCAAAATCATTAGCTGAATTGAGTGTTTCTACAGAAAAAACTTTGGTTAGCAGCTATTTTCTATTGAAGAACTTCGCTGAATGGGGGTTTTCCTCCAGAAAAAACTTCAATTTCTATTGAAAACCGTAGCTGAATTGTATTTTTCTATCTAAAACATTAGCTGAATTGCATTTTTCTATCTAAAACATTAGCTGAATTGAGTTTTTCTATAGAAAGTAAGTAACAGCAAAACTTCGCTGAATTTCTATTTCCCTTCGGAAAACTTAGCTGAATCGAGTTTTTCTATAGAAAAATGTTGGTGAATGGCGTGTTTGCATTGTAAAACATCCCTAAAAATGTTTTATTCCCAGAAAAACTTAGCTGAATTTTGTTTTTCTATCCAAAATATTCGCTGAATTGAGTTTTTCTATAGAAAAACTTTGGTGAGTGGGGTTTTTCTATTGAAAAACTTCACTAAAGATGTTTTCCGTACAGAAAAACTTTCATTTTTATTAAAAAACTCAGCTGAATTGTGTTTTTCTATAAAAACCATTAGCTGAATTGAGTTTTTCTATTGGAAAACGTTACTGAGTAGTGGTTTTCCATTTCTATCAACAACATTAGCTGCACTGAGTTTTTCTATAGAAAAACTTTGGTGAAAATCTTCGCTGAAAATGTTTTTACCCAGAAATACTTCTACTTCCATTGGAAAACTTTGCTGAATTGTGTTTTTCTATCAAAAAATTAGCTTAATTCCTTTTTTTTTATTTGGTGGGTAGTATTTTCCATTGTAGACCTTCACTTAAGATGTTTTTTCCACAGAAAATTTTTGCTGAATTGCGTTTTTCCCCTGAAAAACTTAGCTGAATTGTGTTTTTTGTTAGTTAGAAAGAAAGGATTATTGTGTCTCCACCATAAAAATGTTGCATTAATTACAAAACCCACATTATTTTATGATTGTGTTAAGAAATTCAAATAAACGGTTCACCCTCTGTACCGACCTCAAAACCGTTCAAATCGCTCAAAGTTTTTTTTGAGGGGAGTTTTGGCGACAAAAACTTTTGTTTCCTTTTTGTTATAATTTGGTTTTGATTACAATTATTACAATGATGACTTGGCAGGCGTTTTTAAGAGGCTGATGGAAGAAGAAACAGGGGTTGAATTGCTGTCGCCTCCCCTCCTCCCCCATTGAATAATAGATGTTCTTTGAGAAATATTCCTCCCCGTTTTTTTGGTTGTCTTCATGTTTTGGTAACAAGTGTTGCCAATTGTTGTTGTATGGAACGTGTCCTGCCTTCATGTCTCGTCCCAAAGAAGGTTGCATTGTTGCACTTGCTGGGCTAGTTTTGGAAAATTTTCTTTATCTCCCCCCTTCGAAATTTTGTCCTCATATTTCCCCCATAAAAGAATACAAAAATTTGAGGCCCAAAAATTATTAGATTTTCCACAAAAACCACTAAATCTAAACTGCCACACACTTGCCATTCCCGTCCAATAATAAATTCTATACAAATATATATGAGTGTGTATATATGTATGTGTGTTTGTGTTTTTTGTGGTTGAAATATTTTTCGATTTAATTTTACAAAGTGCCAATAATAAAAATTCTCCATTCAGCCCAGGCACTCAATATGTTCGTCCGAAAAGGGCCGGGTAAGAGACTGCTGGTGCATCCAAGGGGTGTTTTGTGGTGGTATTGTGTGGGTGGTAAAGGGGGTGGTGGAGAACGATGATGAGTACACCAAAAGTAATTTGTTTACAAAGGACATATCATTTTCAAGAGTTATTGAAGTGTTAAGAACAAGAAAATTAGCTTTGGGAATACTCCCGGCAATGGAAAGGATAACAAGGATACCAAGGTAGAGCAAGGCATTGATGCGTAAACAAATATGATTTTTGATATCTACTTAGGTTGGTGTGGTTGACATATGTTTTTCTTGTAATATTTACAATAAAATTATGCAGTGATAGTCAACAAATGGAAAAAGGAAAACATTTAAGGTGGGAGATTTCATCAGGACATTATTTTCCTATGTAGAAAAATCTGGGGTAAAACTTTCTATAGAAAATTTTCACTGGTCCTCAATGAATCAGAACTTGTGGGTGGACAAGATTTTCCTAAGTAGAAAAATCTGGGGTTAAATTTTCTATAGAAAATTTTCACCGGCCCCAACTGAAGCAATTTTTTTCACTGGTCCCCAGTGAAGCAATTTTCTATAGAAAATTTTCACAGATCCTGGGAGGATTTTACTATAGAAAATTTTTACTTGTGCAGTGAAGATTTTCCCTTACATTTTTTCTCTCTCCATTCCACTTTTTTTTTAGGTTTCAGTCATTAGCCTTCGTTGTGGTCTGTTCGTTTTTTTGTCGAAGTACTTGTCTCCTCCTATAATTTATATCCTTTAAATTACATTTTTTGAATCTCTTGAGTCTCCGATTCAAGTACCCACTAAAATCTGTGTTCGTAAAGTGCGAATTACACAGCCTTTAACCAGACCTCAAAACCGAAAACCACTTTCATTGGAACTTCTTAATGATGACAATTTCCACTTGACTTGGTTCCAATCAAATGGAAATAAATCTGGCGAATGCCAGACAAGGCGGTAAACATGAATTAGGCGCCTTTGAAATTCTTTATAAGACACTTGTTAGACGAAAAAAAATACAAAATCAATTGTCGGTCGGATTAAATAAATACTCTCTCCCTCAGCGTTTGATGTCCTTAGGGGGCCTTGTTAATAGGGATGACATTAACAAGTAAATACCGTTAAATACCTGATATCAAAAAACAGGAACAATGAAAAACACACAAAACGGCAGCCCAAAACATTGATGCCAAGGATAACAAAACTGATATCCTGATATCCTTCATTGTGATTTCATATTTGCCAATTGATTAAATTTCAATGGCGATGCTGACCGATTAGCTAACTCATGGGATAATCTAGGAAATTATGTTCCCAGGACATTAGAACAAGGACACAAGCGGCAGGACATTAGAAAGTCATACAATCGTAATAAAAAGGTACCTAAACAAGTGTTGAACATGTTGTCAAATGCCGCTTCGAAGGAGATAATAGTTCACTGCCTAACTGAATGACTGAGTGGAGGGATGGCTGGTTGGCTGTTTGCTTGGCGGGTAGGTTGCTCTCATTGTTGTCGTTTTGATGGTCCGGCGGTTCGTGTGTCCTTTCATGTAAGACTGATATCATGCAGAGCGCGTGTCCTTCAGTTATTAGGACGACAACCACTGTCCTTTTGTTCGTCCGTTGTTTTTTGGGTGACTAAACTGGAGTATTTAGTTTTTTTTTAATGGCAGTTATTTTACGAAGTCCGTTAACATTTAACACACCGCAAAGTGGACCGGCCGACCGATCGGCACAATGTTGCAAAGGCATGCCGCCTTATAAGAGATTTATTTTTGGGTGCGGTACGTTACTTTGCTGTGCTGTGAAAAGGACAAGTGTATTGTGTCCTGTTGGCCATTGTTTTACACACACAACATGACATAGCCCCATAACCGAGCCATTGTTAGGCAAAAAAAAGGATTTTTTGTTGTATCACAGGGCTTTATAGTTTTTAATCAAATAGTCGAGTAGATTTGCTGGCCTTTAATGCGGTCAATTCCGTTTTTTGTTTTCCCTCCTCTATTGTTTCGGCCCTAGGCCATATCACACACAATACTTGACTTATGGGCCCGGGGTTATTGTTTATGATTTACCATGACTGGGAGAGAACGAAGAGAGGTATACGAGGGAGAGAGACTCCTTTTGGCCAACTATTATTGGCCATATGTTGTGGGCCACCGCCTATGTGAATATTTTTCAAAAATCTTTTGTTTCAATTGAAACTTTTGTGCAAGCAAACTATTTATGCCAACAGTATTTTTGTCTATGTGTGTGTGTGGGTCTTGACCATTGAATGGAATACTTTGTTTACTACAAGTCCAGGGAGTTTTGTTTGAGTGGGTGTTCGTCCAGCTAATGGTTATTTTTGTTTATTTTTTGTGCAATTTTTATGCAATGCAATGTTAGGTGTTTTGGTTTTCGATTTTTTTTTGCGGGCAAAAGGCGTTAGCCATTCATTACTGGGAGGTAGAGATTTGCTATTGTCCTGAAATCGGTTTGGCTTTTAATCTTTTTAGCAGCATTGTTTTCAATGCATTTTTTGTTTGCCAAAATTTATTATTTAAAATAGATTTGCTATGGCCCCGAAGGGAAATTTAGGAATAACAAAAAAAGTATTTATGAAACATGTGGGTGGTCAAGTTTAGACAAATGTGGAGCACAAATATGCCCGCATTTAGATCAATAAAGTTTCGCACATAATGGAATAGTTACTATTCAGACCTGAACTGTGGAGAATAATTATAAGGATCTATTGTCCACCATAAGGGTCCTTGATTTTTTTTTTTTTTTTTGAGAAATGATGTCTTTCTGTTCTGTCGTTTTGAAATCAGGGACAGAGCTTTGAAATTCTGCACATATATTGCCTGTACATTTTGGAGGTCTTTACTTTATTGGAAAAATCTAATATAGGCGACCCATTGATAGTTATTCATCTATAGAATACCATCCAAAAAATGCCTGCTTTAGACCTTTTTGGGTCCTTATGAAATCTACTGAATGATTTTATTTTCTGAATTAGGTTTTCTGTCTATACAGCCTCCTCCCTTAGCTACCGAAGGGTTTTTTCAGAAGTATTTTCGTGGAAGCCCTACTGGAGGTCATTCTTTTTTGCTGTGGAAGATAATTACGATTTTTTCTCTGTCTAAAAAAGTATTCCTCCCAGTTTTCGCTTGAGGACTTCATCTCTTTGTTTTCAGAAGTCTTGTAAAAAAAATTCTTTCCATAGAAGGACCTATTGCAGTTCAGAACTCTTATTTCTGTAGAGGCTCATGTCGATTTTCTCTCCCTATAGAAGTTTTTCTTCCAGTATAAATGTCGCTTGAAGTATTCATCTCTAGAAAACCTCCTAAATATCGTAAATCAGGTATTCTGTCTATAGAACCTTCTCTCCTATCCACTGACGGGTATTTTGTTTTCAGCAGTCTTGTAAGAAAAATGTTCTTTCCATAGAAGGCCCTACTGCCCTTCAGGACTCTTTTTTCTGTAGATGACGGTCAAGACGATTTTCTCTCTCTCTCTCTGTCTGTTGAAGTATTCCTTCCAGTATAAATGACACTTGTGGTCTTCATCTCTAGAAAACATCGTAAATCAGATTTTCTGTCTGTAGAAACTCCTCTAAGATCCACTGGAGGTTTTTTTGTTTTCGGGAGTCTTGTAAGAAATTTCTTTACATAGAAGGACCTACTGCCCTTAAGAAATCTTTTTTCTGTAGAGGGTCAAGACGATTTTCTCTCTCTCTCTCTCTCTGTTGAAGTATTGCTTCCAGTATAAATGACGTTTGAGGTCTTAATCTCTAGAAAACCTCCTAAATATCTTATATCAGATTTCCTGTCTATAGAAACTCCTCTAATATCCACTGGAGGTATTTTGTTTTCTGAAGTCTTGTAAGAACAATTTTCTTTACATAGAAGGCTCTACTGCAGTTCAGGACTCATATTTCTGTAGCGGGCCATGACGATTTTCTCTATCTCTCTCTGTAAAAGGACTTTTTATAGTATAAATGCCGCTTGAGGTCTTCTTCTCCAGAAAATCTTCTGGATATCGAAAATCTGATTTTTGTCTTTACAGAAGTTCTGCAAATCACTTTTCATTCTGTACAAGTTCAGGGCGTACATTTTTTTAATTAATTCTTTTCCACGTCTCCTATAATGCGTGGATTTTTTAAAGAATGTTTTATCAAAGCTCTTATAAGTCGTGGATTTTTAAAGAAAAAAGTTTCAAGACTCCTATAAGGAGTGGATTTTTAAATTAAAAGGTTTCAAGGCTCCTAAAAGGCGTGGATTTTTAAAGAAAAAGGTTTCAATGCTCCTATAAGGCGAGGATTTTTAAAGAAAAAGGTTTCAAGGCTCCTATAAGGCGTGGATTTTGAAAGAAAAAGGTTTCAAGGCTCCTATAAGGCGTGGATTTTTAAAGAAAAAGGTTTCAAGGCTCCTATAAGGCGTGGATTTTTAAAGAAAAATGGTTCAAGGCTCCTATAAGGCGTGGTTTTTAAAGAAAAAGGTTTCAAGGCTCCTATAAGGCGTGGTTTTTAAAGAAAAAGGTTTTAAGGCTCCTATAAGGCGTGGTTTTTAAAGAAAAAGGTTTCAAGGCTCCTAAAAGGCGTGGTTTTTAAAGAAAAAGGTTTTAAGGCTCCTATAAGGCGTGGATTTTTAAAGAAAAAGGTTTCAAGGCTCCTATAAGGCGTGGATTTTTAAAGAAAAAGGTTTCAAGGCTCCTATAAGGCGTGGATTTTTAAAGAAAAAGGTTTCAAGGCTCCTATAAGGCGTGGATTTTTAAAGAAAAAGGTTTCAAGGCTCCTTTAAGGATCGTGGAGTTTACGGAATAATATCTCAAAACTTTTATAAGGAGCGAGTATTTTTTAAAGAATATTTTTCTAGACTTCTATAAGTTCGATGGGTTTTTTAAAGAATTTTTTTTTTCAAGGCTTCTATAAAAAGTATTCATCCCAGTATAAATGCTGTTTGAGGTCTTCATCTCTAGAAAATTTCTTGAATGCAAAAAAGCCTCCTGAATATCCTGAAATCCAGCTACAAGATGTCGTACCTCAAAAAAAGTCCTACTCCTGTTCTATGTTTGTTATAAGTCATCAATGGATAGGAAACTTGATGGAGGTCTTTACTCTGTCTTTCCATTATTGAAGGTCTACAAAAGCCTTCTTAAAGATTTTTTATAGAAGACTTGCTGGAGGTATTAATTATTTATATTACCCAATATAGGTTTTCGAAAGTCTGGTCTGCAGGTCTACTGTCTATAAATTTTTCATATTTACGTTCTGCTCTATAAACTGCATTTTGTCATTTCGAGCTCTTGAAGGGTCTTTTAAAAAAATATTTGTTTAATTACACGCCAATGCGCGTCCAGGTCTATGTGGGTCCTTTTAAAAAGTATGTTTTTAAAAATCAACGTCTATACGGGTCCAAAAACATTTGTTTTAAAAGTCTATGCCTATATGGGACCTTTTAAAAATATTTTTTAAACAAACCGCGTCGATGAGGGTTCTTTAAAAATATTTTTTAAATATCTACGCCGTGTGGTTCCTGTAGAAAGAAATTTCCTTAAGGGAATTTCATTTTTCATTTTGATGACGACAATTTTTTTATATGAAATATAATTAGTATAGGCTTATCCCAGAATTAAAAACACATATCCTAACATTATTCCTCCCCATCCAAAATTGCAATTGCATAGCCCCCAGGAACTGCTCTCATTCCTCCAATTCCATTTATTGCAAAATACAAATAAAATTCGAAATAATATTCATACACATCATTATTCATTCCATAAAGGCAATCTAGTTAATCTTGGAGAGATTTCGTTTTAATTTATTATTTGGAGCTATTTCGTTCATTTATTTGCCTACTTGCGGGGGTAGAAGGAGAATTGGATGCTAGATTATTCATCAAACGGCTCGTTGCCTTGTTGGGGGGTGGTTGATTGGGTGACGAAGAAAATGTTACAAAAGTTCAATTTATAGTTCAACACCCTTAGGAACAAACAGCAAAAAACTCATCATCAGCCCCACTCCCCTTAACTATAATTGTCATGTTGTTCCCCCCCTTATATTAGAAAAGGGGGTTGCAAACCTTGTAGGAATCCCCCTCATCATAAAAACAATTTTTTGGCCAAGACCTTGAAACAAAAGCAGTTTATGGAGCCTTTTCAAAGGGGGGTTGGGGGACAAACCCGGTTTGTGGGGAATCCCTGCAACACAAAAAGCCGGTAAAAATGTATACTGAAATTACATAAAGACTACCGGCAAATCATGCAGCAGTAGCCCTTTGTGTTATGCTATACGCCTCAACCCCTTGAAGTATGCAATGACAGTGGCAAACTTTGTTTTACAACAACGCCACTAGACAGACGGAGTTTTTTCGATTGCTGCTATTTTGTAATTCCATAAACGTTGTTCGTCATCCGTTTTATATTCCATTGAGGATTACAATGGGCTTAAGGAAGAAGAAGACGACGACAATGAAAAATAAAACTTTTTTTGTTTCAACCACCAAACGAAAGTTCTCCCGCCTAAAATTAGACCTCAATGTAACGGCATGAGTCGGGCAGTGATCAACCCCCAAAGAAGAAGAACAACAAAAAAAAATTCTAACGCATTTTGTACATTGCAAAGCACAAAACCCGGCATCCCGCATTTTTTTGCATAGAAATATCTTTGCTGTGTTAAAAATTGGCATTGCTGCACTTGTCTCATCGACCGGCAAACAAACCGAGGGGGTTGTTTAGGTTTTACCTAACCAAGGGGGTGGATGCTTACGTTTTGTTTTGTGTTCCCCCCGGGAAATGTCCAAAACAATTGTTCGACTCATAACACCACATGTTCGAGTTTTCATTTTCAATTGCATTCCCCCACTCTGCGCGGCATTCCCCCATCGTCTCCATCCTCGTCCTCATCATTTCGTTTAGTTTGACACTCTTCTTAGGCGATTAGATTTTTATCTCTGCTCTTTTGGCCATACTGGCCTAACTTCGTAGTTGATGAAGCGCAAAGTTGTGGAATTTATTACGTTACGTTATTTTTATTTGTTTGGATTTCGGATTCGGATTTTTATTTTTGTTTCTACGTTGTATTCAATTCGAGTCTGAAATTAAAAACATCGGCCGTTTAAGTGGATTTTCGTTGAAATTAATGATCATCTATTAAAATTGACTTTTTGGTTGCGATTATTGCCGGATGGAAAACAGGGAGTCCCATTTTTGTTTTACAAAGCCAAAATTGGGGAGGGTGGTTGGTTGTTGGTGAGGGCTGTAAAACAGAATTAAAACAAATAGAAGGTGTTGGAGATAAGTTTTTAATTGGAAAAATTCTAAATGTAATTATTTTAACGAATGTGAAATTTTTCTAATCCGGGAAAAAATCTTCAAAAATTTTTTATGACGAAAAATTTTTAAATTTTCACAGTGAAAATTGTCTATGTGGAAAATCTTCTATAAGTGACTTGAAAAAATTATTTTTTAAAAAATCTACGCCTTCTGGGGCTTTGAAAAAATTATTTTTTAAAAAATCTACGCCTTCTGGGGCTTTGAAAAAATTATTTTTTAAAAAATCTACGCCTTCTGGGGCTTTGAAAAAATTATTTTTTAAAAAATCTACTCCTTCTGGGGCTTTGAAAAAATTATTTTTAAAAAAATCTACGCCTTCTGGGGCTTTGAAAAAATTATTTTTTAAAAAATCTACGCCTTCTGGGGCTTTGAAAAAATTATTTTTTAAAAAATCTACGCCTTCTGGGGCTTTGAAAAAATTATTTTTTAAAAATCTACGCCTTCTGGGGCTTTGAAAAAATTTTTTTTTTTAAATCTACGCCTTCTGGGGCTTTGAAAAAATTATTTTTTAAAAATCTACGCCTTCTGGGGCTTTGAAAAAATTATTTTTTAAAAATCTACGACTTCTGGGGCTTTGAAAAAATTCTTTTTTAAAAATCTACGCCTTCTGGTGCCTTGAAAAAATATTCTTTAAAAAATCTACGCCTTGTGGGGCTTTGAAAAAATATTTGTTAAAAAATCTACGCCTTCAACCAAATTATAAGAAATGAAAATCGAACTTCTTTGATTTTTCCTACGAATACCTACCTCATTGTCCATCCACGTACTGAATTGAGTCTAGAATGACGTATGTAAAGTGTCCTGAAAATTGTCCGATTTTAAGACTCAAAGTTAGGCCGAAAAAAATAGTTCCAGTAGCCATCAATCATGTCCATTTAGCAACCACTTATGTTAACTAGGTAATCCTTAAAAATAACATCATCGGAATAAATTTTCGAAAACAACATTGTTTTCGAATTTGTTTTCAAATTTTTGACTAGCCTTTTTAACACAATCCGACAGATTCAGCTGCTCCAATTTGGTCGATTAACGTCCATCAACTTAGGGTTCAGTGGTCAGTGTTTTTTTCTGACTAGGGAAATGGGCAAATAAACACCTCCAACAACACCATAATCCTAACAACAACAGCAGGGCACTCAACATTTCAAAAAAGGTTTCAGAAGAAAAAAAAAACAGATTGCATTTTAGTTAACCTGTCGTCATCAATATTCCAGAAAAAAATACAAAAACAAAATTTCAACATATTTGGCAATGGACAGAAGAAATGATTCAAAATAAAAGTAAATCAGCAGGAGCAGAAGATGCAACAAAAACAACAACAACATCAAACATAGCTACAAACAGCAGCTGTATTTTGAAATGAAATGTTGTTGCAATGGTCAAAAGTCATGTGGCATCATCGGCAATGCCATAAAAAATCTTCTTTCAACGATGTTTTCTGAAGTGGTCTTAGGGTATTAAGTCGCGGATTTAGAGTAAAGGCACGAACTCAATGTTCAATGGTTAGAGTCAGACACAGCCAGACAAACACTCACATAATTATGGCAATGTCCCGACACAGCAGGTAGCAGACATTAGTCTGCAGCCAGCAACAACAAAAAAACTGTCTTTCAAACCAAAGGAGAAAAACAAAAAATGATCAATGTCCAACATTTGAGATTCCAAAAGGAGATATGGAACCCAAAGAAAGAAAACTACAGCTCCTCTGTTTCGAATGGTGGGGAGTTTGAATTTGAAGATCTCCTTTGTTGTAGTTGTTGTTTTTGTGTGTTTCTTAAAACAAAAACCCAGCGACAGGTGATTTTTTTTTTGTGGTGAATTTTTTTATGATTTCATAATTTCAGGTTTTGTTTTTCATTGTTACGAAAATTATAAGGTTGTATCAGATAATTTAAGTAACAAAAGAAGAAGAAGAACAAAAAAACAAATTCCATAATTCTTGTTCTAAAATTGAAATTGAATTTCGTTTGGGGTTTTTTTTTTTTTTTTTTGATTGGCCTCTAAGCATTACGGCGTTGGCTTCGATTTGAAAATAAACATAAATTTAACAGCAATCAAGAAGCAATCTAAACTGTTGCTCTTCGGCCCTTAGCCAGAAAACAATTTCAATTTTTGTTGGATATCGATTTTAAAATCATGTTGATCAAACTCCGCTCAAATAACTGCAGTGATGATCACGTTTCATTTTTTTTCATTTCGATTTGGAGATTTTAATCTCTCAATGAATATTTGTTTGTGGAGGTTGTCGTCTTGTGAAGAATCTTGGCCATCAGCTCAATAGGCGAAGGTTAAGCCATGTTTTAACATCTGTTATCTGATCCATAAAATCGAAATCGAATTGCCTTGTTGCCTTTTCAGGCTGACTTGCCTCTCCATTTAAGCCTTGTTAGTAAAATAGATGCAAGATGACAGGCTGGTGGCGCAACAACATTTGTTCTTCGATTTATCCTGCCTTGTTATGTAACCTTGTTTTTAATCCTTAGTTTAGGTCATTTTCATGGGTTTTCGTAGAAAAAAAAAAACAAATAAAATCGAAAAAATCGATTATTATTGAACATTTTGAATATTTTTGAAGGCATATGGATGGACACTGAGGTAGGTATTCGTAGGAAAAAAAATCAAAGAATGGGGAATGCAAAAAAATAAAAAAATATGTATATATATATTTTTTAATTGTGAACAAGTGGAGGTGATTTTTAGTTCCCTTGGAGCTTCATTTTTAAACCCTTTACCAAAAATTCGTAAGAAAGAACCACAATTTTGGGCGTTCCTTCTCTGGGCGATGTTGACAAAATATTCTCTAAAAATTCCACATTATCTAGTACTTCAAAAAAAAAAAGTTGCTTTTAGAAAATCGTCGACTTCTAGTACTTCTAAAAAAATAATTGTAAAAAATGCACTCCTCGCAGGGCTTCACAAAAATATACCTCAAACCAGTGAGCGGAGCAGTATAGTCGGACGGGGCCGACCATACGATACCCTACACAACTACCACGAACTCTAACTTTCTGAGGATGTTTATTCCGAGTCTGAGTAATATTTCGTGATATTTGCTCCCTGTTGTCCGATTAGAGGTTAACAACACCTCTTTTTTACTTTTTTCGAATATACAGTCCTACTAATTACTTGTCTAGATTAACTTCACGGTGGGTTGTGTTGTGATTTTCGGATTATACTCTACTCGAAAACACACAAAAAATTATGTTTTCCGTCCATTTCATCCCAAAATTTTAATCTGATCATCACCGAAAATTGTAGGCGTTGTTCTTGACTATAACTGGAACTTCATGAAAAATTTCAAAGCCATCAGCGCGATATTTCTCCCTCTAATGTGGTAATGGGTTACTAAATAATATCTGAATACGTAAGCACCTGTAAATATTTGACTGTAACTCCCACATCTAAGTAGATACATCACTATATTTGGTATCAATTTAAATGCTAACCACTCCTCTTGGATATGCTATCAACTCCTGGGGTCTACATCCTCCAGGAGTAAATATATATGCCATAGAATACAAATTTTGTCATTTTTCACACAAAAGTCAGGGTACATTTGACCCGCTAAATATTGACCGATCTTTATCAAAACATGCATGCTTATTCTCTGGCCCGATCCCCTTCTCCATGCAAAAATTCATGGTGTTTGGGCCATAATTGCGGCCTCTGGAGCGACCAGAAAAACCGACAAAAATTTGGTATTTGGTCCATTTCATCCCCTAAATATTAACTGATATTTTCCAAAAACAATAGGGGTCTTCATTGGCCAGAACCCATCCTACATGCAAAATTTCGTGAAGATTGGTCCATAACTGTGGCCTGTATCGTGTTTACAAATTATAATGGACAGACGGACGGACGGACGGACGGACACACATGTCTAGATCGACTCAGCTAGTCGAGATATGACGATCGGCATACTTAAAGGTGGGTCTAGGACCAATATTTCGCGGCGTTACAAACATTTGGGGCTGCACAAAGCTATAATACCCTGACAACATAGTTGTGTAGGGTATAAAAATCTGGGCCTTATGTCTCATAAAAAAATTTAAAATTTTTTATGTGCCGAGAAATGAGAAATTGAATATTTTTTCCTTTTCATTTTCAAAATTTCTCCTACTTTCCTGTGACAAAAAAATCTCCTTGCAAACATTTTACACTTTCGATTGACAATTAAGTGTTTATTTTAAGATTTACAAATATTGGCACGACACTTTCATGCAAGTGGAATTTTTGCAGGCAATCTCCCCCCCACCCAAAACCCAGTTTTTGGTATCCAAAATATGGGGGTTGTTACCCCACATTTCAATACAAAATATTGAAGCATTTTTTCATTGTTGCTACGAAAACGCTCAACTAAAAGACGAAATGTAAACAAATCTTGACAAAGTCGTCGTCTTAGAAAATTGCTCAATTTTCGCAGAAAAAGGGAGCAGAAGAAAGCACAAAAAAATCGGAAAACAATTTCCCTTTAATGTGTTTGTCTTGGAGATTAAAAGGAGAACTTTTTTGTGAGGGGGGGGGGGGTGTCAAAAATGAAAACTGGGTGATGATGGAAAGGGGGGCACCGGATTGATTGCTAAGGGAATCTGGGGGAGTTCGGAACAAAGAAAGAGTTTTAGAAAAGGATTTCTTTCTCGAATCAAAAATATGTGAAATAAAGTTATAAATTTTGTCCACCCGTATATGAAAACATTTCTGATATGAAAAAATGTAGAATGTCCTGTGGTCTCTATTGGGGTGTATAAAGGCCTGTGGTATCTATATAGGCATATTGGGTTTAACACAGGTCTGTGGTACCAGTATGGGTCAAATAGTTATTTTAATAGCCTGAGGTCTCTGTAAAAAAAATTGTCCTAATAAAGATCTGTGATTACTACAAATGCGAATTGGGTATTATATAGTTTCTATAAAAGTCAGTGGTCTTCATATGGTTTGTATAGGCAAATTGGACTTTAGAAACCACTGTGGTCTCCATATAAGTAAATAATTCTTTATAAAGGCCAATTTAGGCAATTTGGTCTTTTTTAAGTCCTGGGGCCTCTATATGGGTAAATTGGGGCTTTTAAAGACCTGTAGTCTCTGTGTAGGCTTTTTGGTTCTTATATTGACCTTTGGTCTCTATATGGACAAATTGTCCTTTATATATACCTTTGATCTCCATATAGGTCAATTGTTTTTACAAAGGCCTGTGGTTACTGCATGGAGAAATCAGCGTTTATAAACTCCTGTGGTCTCTATTGGGGTGTATAAGGGCCTCTGGTGTCTATGTATGCACATTGGATTTTTCAAAGGCCTGTGGTGCCTGTATGGGTTAATTAATCCTTATAAAGGCCTGAGGTCTCAAAATACGAATTCCTGTGATTTATGTGGTTTTTATAAAAGGCAGTGGGGTTCATATGGTCAAATTGAGGTGTGAAAACGCCTGTGGTATATGTATAGGCAAATTCGTCTATAGATGGGCAAATTAGTCTTTATAAAGGCATATACAGGTAATTTAGGCTATTAGGTATTTTTAAGGCCTGTGGCTTCTATATGGGTGAAGGCCTGCAGTCTCTGTATAGGTCTATTGGTTCTTATATAGGCCTTTGGTCTCTATATGGCCAAATTGATCTTAATATAGGCTTGTTGTCCTTATAGATGCATATTTCTTTCTTATAAAGGCCCGTTATCTTTATATAGGTCAATTGGTTCTTACAAAAACCTGTGGTTACTGCATGGACTAATTGGTGTTTATAAGCCCCTGTGGTCTCTATATAGGCAAATTAGTCATTATAAAGGCATATGCAGATAATTTAGGCGAATAGGTAGTTTTTAAGGCCTGTGGCTTTTATGCAGGTAATTTAGAGCTTATAAAGGCCTGTAGTGTCTGTATAGGTCTATTGGTCCTATATGGGCAAATTAGTCTTTATAAACCACTCTGGTCCTTGTAGATGCATACTGTTCCTTATAAACGACTATTATCCCTATACAGGACAATTGGTTTCTACAAAGGCCTATTCCCACTATATAGACAAATTGGCGTTTGTAAAGGTCCTTTAGGTCTATAAGGGTCAATTGATCTTTATAAAGTTTTGTGGTCTCTATATAGACCAATTGGTTCTTTTTAAGGCCTGGGGTCTTCATTAAGGTATGGTCCTTATATGATCAATTGCTCTCTCTAATAGCCTGTGGTCCTTGTATATGTAAAATGTTCCTCACGAAGGCCTGTGTTTCTTGTACATAGATCAATTGATCCTTACAATGACCTGCAGTGACTATATTGCCGTTTATAAAGGCTCTTTAGGACAATTGGCCTTTATAAAGGCATGTGATCTCTATTTAGACCAATAGGTTCTTATGTGGTCTGTGATCCGTACTTAGGCCAATTAGTCTATATAAAGGTCTGTATTCTCTATACAGGCCTGTTGTTATTATAGCAACGAATTGGGACTTATAAAGACCTGTCTGGGATATATGGGCCAATTGATTCTTATAAAGATCTGTGGCCACTACATGGACTATTTATAAGGGCATAAGGTATCCATACAGGCCTATAAGTCTTGATAAAGACGTCTGCTCTTTATGTAGGCCAATTGGTCTTTATAAAGGTATGAGGTCTCTACATAGCCGAATTGGTCCTTATGAAGGTCTAAGGTCCTTATACAGGCCCACTGGTCTATATACAAATTGGTGTATATAAAGGCCTTTCTGGGTTATATCGGTAAATTGGTCCTTATAAAGGTCGGAGATGACTATATTTATCTCATTTTAATCTTTATAAAGGCCTGAGGTATCCATAAATACATGTGGTTGTCTGTTGTTCTCTGAATAGCCGAATTGGTCCTTATAAGGGTCTGAGGTCTTTTTACATGCCTATTGATCTATATAACGACCTGCGAGCTCTATGTGTCTTTCTATAGGCCTGGGTTTCTTTATGTCTGGGGTATATGGGTCAATTGATCTCTATAAAGGTCTGAGTTCACTACATAGGTCATTTATAAAAGGCATTAGGTACCCATAGAAGTCTATTGGCCTTTATAAAGATATGTGGTCCTATATAGGCCAATTGGTATTTATATAGATCTGTGGTCACTGCATATCCGAAAGTCTTTCTATAGGCCTATTGTCTTTCTGTTTCCTGTGGTTTTTATATAGGCCAATTGACCTTTATAAAAATCTGCGGTCACTCTATAGAAAAAAATTAATAAAAATAATGAAAAATCCCTCCACCTTACATTTCAAACTGTGAAAAATTGCCTACATTTAACACAATCGTCTGGCATAATTAGTAACTCATTTCACAGTTGAAATGGGGAAAAAACCGCTCATCTCCAATAAAAATCGATCATTCAAATCGATGCTACTTAGAAAATGCCATGTCAAAGTTCCAACGAATAGCTACCTAAACTCGGGATGCTCTATTTAATCTTACTTCATGTTTGACCCTAACAATTAATCTTGTTTCCTAACGAAAAAGGGCACCATATATAGCATATCTCTCCTGATGCTGCCCCTAACATGACTAAGTTAGAAAACTTGGGAAAAAAAAGTTCTATCCAATGATGCATTTAAGGTTCATTAGTGCCACTGCATGCTGACTGCATTCGAAGTGAAAAATGCCAATTCATTTTGCCACCAAAGAAGAATCGCCTTTGTGGACCGAGACGGCACACTTTTGGGCTTTGTACTGTGCAGCAACAGAGATCATTCTGACAAATGATGATAATCAATATGCGGTGATATGCATACACAAACACACACCCATACATACAAGCACACAACCATACATCCGATCCATATGTTAGTCGGCGTGCAACCCCAGCTAGCATTTGGAAGATCGTTTTTGAAAAAATCACTGTAGGGAGTCTTTAAAGAGTCCTTTGGTGATTAAAAACTGATTGACTCACTTGGACGACCAAAAAGGGACTCTAAAATGACTCCTTCTTATGATTAAAAATAGTTTTATTTTAATTACAACAAAAAAATGTATAGCAGTCGCAAAACAATCATCAATGTGTGTAAAATATGACTGTTTGTTCCGTTATTTGTCATCATATTTTGATCATCTGGAGATTGAAAAATGCTTAATCAAAAAAAAAGCATGCAGATGTTTGAAAAGTGATTAGAATTGTGTATTCTCTGATCACATTTTGCACAGATGGGTGATTAAAAAATGTTTGTTTTGTTTTCTTCCAAGTAAAACAAGACATTTTTTGCATTTACTGGAGAAAATTTTCATTTTTGCTCATTTATAAATGTTAAGTGGAGGTGTTAATATCAATTTTTAGTGAAGTGTAACAAAAGTATTAAAAGGTGAGTTAATGTGATTTGATAATTAATCAACTAAATTAATTAAACTAACGAAATTCATTATAATTTATTTTCAGAAAGATTTTATTGCAAGAAACGATGGCGTGCTCAATTTCTTGGAGCTGCAGTTCGGAAGGTGTTCACAGATGGCTTAGCTACGCAAGACAGCTGAAGGAAACCTGATCAAAGGCTAGCGCAAACAATTATTTATAGCAACGGCAATCAAAAGTAAGTTCATTTTTCAAACATATAAGGTTTTTATTAAGACGGAACATATATATTTCCTTTCAGATATTTGTCATCGGTAACGATAAAGAAGTGAACAGTATTCATCAACACAATTTTCTACATGCAGACTGGGTAAATTATTTTTATATGTATTATTAACAATATATTTGATACATTTAATAACTATTATAAAATATATTAATTATACTAATTTTTTTACTTATTTAGTTATACAAAATTAATTAGTTTTTAATTATTAATATAAAATGAATAAATGTATTTTTTTTAATGTTTGTAATAAATAAACATTAAAATCAAAACATAATATATTTCTTTTTATTTTACCTTTTTACGGACACCCGAATATTTACAAATCACGTACGTGATTTGTAAAATCGTAAACTCTCATATATGACTAATAAACGCCTCGAATTTTAAGCATAAATGGATCAAAAAGGACTCCTGAATGAATATATGCATGAGTTATATACGACTACAAAAAGACTCATAAATGACACAATTAGGACTAGTTATAGATTTTAAAATTACTCAAAAAAGACTCGAAATAGTGTCACAAATTAATTAAAAATGGGGAAAAAGTGTTTAAAAAATGATTCGAAAAAGACCCTTAAAATTATTAGAAAAAAGTTAAAAATTACTCGAATCTAATGCCGAGGAAGACTCATATGTGATTGATACAGAGGACTCGCGCCGGGTCGCACTTTTCTCCCGACGACTGAGTCAAATACGATCAGAAAAAGCGCGCATATTCGAGCATTTTAATCTTCCAGCAGTATTAAAAAAGGCTCGAATATGATTAAAATTTTCAAAAAATGTTAGCTGGGACATATTGTGTTGCTGCTTTTGTGGTCGATATCTTTTGGTGGGCTATTGATTACCTTTTTAGTCGGAATGACTTTTTGGATGCAACAGCATTCAAACTGCCTGCCTACCCTGCCGGTTGGGTGACTACAACCTTCAGTGTAAGCGGCTTATTTAAATTTTCGTTATCTTTGTCCCTCTTTCTAATTAAGTTGCAGCTTTAGTGAAAAATCAGTTTGATTTTTGGTAATGAAGACATTTATATTAATTATAAAAAAGCTGGGCTCTCACTCACTCACCGAAGGTAGTCAAAAGCAAAGCAATAATAGCTTCGTGATAAGATAAACATTCAATTCGAAAATAAATAATTTGGAATTTTTTTTATCAAAATAAATTGACAATAAAATCGCCATTATTTAATTAAGATGTTAGATTTAGTTTAAGCATTGCGATAAAAATCTCATACCGTTACGATATGAAGAACATGATTTTAGTTTTAATTTTAATACGGTAGCAATCCCATCTCGAGAAATATAATTTTGTAATAGAATAAAGGAGGTTTTTGGGAAATTAATTTCCAACGTTTGATGTGTTTAAAGAATATTTTTTGATGCCCCATGAGGCGAGGAATTTTTTTAAAGAATGTTTTCCTAAGTTCTGCAAGTTTTATGCATCTCCATAAAGTGTGGATTTTTTGAAAAGGTTCGTCACGGTGTGGATTTTTATACCCTACACAACTATGTTGTCAGGGTATTATAGCTTTGTGCAGCCCCAAATGTTTGTAACGCCGCGAAATATTGGTCCTAGACCCACCTTTAAGTTTACCGATCGTCATATCTCGACTAGCTGAGTCGATCTAGACATGTGTGTCCGTCCGTCCGTCCGTCTGTCCATTATAATTTGTAAACATGATACAGGCCACAGATATGGACCAATCTTCACGAAATTTTGCATGTAGGATGGGTTCTGGCCAATAAAGACCCCTATTGTTTTTGGGAAAGATCGATTAATATTTAGGGGATGAAATGGACCAAATACTAAATTTTTGTCGGTTTTTCTGGTCGCTCCACTGGCCGCAATAATGGCCCGAACATCGTGAAATTTTGCATGGAGAAGGGGGTCGGGCCAAAGAATAAGCATGCCTGTTTTGATAAAGATCGGTCAATATTTAGCGGGTGAAATTGACCCCGACTTTTGTGTGAAAAATGACAAAATTTGTATTCTATAGCGTATATATTTACCCCTGAAGGACATAGACCCGAAAAGTTGATATTATATCCAAGAGGAGTGGTTGACCTTTAAATTAAGACCAATTATATTGTTGCATGTGCTCTGATGTGGGAGTTACACCTAAATATTTACAGGTATCTCCGTATTTGTATGTTATTTAGTAACCCATTATCACTCTAGAGAGCCGAACATAGCGCTGATCGCTTTGAAATGTTTTATGAGGTTCCAGTTATGGTCAAGGACAACGCCTATAATTTTCGGTGATGATCAGATAATAATTTTGGAATGAAGTGGACCGAAAACTTAATTTTTTGTATTATTTTCGAGTCGATCTACTACAACACAACCCACGGTGAAGGAAATCTGGACAATAACTGTACTGAATACTCGTAATATTCGGAAAATATGTCAGTGTGAGGAAGAGGTGCTGTTTACCTCTAATCGGGCAAGAGTATGCAAATATCACGAAATATTGCCCAGGCTCGGAATACACATCCGTAGAAAATTTGAGTTCAGTGGTAGTTGTGTAGGGTATCGTATGGTCGGCCCCGTCCGACTATACTGCTCCGCTCACTGGTTTAATATTATTTTCTTGAAGTTCTATCACATTTTTTTAAAGGAACATTTTCTTGAAATTCGCAAGAAATATTTGCTTCAAGTTCTTCAAGGCGTGGATTTTTTAAAGATTATTTTTTTGATGTCCCACAAGGTGTGGATTATTTAAAGATTGTTTTCTCGATGTTCCACAAGGCGTAGATTTTTTAAAGATTATTTTGTTGATGTCCCACAAGGTGTGGATTATTTAAAGATTGTTTTCTCGATGTTCCACAAGGCGTAGATTTTTTAAAGAATATTTTCTCAATGTACCGCTAGGCGCTGAATTTTTTAAAAATATTTTATTGAAGTTCCGCAAGGTATTGATTTTTTAAAAATATTTTATTGAAGTTCCGCAAGGTATTGATTTTTTAAAAATATTTTATTGAAGTTCCGCAAGGCGTTAATTTTTTAAAGATTTTTTTTCGAAGCGTGAATTTTTTAAGAAGCATGGGTTTTTAAAGATTTTTAAGCATCGCTTAACTTGGGTTTGTCTACGGAATATTTGCACATAGGTCTTCTATAGACAAGCGAACTTCCTTGGTACTCCAACGGCACATTAAAGGGTCACTAAAGACAGAAGGCGGTTAGGAGCATTTCTATACCAGGAATTATTTCACAGCTCTTCCATGGACAGAAAATTAATGAAGACCTTCAGAGGTCTTCGCATATATAAATAATGACGATCTTCAAAACGTCTTCTATGGCAGAAGACCTCTGAAGGTCTAATATCTTCAATAGACATGGGTTTTTAAAGATGTTTAAGCATCGCTAAGCTTTGATTTGTCTAAAGAATATTTGTACAGAGGTCTTCTCTATATAGGCGAACTTCCAAGGTACTCTAAAGGCACTTTAAAGAGTCACTAAAGACAGAAGGCGGTTAGGAACATTTCTATAGCTTCAATTACTTCAGAGCACTTCTATAGAGTGTATTATATAAGACCTTCAGAGATCTTCGTATATAAGTAATGAGGATTCTAAAGATCTTAAATTTGCTTCTATTGATCCGAAAAAATATGAATACCTTCAAGAGGACATATGACCTTTAGAGGTCTTCGTCTAGTGTATCTTCAGGAGTTTTCTATAGGTATACGAGTTTAAATATTTTTTCCAGATACAATATCTTCAAAACGTCTTGTATTGGCAGAACACCTTAGAGAAGGGTCTATTGTAGATATTAGATCTACAATAGATCCCTCACTAAAGAATACCTCTGAAAGTCATCTTTCTATAGAATATCTGTCAAAGTTATTTTTCTAAAGAATACTTCTAAAAGTCATCTTTCTATATAAGACCTCTGAAAGTCATCTTTCTATAGAAGACGTCTGAAAGATCTTCTGAGGACATTCAATCATACTTCTGTAGACTTAATTAGTTCAGAGCTCTTCTATTGGCAGAAAATTTAAAGGAGACCTTCAATAATATTTCTAAAGACAGGGCGGAACCAGAAGACTTTGTATATACAAAAAATACCTTCAAGAGGTAAACTAAAGACCTTCAATTCGGTTTCTATAGAGTCTGCAATAGGTAGACGACCTTAATGATATTATCGAGAAACAACACCTTAAATAGGTCTTCTATTGGGTGAAGTCTTCTGCAGTACTTCTCTTTACAATAGAACCTTGGAGGCCAAGCTATGGATCTTTAGTGCACCATTTACTTAAAATCTGACGAAAATATATGTAGGAAGTGTATGTAAATCTGAACCGATTTTCATGAAATGTTGCACACATCATTCTATAATTAATTCAGTACGATATAACACAATCGAAAGATATATAGGGTCTTTGGTGCACCATTTACCTAAAATCGGACGAAAATATATATGGGAGCTAAATCTGAACCGATTTTCTCAAAATTTGGCACGCATCATTCTGGACCTAATTTAGTACTCTGTGCCAAATTTCGTGCAAATCGAAAGATATGGAGGGACTTTGGTGCCCCATTTACCTTAAATCGGACGAAAATATATATGGGAGCTATATCTAAATCTGAACCGATTTTTTCCCAATTTCAATAGGGTTCGTCCTTGGGCCAAATAAGTGACTTGTGCCAAATTTCATTCAAATCGGATTATAAATGCGACCTGTACATTGTTTACAATTTAACATCTACAGACGGACATACGGACGGAAGGACGAACATGCGTAAATCGACTCAGAAAGTGATTCTATGCATATTCTCAAAAGGAACCATGTGTCTATCTCGTTTCCTTTTGCCTGTTACAAACATATGCACAAAGACATAATACTCTGTACCACAGTGTGGTGAAGGGTATACAAATATTAGCGATAAATGACCTTAAAAATTCTCTGCACAAAGGTGGACCTCTCTAGAGGATTTTCTTTAAAGAAGAGTGAGTCTTCTGTATAGAAAACATCCTGTAGTATTCTTTATACTCACTACCTATGAAGGCATTCTGAAGAGCTAAAGAGAAATTTCCTTGTTAATACCTCTCCACCCGAGTTCTACGACGACCTTCTCTCTATGGAAAGCATCTGATTTCGGAAAATCGTTTCTCTATAGAAGACATCAGACTCTTCTATAGAAGAGCTCTAACGAAATTTCTTGGAAAGTACTTTGAAGAAATGTGAAGGTATCTGCTTTATAGATGGTATCTAAAGTTCTATTTTTTCTCAAGTCTTTTAGAAAGATTCTATAGAAGACCTGTGAAAACTTTTCTTTAAAGAAGACACTTGAATGTGTTCTCTCTATAAAAGAAATTTAAAATCGGACGGTCTCTTAAATAATTGCAAGACTTTTTCTGTGGAAGACCTCTGAAGTTCTTCAACCCATAGCAGACTTTTGAAGTTCCTGCATGTAGCATTGAAGAACTTCTGAAGATCAATACTAAAAGTTCTATAGAAAACATCGGAAGGGTTTTTCTTTTTAATCGAAAATTTTCTTATGATCTTTAAGAAATTGTCTATAGAAAATCTTTATAGAACTTCTCCCCCATGGAAAAGTTCTTCTTTTTACGGAAAATTCTATAAAGTGTTTTCTTCATAAAAGAAACTTCGAAGGTCTTTAATGACATTTGTGGAAATTTTTATATGATGAGCTCTGAATGTTTTCTCTTTACAAAAAATCTGCCAAGGTCCTAACTCTGCAAAAGGCCTCTGATATGTTTTTTAAACAAAATTGACTTCACTTTCCACTTCTTCTTATTTTTTTTTAATTAAGTTTATTAGCAAATGCCGACGAATTCCCCCCTTCCCCACCAATTGAACTTGTGCCGCACACGTGCATTCATCTTCATCATCAGCATAATTCGATGGTCCATAAACCATCACCATCCTCGCTTATTTAAATTCAAATAAATTTCAAATTTAATGTTTTGTAACAATGCTCAGAGGCACTTCAAAAAAATTGTTATAAAAATCTACATGAATTTTTTTTCAAAAAAAAAAAAAGAAATTGAAGTAAATTTAACTAATTAAAAATCATGTGGTGGTGGCAATGGTGGAGAGACAAGGCCATCACACACCACATCCACACAGAAAATTCAAGTTCAATATTTGACTCTTGCAACCAAAATTAATTTAACAAAAAAAATGTCACCCAAGAAAATGAGGGAGAGGGATGGATGCTGCGGTTCGAACATGTGATTATCTTTTTTTTTGGTTGAAGATGCGGCGGATTTGTATGCAGCACAAACGAACACAACTATTGGCAGCCACAGTGTGTGTAGAGAGTTTTTGGGATGCAGGTGCTTGTTTTGATGTAGCATCTGACAGTGAACTCCACCCTGCAACATTGTCACTCGCCGTCTAGTGCTGCTTGTGTTTGGGTGCATGTTTGGTTCCTTGCTTGGAATTTAATTAATGTCTATGTCCATAAATTATCAGCAATTATGGATGACAATGAAATGTCAAATATTTTGGTTGTAATTTGTAATGCAGGCAAATGTTTTGAATGCCTGGATGGCAGACTTGTCTGTCATGGCTGGCACAGATGAACTTCTCAAATTAAATCATAAAATTTTGTGAAGTGGAACTATAACTTCGTGTTGGGAATACTCTAACTGTGAACTTTGACAACCTCATCCTAAGAAGTTTTCCAAAAGTGACGATGATGAGGAAGACTTGGATCGGGATGATTGTTTGCTGAAAACTATTTGTGTTGAAAACGATTTCATTTAGACTTCCGTCTATGTTCACACTTTTAATTTCCTGTCATTGATTGTCTGCTATCCTTTTGTAATGTCACACGTACAAAAGTAGCTGAAGGCCATTATTTGCTACTCATGTGAAACTCTTTCTCTGCATCACCACCCCCCATCAGATTTACCATCACATCTCCACCACACACACTCACACATCCTTCCAGCCAGCACAAACAGTCAATATTCCGCTTTTGGCATCGCGTACGTGTTAATGACAAACTTAACCTTAAGCTGGGAAAATATTCAACACTTTTTCATTGTCAAAATTTTCCCCAAAGTCACTTGACAAAGTTTGACGTCCTCAGCACACTCACATGCAGTTTAGATGAAATGGGGGAGCTGGGGCGGAATGAAAGAGTAAAATTCGAAATTTCACTTTTATTAATGACAAGAAAAAAATCCTCCAACATGTGTAAGAGTGTGTGTGTGTGTCTGTTTGGTGTACGTGTCAAATAAATATATTTTATTAAATTCCCCTCAGGGAGAATCACATCTTTTAGTTGCACCACAACAACAAATGTCCATTTGTATTTATATGGAGCGGACATGCGATAATTAAACCTCTAAGGCATGTTTTCGAATAAATCCATGAAATGATTAATTTCAATATTAAATATTGGAAAATATTTAATACACAAATTGATTTTGTATTTCTTAAAAAAATATTTCTAATAATTCCACGCCTATTGTAGGCCATTAAAAATTTCTTAAAAAAATCACGCCATGTAGAGGTCACTAGAAACTCTTTTTTTTAAATCCACGCCAATTGAAGACCTCTGAAAACTTTTTTTTAATCCACGCCTATTGAAGACCTCTAGAAAAATATTTTCAAAAAAATCCTCGCCTATAGAACACCACCACTTTTAACCAGTAAGGAAAGTAGTAATGTCGGACGGGGCCGACTATATGGTACCCTTCACCACTTTGGGTATATTCAACAGATGAATCCTAGCAGACGTCGCATTTTTAAAGGACCAGTAAAAATGAAATTGGATCCATAAACATGTCCTCCTGCAACCGATACTAAATTTTTCATTCGGTCAGATATAGAAGCTATATATAAATCTGAACCGATTTCAGGAAATTTAACACACATCATTTTAGACCTAATTCATTAAGCTGTGCCAAATTTTGGGAAAATCGAATGATATATAGGGACTTTGATGGATCATTTACATTAAATCGGCCGAAAATATATATGGGAGTTATATCTAAACACACACCATCTATGTCTAATTCAACGTTTTTCAAAGAGAATATATAACACACATCACTCGAAAATATATATAGCTATACGAAATTTAAAATTTTAGTACGCTATGCCGAATTTCGTGCAAATCGAAATATATATAGGTACTTTGGTGCACTTTTTACATTAAATCGGACGAAAATATATATGGGAGCTATATCTAAATCTGAGCCGATTTTCACGAAACTTGGCATACATAACTCTAGGCTCAATTCAGTAAGTTATGCCGAATTTCGTGCACATCGAAAGATATATAGAGGCCTGGTGCACCATTTACATAAAATCGAACAAAACTATATATGGGAGCTATAGCTAAATCTGAACCGATTTTCACGAAACTTAGCATACATCATTCTGGACCTAATTCAGTAGCCTATGCCAAATTTCGTGCAAATCGAAAGATATGTAGGGATTTTGGTGGCCCATTTACCTTAAATCGGACGAAGATATATATAGGAGATATATCTAAATCTGATCCGATTTTCTCGAAACTAGACACACATCATTCTGGACACAATTTAGTATACTATGTAACATTTCGCGCATATCGAAAGATACATAGGGACTTTGGTGCATCATTTACATAAAAACGGATAAAACTATATATGGGAGCTATATCTAAATCTGATCCGATTTTCTCGAAACTTAGCACACATTATTCTGGACCTAATTCAGTAACCTATGCAAATTTCGTGCAAATCGAAAGATATGTTGGGACTTTAGTGCCCCATTTACATTAAATCGGAAGAAGATATATATAGGAGATATATCTAAATCTCAAAACTGACATATATGGTGCACCATTTACATAAAATCGAACAAAACTATATATGGGAGCTATATCTAAATCTGAACCGATTTTCTCGAAACTTAACACACATCATTCTGGACCTAATTCAGAATTCTATGCAAAATTTCATGCACATCGAAAGATATATAGGGGCTTTGGTGCACCAGTTACCTTAAATCGGGCGAAATTCTATATGGGAGCTATATCTAAATCTGAACCGATTTTCTCGAAACTTGGCACACATAATTCTGGACCTAATTCCGTACTCTGTGCCAAATTTCGTGCAAATCGAAAAATATATAAGAAATTTGCTGCCCCATTTCAATTGGGTTCGTTCTTGGGCAAATAAGTGATATGTGCCAAATTTCATCCAATTCGGATCATAAATGCGACCTGTACTTTGTTTACAATTTAACATGGACAGACGGACGGACGGACATGCATCAATCGACTCTGAAAGGGATTCTATGCATATTCTCAAAAGGAACCATGGGTATATCTCGATTATTTTTGCCTGTTACAAATATATGCACAAAGACATAATACCCTGTACCACAGTGTGTCTCTAGAAAAATATTTTTAAAAAATCCAAGCCTATTTGTGGTTCTCGAAAAATTATTATTAAAAAATTCACCCCATAGTGTGCCTTATCTATATGTTTTCCCTTGACCTATGTCTCCCCCTCTATCCTCATATATATTTTTTCTACTTCAAAACTATGAGTTTTTCTTCATTAATGTGTTTTTCCCTTTGGCAACATTTTTTATTAAATTTGTTCTCCATAGAAAAAAGACACAGCCTGTTAACTGCATATAAAACTCTTCTATCATTTACTCTTCCAAACTCTCAGTTATTTCCTACTTCTTGGTGCCGATATTGTTCTATCAGTTATTTTTTTTCATTGCAGAAACTCATCATAAATTTTTAAAACAAATTGCAATTAAAACTTCCTTTTTTCAGTCTTAGTTCTGCGAATCGCAAAAGACGAAAGAAAGAAAGGTGAACTTTTTAATGAGCACCCAACAAGGGGGAGTAACAATTCCCAGGCCCGGCCTCTTCGGCAAATAGGAATCATTGTCTTGTTACGAGTTTTGATGGCATTCACATTTGGCAATTGCAATTTTGTTGTTCTTAAATAGATCCTACTTAGAGGTGTTGTCAACACCCTTCGGTGTCAGTCTGGCTCCTTGGGGGCAAGTGTAAGTGTAACAAGGAGTAAACAAGGAGAACAACAAAACAAACAAACAACCAAACTATGATCTCGTTAGAAGTAACAAATTTTGCACTTGTTTGCCTTATGATTAATGATAACTTATCAGTCTGTCTGGTACGCTGGCTGGTTGGCTTGGCTTGGTTGCTTGCCTGTCTGGCAGAGACTGTTTACACGAACTGCATGAAAAACTATTAGCAAATCAGACAGTGGGTGTATCATCCCTTCCCCGGTACAATTCAGAGCACATAACATATGCGAATGCATGTCTATGCGACCAGACGGAACCTGTTCCGTGGCTGTGCCCGACAACAACAACAACAGTTTTTGACAAAGACAATCAGAGCTTGTAATTATTGGTCTATTTACAATGTGGTCTGTTTTGGCAGCGACAACAACAACACCAGCAATAATGTATCCTGTCTCTCTTCTCTGGGTGCACCATTAACGGCGTTGATGAGAAGCCGGAGGATGTCAGCAGCCATCCTTAATGGCTGAAAACTCTCTACGTGTTTATGCATTAATTTTTGCAGTAATTTTTGATGACTTTTCCAAAGAGGTTGGCAGATAAGGTTTTATTTTTTGGTTCGAAATCAGTTTTTGGCGGCAAAGGACTAATTAAATTTTGTTTACCTTAGGCAAATGAATAACTAGCTGAGCAGCAACAACTGTTAAAATTTACATAAAATAATAAATTAGAAAAATAAATTTGAAAAGGGAAGGGGAAAGAAAGAAAAATACCACGAATAGACATGTATTTTTTTCAAAAATGTTTCTACAGAACTCCAATAGGCGGAGTTCAGACCTACAATAGGCGAAGTTTTTTTTTTAATATTTTGTAGGGACCTTAACAAGGCGTGGAGTTTTTAAGAATATTGTTTTTGGAGAAGAGACCTACAATAGGCGTGGCTTTTTTAAAAATATTTTTTTTGAATACCTACAATATGTACGGATTTTTTAAAACTGTTTTATAGAGACCTACAATAGGCGTGTTTTTTATATTTTTTCAAGGTTCTATAGAAGGCATGGATTTTTTTAGAAATGTTTTTATACCCTTCACCACACTGTGTACAGGGTATTATCTCTTTGTGCATATGTTTGTAACAGGCAAAAGGAAACGAGATAGACCCATGGTTCCTTTTGAGAATATACATAGAATCACTTTCTGAGTCGATTTTTGGATGTCCGTCTGTCCGTCCGCCCGCCCATGTATTTTTGTTAACAAAGTACAGTTCGCATTTATGATCCGATTTGGATGAAATTTGGCACAAGTCAGTTATTTGGCCCAAGGAAGAACCCTATTGAAATTGAAGAAAATCGGGTCAGATTTAGATATAGCTCCCATATATAGTTTCGACCGATTTTAGGTAAATGGTGCACCAAAGTCCCTGAGAATCATTCGATTTGCACGAAGTTTGGTACAGCGTACTGAATTAGGTCCAAAATGATGTGTGATAAGTTTCGTGAAAATCGGTTCAGATTTAGATATAGTTCCCAAATATATTTTCGTCCGATTTAAGGTAAAGGGTGCCGCAAAGTCCCTATTTATCTTTCGATTAGCACGAAATTTTGTATAGTGTACTGAATTGAGTCTTGAATGACGTGTGTTAAGTTTCGAGAAAATCGGTTCAGATTTAGATAGAGCTGCTGTATATTGTTTCGTCCGATTTTAGGTACATGATGCCGCGAAGTCCCTATATTACTTTCGATTTGCACGAAATTTTGTATAGTGTACTGAATTGAGTCATGAATGACGTGTGTTAAGTTTCGAGAAAATCGGTTCAGATTTAGATATAGCTCCCATATA
Source organism: Musca vetustissima (assembly GCF_032173495.1). NCBI lineage: Eukaryota > Metazoa > Arthropoda > Insecta > Diptera > Muscidae > Musca > Musca vetustissima. Next base: position 113,506 of record NW_026883045.1, read on the forward strand.
TATTTTCGTCCGATTTTATGTAAATGGTGCACCAAAGTCGCTATTTATCTTTCGATTTGCTCGAAATTTGGCATAGCGTACTGAATTAAGCCTAGAATGATGTGTGTTAAGTTTCCTGAAAATCGGTTCAGATTTAGATATAGCTCCCATATATATTTTCGTCCGATTTTATGTAAATGGTGCCGCAAAGTCCCTATGTAACTTTCGATTTGCACAAAATTTGGCACAGCGTACTGAATTAAGCCTAGAATGATGTGTGCTTAGTTTCGTGAAAATCGGGTAAGATTTAGATATAGCTCCCATATATATTTTCGTCCGATTTAAGGTAAATGGTGCAGCAAAGTCCCTAAATATCTTTCGATTTCCACGAAATTTGGCACAGCGTACTGAATTAAGCCTAGAATAATGTGTGCGAAGTTTCCTGAAAATCGGTTCAAATTTAGATATAGCTCCCGTATATGATTTAGTCCGATTTAAGGTAAATAGTCCACCAAAGTCCCTAAATTTCTATAGATTTGCACGAAATTTGGCACAGCGTACTGAATTAAGCTTAGAATAATGTGTGCTAAGTTTCGTGCAAATCGAATCAGATATATATTTTCGTCCGATTTTACATAAATGGTGCACCGAACTCCGAATGTTTGAATGACGTTATTGGGTTTTGTTGAAATTGGTGCAGCCGTAGCTTCCATATGTATTTCGATCGGGTGTCTGATTGAAATTGCATGCAATCTGCACGAATGAAATTAAATTTATCAAATGTTGCAGAAAGACATGAATATGTTCCTTCGAAGGAAAATTGGCATACAATTGTACGGATACATATGTACGATATACTCAAAGTGATGAAGGGTATCATATAGTCAACCCAGTCCGACTTTACTATTTTCCTTACTGGTTACCAATTCCAAGATATCTTCTCTCTTTCCCTTCACTTCCAATACAATCTATAATTTGATATAATAAAAATTTATCGTCCATATGATGATGACAAATAAATGTGGAATTATTTATGCTTATCACACATATTCGTAGTAGACAATGCCAAACATACTTACATGGATCCACCACCGCCCCCTCTCCCCGCCTATCTTAACTACAACGAGTCCTTACAACAGCTTTCCTCTCCCCGTCAAATGATTGTTAAACATAAAGCTTAAGCACCCTTAATTACTTCGTAGTTTTCCCCTTGCTTGCTGGGCTGGCAAGTTAAAGTAAATACACCCTTATCGATGGTTCGCTGACGACCATTCCTGGCCAGCTTTAAGTTTTCTTGAAAAAGAAGAAACTTTAAGAAGTTTACTTAGGCGATAAAATTGATGATGTTTGATGACTTTTAAGGTGATTACAATGGCTTTAACCATGGGTATTGAAGGCATGCTGTCTCCGTCCCCCCAACTGCATAAGGGACAATGACTTCTCCCCGTTTTTCGATTTACATGAATGAAGTCGGTCAGTGCACAGTTGGGTCCATCAGATTGACTGAGCACTTGCTGCCTCAGCTGGCGCTTGAATCCCTTTACAATTTATGGCTATCGCATAATCATATGTGTGTGTATGTATGTACTTCAATGGTGGTCGGTCGGCCGGTTGGCTCGCTTACTACCACGGTGGCCACAGGGGAGATTCATGCGACCACATATGGTTAACAGCCACCGTATGGTTCGTCCATTTGTTGGCTCTCCTCCACCCGGCTCATTACATGCAGTTTTTCTTGTTCTTTGTGGTGTTTTTCAATATTCATCATCAATACGCCTTACAAATATTTTGCCAATTTCTTTTTCTTCTTCTTCTCCTTCATCATCATCAACATCTTGAAAGTGTGAGGGTCATAAGAACACAAGACAAAAATCGAACGAAACGAATTAAAGGTACAAAAAGCGTAGTTTTCCTTCCCCTGTTTTGTTGATTCATTGCTCACAGGAAGTGGTTCGTCTTTCATTTATGACGTTCATACGTGTCGAAGCGATACCACCGACAAATCCAAATGTGTAGTTAACTAACAAAGAAACCTCATGGAAGGTATGGCGAACTGCACCCTCATGTGTGTATGGGTCGGACCACTGCCCTGCCATCATCATCGCATCACGTGTGTTTGATGGTGATGATGATGACGTTGCAAATGCTTGGCGCCCAATGGCAATGCTGTGTCGAGGATGTCGATGATGATGATGTTCTTCTCTTGCCCTGCATCCATCCACCTATCCATCCGACTGTAATCTTCCAGCTTTGATAATGTTCAAAAGATAAAAAGAAATTGTTAATTAAAAGTTCAAAAAATCTCAACAAGCTTGATTTGAGTGGAGTATCGTCTTCCAGTTTTCACTTCCTTTTTTGCACCCTGCACGTTTATTTAAGGAAATGAGTTTTTTTTTTGTTTCTTCTGCTTCCCTTTCTTGGCTAACAAGCGTAAAACGTATTTGAAGCGGAACTAAATTGTTTCATTTTTGTAGAGATTTAAGTCAGAGTCGTTAGCTATTGATTTGTCAGAATTTGGAAATTGTATTAAATTGATGGAGACCAAGGACCAGAGGCGAGAGGGTTGGATATAATGAAGAAGCAAGTTAGGAAAAAAAAGTAGTATGGAGACCAATATAGGCGTGGATTTTCTTAAATATATTTTTCCAAGTACCAATATAGGCGGGGATTTTATAAAGGCCCACAAAAGGCGTGGACTTTTAAAAAATTTTTAAGGACCTACAATAGGCGTGGATTTTTATACGCATTTATGGTCCGAATTGGATGCAATTTCGCATAAGTCACTTATTTGAGCCAAGGACGAACCCTATTGAAATTGGGAAAAATCGGTTCAGATTTAGATATAGCTCCCATATATATTTTCGTCCGATTTAAGGTAAATGGTGCACCAAAGTCCCTATATATCATTCGATTTGCACGAAATTTGGCACAGCATAATCAATAAGGTCTAGAATGATGTGTGTTAAGTTTCTTGAAAATCGGTCCAGATTTAGATATAGCTCCCATATATATTTTCGTCCGATTTAAGGTATTTGGTGCACTAAAGTCCTTAAATATCTTTCGATTTGTACTAAATTTGGCACAGCGTACTGAATTAATCCTAGAATGATGTGTGTTAAGTTTCGTGAAAATCGGTGCAGATTTAGATATAGCTCCCATATATATTTTCATCCGATTTAGGGTAATTGGTGCACCAAAGACCCTATATATCTTCGGATTTGCACGAAATTTGGCATATCGTACTGAATTGCGTCTGTAATAATGTGTGTTAAGTTTCCTGAAAATCGGTCCCATATATATTTTCGTCCGATTTAAGGTAAATGGTGTACCAAAGCCCCTATATATCTTTCGATTTGCACGACATTTGGCATAGCGTACTGAATTAGGTCTAAAATGATATGTGTTAAGTTTCGTGAAAATCGGTCCAGATTTAGATATAGCTCCCATATATATTTTCGTCCGATTTTAAGTAAATGGCGTACCAAAGTCCCTATATATCTCTCGATTTGCACGAAATTTGGCACATCGTAATGAATTAGGTGTAGAATGATATGTGTTAAGTTTCGTGAAAATCGGTCCAGATTTAGATATAGCTTCCATATGCAGTTTCTTCTGATTTCATGTAAATGGTGCACCAAAGTCCCTATATATTTTTCAACTTGCACGAAATTTGGCATAACGTACTGAATTGAGCCTAGAGTGATATCTGCCAAGTTTTGTGAAAATCGGTCCAGATTTAGATATAGCTCCCATATATATTTTTTCGTCCGATTTAATGTAAATGGTGCATCACACAATATACCCATAGTGGTGAAGGGTATGATTTGTCGGCCCCATCCGACTTTACTACTTTTCTTACTGGTTTAAAAATATTTTTCTAGAGGCCTCCTCAAGGTGTCAATTTTTATTTTTTTTATAATAAGTTGTTCATGTAGACAAAGTGGAGGGGTGTGCCCCTCCAAATTTAGTTAAGTTTTTAATTGTCTTTAAATTTGTCCAAATATCTCCTCCAGACTAATATTAAATTCCTTCAAATGTTCTGCAATCCATTCATCCAATTTGGCTTGGGTTTCGGGAGACAATTCGTCCTTGTAGGAACCCACAATGCCGCGACGCATGAATCTGAAAAACACAACAACAACAATTCAATATTTAAAGAAGAATCCCAATATATAATGACTATAAGAAAAAACTTACTCAAAGTCCGGCTTAACCTTGTTGCTGGCGTGGCTATTGACAATCAATTCGGTGGGATTGGCTGAGCTATTTTCTGTAATGAGATTTAGATTTTATAAAAATTATTTGAAAATATGTCCCATATTTACCCTTCATATTTTTAAATGATAAATGCTCCTGCAATTGTTGCAGTTGTTCTTCGCTGAGATCCGGTTTCCCCAGGAATTTATTTAAATCGATTAACACCTTTCGCAGATCTCTCTTCATATCTTCATAGGTGGCAAAGAAGACATTCTCTTCGTTACGCATTTGCCAGAAATCCCAGACGTGATACCAATACGGTGAATACATAATGTCGCCATTGATCAGATCATCAACAAATTCATCGATTGTACCCTCCCAGGTGCCAAGACCGCGGTGGAAATGATAAAAGGAGACGGCCATATCTTTGGGATTGCGGGCGCAATAGACAACCTGGAAATGAAAAAAGGAAATGGGAGAAAATGTAGTTTAAACAAAAGAAGAAGGAAGGTTTTGGAAATTTTTTTACCAGAAGGCGTAGATTTTTTATTTTTTTTTTCGAGGACTGTGTAGGCATAAAATGTTTTTTTTCATGGTCCACCGGTAGGTGGCCTATTTTTAAACATTATTTTTTCAAGGACCACCTTCAGACGTAGATGTTTTAAAAGGTTCTCGTTGGGCAGATAAAATGACTATCATAAATTACCAATAGTGGGACTTGCTCCGTGGTAGCCGCACTATAACGATACCTCCCGAATTTCGCTATTTTGAGAATATCAGGAACATTTTCCGCCAGTTTTTTGGCATTGCGAACATTTTTTGAACAAACCTCGTAATGTCACCCAAAATATTTTCCCTCTTACTCACTCACTGTGAGAATTGCTACTCTGTCTTATCAACAAAGCTTTAATGATTGGTTGCCGGTAGATCCAAACAAGAAAGCTTTTGTATATTTTTCAGGAGCTGAGAGTAAGAGAGTATTGTTTATAACAAATATAAAACAACTTATCTCCCATAGTATTATTAACTTTAAGTGGCTTGATAAAATGTAAACAAATAAATAATAATAATAATAGTAATAAAATATTCAAGTCATGCAAAATATCAGCAGAAAAAAAATTGAGATGTTATTGAATTAATAAAAATTTGAAATTGATCTCGCGACACTTTGTAACAAGTCGAGGGGTTCACTTAACGATTTTTTAGAAATAATCAGATTTGTTCACAGTTACTTACCTTTGCCTTCTTCGACCATATTTCATGGGGTATTAGACAGGCTGGCAAATGTGATTTCAAGACCCTGGGGGAGGGTATGTGTTTTGCAGCCTCTATTGTGTCAAAGGGGAAACCGCCATAGAAACCTTTAATTCTAAAAAATAAATAAAAATTAAAAAATAAACAAATAAAAAGCAAAATAAAATATGAGGTTCGGAAAAAAATTAAATAAAACCAGTAAGGAAAGTAGTAAAGTCGGACGGGGCCGACTATATGATACCCTTCACCACTATGGGTATATTAAGCAGGACTATAACATAAAATTGGATGAAAAAAATGTGATATTTATCTAAATGTGAATCTACCTAGATCTATCCATAAAGTATGTCAATCGACTTCAAACAAATATAAATAGGTCATCCGTTGGGCTATGTCTGCACTTCTAGAAAACGCAACTACGTAATTCTATGCTCAATTTTTTAAGTTGTGCAAAATTTGATGTCAATCTGACTAACATGAGGAGTTTGATGCCCAATTTACTAGAAATCGGGCGAAAATATATATGGAAGCTCTATCCAAATATTGAGCGATTTCAAACAAACTTGTCACAGGTTAGGTTATACAACTTTCAGAACGTTTTATTCCAATTGGTTCCTTAGTACGTCAATTACTTAAAATCAATCTATAATAAAAGGGAGCTATATCTAAATCTGGACCGATTTTCACGAAACTTGGCAGACATCATTCTAGGCTCAATTAAGTACGTTATGCCAAATTTCGTGCAAATCGAAGGATATATAGGGACTTTGGTGCACCATTTACATGAAATCGGACGAAACTATATATGGGAGCTATATCTAAATCAGGACCTATTTTCACGAAACTTGGCAGACATCATTCTAGACTCAATTCAGTACGTTATGCCAAAATTCGTGCAAATCGGAAGATATTTAGCGACTTTGGTGGACCATTTACATCAAATCGGACGAAACTATATATGGGAGCTATATCTAAATCTGGACCGATTTTCTTCAAACTTGGCAGACATCCCTCTAGGCTTAATTCAGTACGTTATGCCAAATTTCGTGCAAATCAGAAGATATATAGGGACTTTGGGCACTATTTACATGAAATCGGACGAAACTATATATGGGAGCTATATCTAAATCTGGACCGATTTTCACGAAACTTGGCAGACATCATTCTAGACCTAAATGATTAGGCTGTACCAAATTTCGTGCAAATCGAAAGATATATAGGGACTTTGGGGCACCATTTACATGAAATCGGACGAAACTATATATGGGAGCTATATCTAAATCTGGACCGATTTTCTCCAAACTTGGCATGCATCACTCAAGGCTTAATTCAGCACGTTATACCAAATTTCGTGCAAATCAAAAGATATATAGGGACTTTGGGGCACCATTTACATGAAATCGGACGAAACTATATATGGGAGCTATATCTAAATCTGGACCGATTTTCACGAAACTTGGCAGACATCATTCTAGACCTAAATGATTAGGCTGTACCAAATTTCGTGCAAATCGAAAGATATATAGGGACTTTGGGGCACCATTTACATGAAATCGGACGAAACTATATATGGGAGCTATATCTAAATCTGGACCGATTTTCTCCAAACTTGGCATACATCACTCTAGGCTTAATTCAGCACGTTATACCAAATTTCGTGCAAATCAAAAGATATATAGGGACTTTGGGGCACCATTTACATGAAATCGGACGAAACTATATATGGGAGCTATATCTAAATCTGGACCGATTTTCACGAAACTTGGCAGACATCATTCTAGACCCAAATGATTAGGCTGTACCAAATTTCGTGCAAATCGAAAGATATATAGGGACCGTTTACATTAAATCGGTTAAATATATATATGGGAGCTATATCTAAATCTGAACCGATTTTTCCCAATTTCAATAGGGTTCGTCCTTGGGCCGAATAAGTGACCTATGCCAAATTTCATCCAATTCGGATCATAAATGCGACCTGTACTTTGTTTACAATTTAACATGGACAGACGGACAGACGGACAGACGGACGGACGGACGGACGGACGGACATGCATAAATCGACTCAGAAAGTGATTCTATGCATATTCTCAAAAGGAACCATGTGTCTATCTCGTTTCCTTTTGCCTGTTACAAACATATGCACAAAGACATAATACCCTGTACCACAGTGTGGTGAAGGGTATAAAAATGAAGCAAGAAAAAATATAAGGCGTTGATTGTGTTTTTAATTTTTTCTCAAAGCGTTGATTTTAAAAAAAATATATTTTTTAAACCACCGTAAATTTTTTAAAAAAATATTTTTAAAATATGTTTTAAATATTTTTTAATACCAACTTTTTTAATATCAACCACCGTACATTTTTTAAAAAATATTTTTAAAATATGTTTTATATATTTTTAATAACAACTTGCGTGCATTTTTAAAATATATATTTTTTTCAACACCAATTCTCATTAGCCATTTAAAAAAAAAACCTACTCCATATATGGACTCCGACGCATCAATTGCTCCTTTTTGGCTGCAGCATAATCTAAATCATGCACCAATACCCAAGTGGCTTCCTGTATCCATGTTGTACCACATTTCGGAAATGTCACCACATAAACATCATCCTCTTTCACCTCAAAATGTAACATTTTATTAAGGTAGTCTTCATCTTCCAAGGGTAGGGTACACCAACGATAGGGACGTTCTTCCTGAGGCAATGGTAAATGTTTCGTGGGTGCCCTAACTTCTATGATATTACGACCACTTTGACGCTTTGCAGCCGATTCCGAACTACGTGACTGTGTTGTGAACATTTTGATGGCAACTAAAATTGAAAAAAAAATTGTACTGACAAGTACTCAATCATATCGCCTGACTATGCCGGGCGTTAGTTATGGTGGGGAGCAAGTGCAATATGTACGTATATGTCTTATCAATGGGATAATGAGGGGAGCAATTTTAGAGAGAAATTAAATGAAAGAGGGAGAGAAAAATTAAAAATATTTAATACGATTTCAAAACCCTGCACTTAGTTATCGTACATTTTTTTCGAGTACTCCATATAAAGATAAGCTAAAATAGGCTAACTCGGGTTAAAGAGGCCGGTGGGTAGAGCAGTAAAAATGCATTTAAGTTCCGTCGGACCTAATTTTTTTGTATCCCCCCACCATTTTTGTGGGATTGCTTGCTATACAATACGGTTGAAAATCGTGCCTTAGCTCTCCAAAAAAACCGAATATTAGGGGATATCGTTATATGCGTCCTATACCAAATTATCAATATCGATCATTTTGGCAGTGAGCTTTGACACCCAATGAGAACCCAAAATACAAAATTACAACCAATTCGGTTGTAAACGTGTTCAAGCTCCCCAAAATACCGAATAATAGGTGGTTATGTTGTATGGGGGTTACCCCAAAACTTGAGTCAATATTTATCACTTGGTATAATACAATACGGTTGAAAATCGTGTCCAAGCTCCCCAAGAACCCGAATATGGGGGATACCAAGCTTCCCAAAATACTGATTAATAGGCCCTTTCTGTTATATGGGGGTTATACCAAAATAAGGATCGATATTGATCATTTTAAATAGTAAGTTTTAACATCCAAAGATAATAAAAACAAGTGAAAAAGCGTTAAGTTCGGCCGGGCCGAACTTAGGATACTCTCCACCATAGAAATACTGAAATTTTTTTGAAATGAAAATATAGGGAACATACCCATCGATTGTTGTAAACCAAATATTAATTTCAGCAATTTCAATGGGGTTTTCCCTAAAATCTCAGAACCCCAAAATGTTTACATAGTAGGGTGAAGCATGCGTATAAAATCCTATGAGGCATGCTAAAACGGGACCAATATTGACAACATTGTCTAGGAATTAGCGTATACTTGGTGTTTCCATTATATAATAGGTTATGCCTAATTAAGGCCCGATATAGCTCAAGTTCAAGCTAATAATTTAGTTTTGAATCCCAATACCGTGCATCACGCTAAATATTAAAAATCTAGGGTGTTTTATAAAGACCTGGGCCTAAATGCGGGTCGATATAGCTCATTCTCAAACCTCTCGTTCCAGTTTTTATGTCGATATCCTCCGATAGAAAAATGATTACAACATATGGCTAAATCGTTTTAGAATTCCATACCATGCAGGGTATGAACTGAAAATTTCGTCTACAGAATATCCCCCATTCGATGGTGGAATATAGCTATATTAGGATAACCCCAACACGGAACAAATTAGCTAACTATTTTAATATAAAAAAGGGGGTTTTATGGGGACTACCCCTAAAATGGGGTGAATATTAATAATTTTTGGTAGGGAGATTTTTTACCATATACGACTATAAGATATCAAATTGTAGCGAATTCGCTTGAAAAACGCGCTCAAGAACCCCGAAATACCGAATATTGGGGGTACCCTTATATGGGGGCTATCAGAAAAAACGGACCTATGTTTATAATTTTTGGTGGGGAGATTTGCTACCCAATAAGAACTCAAAGTACCAAATTTCAGCGAATTCGGTTGAAAAACGCACTCAAAAACTTCAAAATACCGAAAATTGGGGGGTACCCTTATATGGGTGCTATCAGAAAAAGTGGACCGATGTGTACAATTTTTTGTGTAGATATTTGGCACTAAATAAGAATCCAATGTACCAAATTTCAGCGAATTCGGTTGACAAACGCGCTCAAGATCCCCAAAATACCGAAAATTGGGGGGTACCCTTATATGGGGGCTATCCGAAAATATGGACCAATATTTATAATTTTTGGTGGGGAGACTTGCTACCCAATAAGAACTCAAAGTACCAAATTTCAGCGAATTCGGTTTAAAAAACGCACTTAAGAACTTCAAAATACCGAAAATTGGGCGGTACCCTTATATGGGAGCTATGCCTAAACGTGGTCCGATATATCCCATCTGCGAACTGCAGACAAAAGACGACTCTATGCAAAATTTTGGCGATCTATCTCAATTCGTTTAGACGCTAGAGTGATTACAACAGACGGACAGACGGACAAGTTTAAATCGTCATAGAATTTTATGCTGATCAAGAATATATATACTTTATAGGGTCGGAAATGATTATTTCGCGTTACAAACGGAAAAACAAAACTAATATACCCTCCATACTATGGTGGAGGGTATAAAAATTCGGTTGAAAAAGCTCTCTAAAATACCGAATATTGGAGGGTACTGTTATATAGGGTGTAAAATTAATCTCATGTGTGATGTATTCTTGTATAGATTTCGTCTGGAGTGTCTCCAGACCTCCGGAGGGCAGTCTATGAATAGAAGGCCTCTGAATGCGGTTTTGTCTAAAGAATACCTTTGGTGGAACTTCTAGCAAGTCTTCTATGCATAGAGAATTTCTGTACTTTGTGTATTTAAGATATCTTGAGGCTTTTCTATGGGACTTATTTCTATATTTATTGGACTAAGCAAAAACATGGTTCTGAAAAGGAAAGGTGAATTCCTTTTTTCACCATATAATCAAATTATCGATAATAAGGCGGGCATGTATATGTTAGGCTATACCATACCGAGAACCTATATTGGACATTTACCCACCAACAACCTGGAATTCCAAAATATAGTCACTTCGATTAGGAAAAGCTTTCTACATTTTTTTAAATTCACAAAATTGAGCGATCTACATTCGAAAAATGTTGGCAAAGAGATTTTTCACCTTTTAACCTAAAGCCTAACACCATTAAAATATCTATAATGGTGCGGAACCTTTTTAGGAAAGTCTTCTAAGTAAAGGAGACCTTTGGATCACATTTAGTGTATAGAAGACTCCTGTAGGGTATTTTATGCATAGAAGACCCCTGTAGGGTATTTTATGAATATGAGACCTCTGGATAGCAGAAGTTTTTTTTCTACCTACCAAGTACCTGGAATTCTCAAATATAGCCAGTTCGATTGAAAAAATTAGCCTAGCACCATTAAAATACCAATAATGGTGAGGGTGCAATTACAGTGTATAGAAAAACCCCCTGAAGGGTATTTTATGCATAGAAGACCCCTGAAGGATATTTTATGCATAAAAGACCTTTGCATTAGTTTATATGTATTGAAGACTTCTGCTGAGAAGACCTCAGGAGAATTTTTTAAAACACTTCGCGAACTTCTTTGAATGATCTTCAGGGGTTATCTATACACTGAAGGTACTTCAGAGGTGTCCTATGCTTAGTAGATGCTCCAGAGGTCTTATATATATATATATATATATATATATCTTTTGGAGACCTCTGGAAGGTATAGAAGGCCTCTTAGAGGCTATAGAAGACATATATATATATATATATATATATATATAAGACCTCTGGAACATCTACCAGGTATATGACACCTCTGAAGTACCTTCAGTGTATAGATAACCCCTGGAGAGGTTATTATAGGTTATTATGCATAAGAGACCTCTGGATAGTTTTACATATATATATATATATATATACACCTTGAGAGACTTCCATATATATATAAATATATAACTTAAGGAAACCCTCTGTAGAGTTCTTTATATATAGAAGACCTCTAAAAAGTGTTCTAAGTATAGAGGAAGGTTATTTCATGCATAAGAGACCTCTGTAAGAAAATCTGGGGGTCTTCAGTTTATAGAAAACCTCTGAAGGATATTGAACACCACTGATAAGTTAAGGAAACCCTCTGTAGAGTTCTTTATATATAGAAGACCTCTGAAAAGTCTTCTAAGTATAGAGGAAGATTATTTCATGCAGCAGCACCTTAAGACTTCTGGAGGGCATTTTAGGTGTAGGAGACCTCTGGAGAGTATAGAAGACCACATAGGAGGTATGAACGACCTCTGGAGGGTCACTTGAACATAGAAAACCTCTGAAGCGTTTTCAGTGTATAAAAGACCCCTGGACGTTTTTTACACATAAGATTCCTTTGGATAGTCTTCTATATATAGAAGACATCTGAAGGGCCCTCTATATATATAGAATACCTAAGAAGAGTCTTCTATATATAAAAGACATCTGAAGAGTCCTCTATATATATAGAATACCTCAGAAGAGTCTTCTATACATAGAAGACATCTGAAGAGCCCTCTATATATATAGAATACCTCAGAAGAGTCTTCTATTTAGAGAAACATCTGTTGGTTCTTCAATGTATATGTGACTACTGGAGGCATAAGATACCTCTGGAAAAAGACTTCTGGAGGACATTTTTGGTGTAGGAGACCTCTGGAGAATAGAGAAGACCACAGAGGAGGTATGGACGACTTCTGGAGGGTTCCTTATACATAGAAAACCTCTGAAGCGTTTTCAGTGTATAAAAGACCCCTGGACGTTTTTTACACATAAGATTCCTTTGGATAGTCTTCTATATATAGAAGACATCTGAAGAGACCTCTATATATAGAATACCTCAGAAGAGTCTTCTGTATATAGAAGACACCTGAAGAGCCCTCTCTATATATAGAATACCTCAGAAGAGTCTTCTATTCAGAGAAAACATCTGTTGGTTCTTCAATGTATATGTGACTACTGGAAGCATAAGAGACCTCTGGAAGAAGACTTCTGGAGGGCATTTTAGGTGTAGGAGACCTCTGGAGAGTATAGAAGACCACATAGGAGGTATGGACGACCTCTGGAGGGTACCTTATACATAGAAAACCTCTGAAGCGTTTTCAGTGTATAAAAGACTCCTGGACGTTTTTTACACATAAGATTCCTTTGGATAGTCTTATATATATAGAAGACATCTGAAGAGCCCTCTATATATATAGAATACCTCAGAAGAGTCTACTATATATAAAAGACATCTGAAGATCTATATATAAAAGACATAGAATACCTCAGAAGAGTCTTCTATATATAGAAGACATCTGTAGAGCCCTCTTTATACCTCAGAAGAGTCTTCTATTCAGAGAAAACATCTGTTGGTTCTTCAATGTATATGTGACCACTGGAGGTATAAGAGACCTCTGGGAGAAGATTTCTGGAAAAAGACTTCTGGAGGGCATTTTAGGTGTAGGAGACCTCTGGAGAGTATAGAAGACCACATAGGAGGTATGGACGACCTGTGGAGAGTCCCTTATATATAGAAAACCTCTGAAGCGTTTCAGTGGACGTTTTTTACACATAAGATTCCTTTGGATAGTCTTATATATATAGAAGACATCTGATGAGTCCTCTATATATATAGAATACCTCAGAAAAGTCTTCTATTCAGAGAAAACATCTGTTGGTTCTTCAATGTATATGTGACTACTGGAGGGTATTTTGTGTGTAGGAGAACTTTGGTGGGTAAATACGATTACTTAGATGGGAGAAACTTCGGTGTATAAAAAATACCTATTATGATGCGAAACCTTCCTATGAGGGCTATACTTAAGATGAATATGATCTTTATAAAGATGGTTTCCCACCCAATTAGAGCTTCTCCAAAATATTTAATATTTATAAAACATCAAAAATATTCTTGAAATAATACACCTGTTATAAATTTGCAGCTTAGTGTCAAACTTCCCTATTATAAAATTCAAAAATGTAAATAAATTCGATTTGAATTAATACAAATCTAAAACACAAATTACCTAAAAATCCGACATAATATATTATGATAGTTAAGTTATGATAGGATTCTTAGAAGACCTTAGAAAGGGTCTTCCATGTATAGAATTTATTATTTCTTGTGATAATTAATTAGTTCAGAATAAGTTAAGTTATCAAAAATCTCTAAAAATCCCCTTGCCCAACAAAAGGGAAAATTCTCAATTCTGCCAATAGCACCCAAAACCACAACAACAATAATTTTTAGAACTTATCAATCTAAGCACGCCTCAGAACTTACTCATCCGGATAAACAAAAGAACTTATTCTGACGTTAGAAGCCGGTTTTTTTTGAGAAGAGATTTTTGCAATAACAAAAAACAAATTATAAAAATAAACAAAAGACAATCGTATAAGAGAATCGAATTGATCGAAAATTTAGATGGGATTCAATCTTAAAATTAGAGAAGTTGTTGCTGCTGTTATAAAGTTTTGATTCTAAAAAAAAAAAATATAGCCACAGAGCATCTTAACGGGGTTTTGTAGAAGACGATTGATATTTTCAGTCTATTGGCAGCGATTGGAATAAACGGTTCGGTGGATATCTGGAGAGGATAAATAAAAAAAAATCAGATCTAAAAAAATATATTGAGAAAATAAAATCAATATATAAATAATAAAAAAATATTTAATAAAAAATAAACCAAAAAAGTGAAGCAAATTTTTTTTAATAAAAAGAATACAAATTAAAATTTCATCTACAGAAAATCCCATATTTCATAACTTATAAATTTTGCTAAAATCGTTGTTGTTATTTTTTTTTATAAATTTTGTGTGACTTAGAACTCATCATTTTTTTGCTTTGCAAAGAATTTCTTGAAAACCAGATTGCTATCGGAATTAGAAATAAATAAAACAACCTGCTTTCAAATTCAAATCTAAGAATATCCAAATTTCGTTCGTTATCAACCTGATTTTGGTTAATAAAACCGGCCAACCACCGAAAGAGAGAAGTAGAGAGAGTGAGAGAACGGCAACAGAAAGTAACAGTGTTTTTTGCCTTCAAGATGTGGCTACTGGGAAGGGGTAAGCGGAGCTTTTAATTTTAATTTAATTATTTGTTACTTGTTTAATTCGAATATGTAATTATAATTGACGTAAAGACAAATTGTTCGGATACAAATTGTTGTTGTTTTTTTTTCAACAGAATAGGGATGGGTATTGCGGAATTTTCATCAATGAAAGAAAACAAATTAATTATTAGTCAGCAGCAGAAATGTGGAAGTGATTCATGTAATTTAAATTACAACATGTGGAAAAAGGTCACCTGGTATAAATGAGATGACGTGACAGGTCACCTACTATAGAGCATATGACGTGAAGAGTCATGACTTAATAGGTAACCTCCAATAGAGTAGTGGATGACAAGAAAATTCACCTACAATAGAGAAGATGACATGAGAGGTCACCTACTGCAAATAAAATGACGTGACAGGTCACTTACTAAATAAACATATGATACTATATGGCTGATAACCATATAGTACGTGACGTGAGAGGTCGTCTTCTATGGAATATAATATATGTGAGAGGTCACATGCTACAGATTAGATGAGGTGAGGGGCCACCTAATGCCAATCACGTGACCGGACAGGTCAACAAATATAGAAAGTGTGACACGAGAAGACTTCTGCTATAGAATTGATGACGTGAGATGTCACATTCTATATAGTAGATGAAGTGAGAAGTACCCTAAAATAGAGTTGAGTACCTCTGTGTAGAGGAAGTAGAAGACCTCTTAAGAATATTCTGTGTATAGAAGACCTCTAAAGGGCCTTCTGTGTATAGAAGACCTCTAAAGGGCCTTCTGTGCATAGAAGACCTCTGAAGGGTACCTCTGTGTAGAGGAAGTAGAAGACCTCTGTGTAGAGGAAGAAGAAGACCTCTTAAAAATCTTCTGTGTATAGAAGACCTCTGTGCATAGAAGACCTCTTTGAAGGGTCTTCTGTGTATAGAAGGCCTCTCAACGGTCTTCTGAGCAACGAAGACATCTGAAGGGTCTTCTGTGCATAGAATATCTCAAAAGGGTAATCTGTGTCTAGAAGACCTTTGAAGAGTGTTCTGTGTATAGAAGACCTCTTAAGGGTCTTCTATGTATAGAAGACCTCTGTAGGGTCTTCTATGTATAGAAGACTTCTGAAGGGTCTTCTATGTATAGAAGACTTCTGAAGGGTCTTCTATGTGAAGACTTCTGAAGGGTCTTCTATGTATAGAAGACTTCTGAAGGGTCTTCTATGTATAGAAGACCTTTTAAGGGTCTTCTATGTATAGAAGACCTCTGAAGGGTCTTCTATGTATAGAAGACCTCTGAAGGGTCTTCTATGTATAGAAGACCTCTGAAGGGTCTTCTATGTATAGAAGACCTCTGAAGGGTCTTCTATGTATAGAAGACCTCTGAAGGGTTTTCTATGTATAGAAGGATCTTCTGAAGGGCCTTCTGTGTGTAGACGACCTCAGGAGAGTCTTCTATTTAGACAATATCTTGTATAGAGAACTTCTGGATGGGTTACGATTTTTATAGGAGCTCTAGGGGTCCTCTGTGTATAGATAACCTCAGAAGGGTCTTCTATGTATAGAAGACCTCTGAAGGGTCTTCTATATACGGAAGACCTCTGAAGGGCCTCTCAAGGGTCTCTTGTGTATAGAATACTTCTCAAGGGTTTTCAATGTATAGAAGGATCTTCTGAAGGGTCTTCTGTGTCTAGAAGGCCTCAGGAAAGTCTTCTATTTAGACAATACCTTGTATAGAGAACTTCTGGAGGGTTTTCTATTTTTATAGTAGCGTTCAGTGAATGGATAACCTATGGAAGGTATATAGGACCACTTGGAAGGTAAAGTATACCTCTGGAGGATCTTCTAAATATAGAAGACCCCCTGGATTCACCTCTGATTAATCTTATATGTATAGAATAACTCGTGAGAATCATTTTTATATAGAAGACGTCAGGAGAGTCTTCTATTTGTAGAATACAGAATATCCTAAGGTTATATATAGAAAACTATCCAGGGGTCTTCAGGGGCCTTAAGGAATTTGAGATATCTTATAAATACAGTACATTTCCATAGGATTTGTAGAATGCATCTTGAGGTTTGGTTATGTCCAAAAGACCTCTGAAATGTTTTGTAGAATGCATCTGGAGGTTCGGTTATGTCTAGAGGGCTTGTGGAGGAACTTACGTATATAGTGGTGGGTATGTATAGAACACATGGATGCTTTTTCGGTATATAACTAAATTCTTTATGGTCTGCCAAGGGATGTTCTCTGTATAGAAGACCTTTAGATTGTCTCCTTGTATAGAAAAAATTGAAGAGTTTTCTATATAGAATAACCTCTGGAGTATAAATATAATATAGCCCTTCTACTATAGCCGAGGAAAAAAATAAAAAAAAAAATCTTCTTTTTTCTTTTCAGTCCTCACCATCGCCTGCCTGCTTGGTTTCTCAATTGGCACACCACAACAAACCCTCAAGTTCGCCCCACCTTCAGGCAATGGCGATGCGCAAAATGCCAACAACACCAACAAATTAGTGTTCTCGTCGACAACCCCCCAGTCATCGTCACCGATTATTTTTGCCAAGGATGATGATACACTCTATGATCGTTCGATATTCTCAACAACTGCGAATTTTTATCCCGACTCTTATAATCGTCCACCAATATTTGCCTCAGCTAAGTCAATACAACAATTGGCTCGATCTAACGGCGACCCAGTTACAAGTTCTCCCATGGATGCGGCAAATAACACCAAACCTATAGCTCCCGCAAATAAATTACCCTTAGGACCACCAGTGTTTGCCACACTTCGGGCGGAAGCTTCTCAACGCGTTCCAATCGATTTTAACAAACACGAGGAGGAATATTTAAAGGTCTTAGCCAAGGGTGCTGAAGAATTTGGTTTGGAATTTTTGGAAAAATTATCTGATGCCCACAAACCGATGCCACATCGTAGTTATATGGCATCTCCGCTGTCGGTGTGGTCTCTAATGGTGTTGTTAACCGAAGGTGCTGAGGATAACACACTAAAGGAGTTGCGAAATACCCTGAGGATAAATAATCAAACGCCATATGGTTTGAGAGTGGCATATCGCAAGATAAAGCAGAGATTGAAGTAAAGTTACAAATATATTTATTTCTGAGGATCAATTTTTTTTTAATTCTAAACTTTTTCCAGTGCCGTCACAAATTTCGTAGAGGTCGCCTCCTACCAGGCCATTTTCACAGATATCAACAAACCAGTGCAGCGTGATTTTGAAGATGTCATAGAACGTGAATATCAATCGGTCTTAACTCCTGTAGATTTTTCAGATGTCAATACCACTTTTGTCCGGATCAACAGTGAAATCGATAAGGCCACCAAGGGCCTATTGCCATATTCTATCTTGCCTCAGGATCTCATTGACGTCCAGCTCTTGATGATTTCTACTTTGTATTTTAAGGGTAAATGGAAGGTAGGTTGGTAACATTTTATTTAGATTTCTTTTAATAATAAAATTTGGTACCTGCAGTATCCTTTCGAGACCATCAACACCCAATCGTTACCGTTCCATGATGAAGAAGGCCAGGTCACTGGCAATGTTCAAATGATGTCACAAATGGGCCCCTTTACGTATGTTTTTGTTCCCGGCATTGATAGTTTTGTTCTGGAACTGCCTTATGGTCAGTCGAATTTAATGTCTATGTTGGTCGTATTCCCAAGGAAAGGTAAGTTCGGGAAGAGGATTTGAGAGAAGCCATTTTGTTGAAAAAATTATATGATTATACCTGGTGTAACCTCTGTTGCTCATCTTACCATATATGAGCCGCAGTAAGGCTTCCTTAAGTATAGGACCTCTGGAAGTCCCTCTATTTATAAACATCATCAGTAGATCTTCTATATATATGAAAGCCCTGAATATCGAAGACATGTATGACTTCTATTCTACAATTAGAAGACCTTCCCTAAGTAGTAAACACTTCAGGTGTCTTGTTATATAAAATGACTCCTCAGAATTTTTCTTAGATTACCCTTCAGAGACCTTTCACACATAGAAAATACTTCCTAGTCCTTCTATAAATAACAGGCCCTCCACTACTATACTCAGGTGGTGTCCAACACACATAATATCCTTCAGAGTCCTCCTTTGCTCATAGAAGATCTTCTTGAAATCTTCCATACACAGAATACCATCCAGAAATCTTCTATGCACCCTCCAGAGATATTTTCTATACATAATAGGCCCTTCAGCGGTTTCTATACACAGAAGTCCTCTTTACTCATATTTGTCATCAAGAAGTTTTCTGTATGCAAAATAACTACTGAGGTATAACCACATATACGTATGAGACCCTCCAAGGGACCCTTTGTATAGACGATCCTAAAATAGAAGTATCCGAAGTATACCGAAGTCTATATATAGGACTAATATGCGTAAGATAACTTCTTAAGGCCTTATGTACCTAGAATACCATGCAGAACTCTCCTATATATAGGAGATCATCTAGAGTTCTCCTGAGGATAATTTGTTCATAGGACATCTTCTACACACATAGTTCTTCTAGGTATAAAATATCCTCGAGTGTCATAGAAGACTTTACAGTGGTTGTTCGTGTTGTTGCAGAGGTCCTCTTTTTGCTGTTTTTCAAAATTTGAAGGATTTCAGGTCACTTATACCTGCTGAGGTACTAGACGCATATGAAACCCCTCATTTTTCTATACCGAAAATATCCTCTATAGGACTTCTGGAGATTTTCCAAACATCTTATATGAACAGAGGTCTTCTGTGTATAAGATATCCTCCAGAGTCATAAAAGACTTTCCAGGGGCTGGTGTAGAAGCCCGAAGAGCCACCTGACTTTCTGCCTTTAAATGACCAGGCAGATGTTTTCTATACGTAGATCAACTTTTTGAGTTCAATTACACTGAGAAGGTCTAGCAGAAGTCACTTATACCTGAAAGGACCTGCACAGATCTTGTAAGAGACCCTAAAGGGTGATTCTGGATATAAAGTAGTTTCCAGGAGCCCGAAGATTTGTTATTCTCACCCACAGTATCCAGCAAAGGCCTGAAAGCCTGACTTGAGGGCCGAAGAGCATGCATAGTTCCTGTGCAACTAAAATACGAAGATAACATCTTTTTTTGAAGTCTTTAAAGTTAGAAGACTTAGCAGGGGTCACTTATACCTGGAATAACCACCATTGTTCAGGGGTTCGGGATATAAATGACGTTCCAGGAGCCAGTAAATTGTTATTCACACCCATAAGATCCAGCAGGGGATTGGAAGACTGACTTGATGATCGAAGAGCCTGGAGAGGTCCTTCACACCTAAAACATCAAACAGGCATCTTCTCGTGGAAGACCGACTTGAGGACCGAAAAACCTGCAAAGGTCCTTTAGTAGTAAAAGATCAAGCAGACATCT
Source organism: Musca vetustissima (assembly GCF_032173495.1). Lineage (NCBI taxonomy): Eukaryota > Metazoa > Arthropoda > Insecta > Diptera > Muscidae > Musca > Musca vetustissima. Next base: position 133,920 of record NW_026883045.1, read on the forward strand.
TCCATATATGAAACATTTTCTTGAGATCCTTTACACTTAGAAGACCTAAAAGGGTTCACTTTTACATGGAATAATCTCCACAGGTCCTCCGAAACCTCTAAAATCTTCTATACGGAAAATAGGGGTTCTTAATATTCAGAATTCAGTACTTCCAGGATCCAGTAAATAGTTTTTTACACTCATTAGACCCAACAGAGGGCTGGAAGACTGAATTAAGGATATTAACACTTAGGAGACCAGTACGGGTTCAGCACCGGGAAAAATACAGGGAAGGCGCTTAGACGACCTAACAGTGGTCTCCTATATCTGGACGAACCTGCAGAGGTCATTTGTATCTAGAAAACCCTGCAGAGTCTTCTATACGAAAATGACTCTCAATAAGATTTGAGGATTTAAACGACCTTGCAGTAGTCTCTGCGGTACTTTTCTACACAAATGACCCCTTACAGTATAGCAAATTACCCCTTTAGTATAGCTTATCCGGACCCTTGAAGGCCTCTCATAGGACTTCTGTTGGTAACATTTTTTTTAAATTTTTCTTTGTTCTCTTTAACAGGTACCAAAGTGAATTTCGTTATGAATAATTTACGCAATGTCGGAATTTCTGCTATACTTCAGCAGCTGGAAGAAGAAGAACGTGCCCTGGAGGAGGAGGGTATACCCAATGAAGTGGAAGTATATCTGCCACGATTCACCACAGAATCCCATTTTTCGCTGAGATATATTTTGGAGAATGTAAGTTTGGGTTGGATTTTCATCTTCCCAAAAACAACAATAACCTCTAACTTATTTATCCCGATTCTTTTCCAGATGGGTATCATTGATGTCTTCCAGCCGCACTATGCAAACCTCACCAAAATTGCCAAGGATGTTTTTGTATCGAGCATATTCCAGTCGAGTCGTATTATTGTCAACGAAGATGGTACCGAGGCGGCAGCCTTATCTGTGGCCTCTTTGCTAAATAAGGCCTCACCCGTCAGGTTTTATTTGGATCGTCCATTTGCCTATTTGATTGTTGAAAAGACGGCACAGCTTTTATTGTTTGCCGGTGAAATAAAATCGCACGCGTAAAGAGGTTACAGAACTCAAGAGAGAGAGTGTGTGTGTGTTTTCTTTCTTTTTGTTGTTATTTTTGGGTATGTTTATTGTGGGGGTTTCGAAAATTTGCGTTCTTTGTATAAATCGAAAAAAGATATCAGAAGTGTGGGGAAGGGTATAAATTACATTTTGGGTTACAATTTAATTTCAATTACATTCCGCAAAGGTATTTTAAAGAGAAAACAACAACAACGCGTGTTGCCTTCCTAAAAATACGAAATGTTTATTTCAAGACCCAAAAAATTTTCAAATTCGAAATTACTGGAGTATACAGTAAGAGGATCGAATATCTCCATTAAAAACATTTCCAATGATAGTTGGTGCACCCTGCCTCCAACCTTCGATGGGGTGCTTGATAATATTCTAAAATTCGAGGTAAGATCCGATGATGTTTTTCTTGTAACTTTTATGAAATCCGGTACCACATGGATGCAAGAGGCTGCCTGGTTGCTGCTGAACAATTTGGATTATAAACAAAGTGAAATGGTGGCCCTGAATCAGCGTAGTGCTTTTATAGAGTAGGTCAATCGGATTTTTCTTGAGAGAAGTAAATTTAAAAAAAGTTTTTTTTTTAGATATCAGGGCCTAAGACCCTTTTATGCGAATCCAATTAAATTGTCTGAACAGCTGCCAAGTCCACGATTAATAAAAAGTCATCTACCCGACTATCTATTGCCACAAGAAATTTGGAAACAGAAAACAAAGGTGAGACTTTTTGGGGATCTGAGGTACTTTAGGGGAGTTTCCTCGAATAGGTATTTTTTCTTGTCCCCTTCCAGCTAATCTATGTGGCCCGAAATTGCAAAGATGTCATCGTATCGTCATACCACTTCACCAAAAATGTTGGCCATTGGTCGGGACCAAACCTCGAAGCATATGTCAATGATTTCATAAATGATGAAATAATTTATACGAATTATTGGTCTCACATTCTGAACTTTTGGCATATACGTAATGAGCCGAATATTTTCTTTATTACCTATGAAGAAATGTCGCGGAATTTGAAAGGTGTTCTCGAGAGGCTCTGTCGATTTTTGGAAAGACCCCAATTAAATCAGAAGGAAATGGAAAAACTATTGGATCACTTGTCATTTGATAATATGAAGGGTAAGGAAGAATTTTGAAGAAGTTCTACTGTGTAAAGAAAAGACTTCGGTAGAAAAGAACTAAGGGCGGATTATTCTTTAATAATTTTTCTGTGAACAATAAGTGTCGATTTTAACGAATATTTTGATCTATACATAGAAGACCCTCCAGATGTATTTTTTACTCATAAAGGATCTTCTAAATATTTTCGTTACTCTTAGAAGCTCGCAAGTAAAGTTTTTATGCGGAATAATGGTAAATTGAACTGTGCAGATTCGTCTTCAGCAATTGAAGGCCAATGAAAAATACTCCGTCTAAATGGACCTGTGTCAGGTCTTCTGAGATCTACTATGCACAGATAAATTACTTCTATAAAAAAGACCTGTGAAAAGTATTCCTTATATAGAAGGTCTGTGATAAGCCTTTTGCATTAAGAAGATCTCCAAACAATATTCGCTCGTTAGATGTAATGCAAAATGTCTTCTGACATACCACATTAAGAGAATTCTACTGGAAGACCTGTGAAAGCACTATGACCATGACTCCGTCTATAATAGACCAGTTCGTTTATCTACGGAAGATTATGGAACGTATTTCGGCATTAGTAGATTTGTGGAGTGCCTTCTGCTCCAAGAGAACCCATGTAAGACATGTGAAAGATATTTAAAACATCTGAAGATCCTCTCTCTTTAGTAGTTAATGTCAAATGTCTGTGTGTAGGAGGACGAGTATAGCTCGAAGAGTCTTTTATGTAAAGAAGACCTCTGAAGGGTCCTCTATGTATAGAATATTTCTCAAGGGCTATCCATATACTTCTGAAGGGAATTCTATGTATAGAAGACCTCAGAAGATCAATTAATAATTAATACCTTTAAGAGGTCTTCAATGGAGTTTTTTTTTTGAATTCAAGACCTTTGAAAGGGCTTCTATGTATAGAAGACCTCTGGAGGGTCTTAGATATACCAATATATCTACAAATGACTCATGTACACGGAAAACCTATAAAAGACCATCTTTGCAGAATAGGGGTCTGGAAACTCTTTTACATCGAATCAGCAGAAGCCTTTTTTGCGTTTAGAAAAATCGCAGAAGTCCACTCTTTGGGATTTTGAAGAACATAATACACAAAATATATAAAAGGTCCATAGAATAGTATATATAGAGGATCTGAAGGACCAGGGAGACCATGTAGACGAGCTAAGTGGCCAGGGAGCCAATATAGACGAGCTAAGGGGATCTGAAGGACCAGGGAGACCATGTAGACGAGCTAAGGGACCAGGGAGCCAATATAGACGAGCTAAGGGGCCGGTGAGCCAGTATAGATGATTTGAGGGACCAGTAAGTCTATATAGACGAGCTGAGGGCTAGTGAATATTATATATATATATATAGACGAGCTGAGGGGCCTGTGAGTCTATATAAATGTGATGAAGGCTCCTTGAGTCAATGTAAAGCAGCTGAGGGGTCAGTAACTCAATATAGACGAGCAGAGGGGCCAGGGGTCTATATAAACGAGCTGAGGAACCAGTGAGTCTATATAGACGAGATGAGGGGCAAGTGAGCTTATATAGGCGAGCTGAGGGGCCAAGGAGTCTATATAAACGAGCTGAGGGGCCATGTCTGACAGCCTTCATGTGTATAGAAAACTTCAGACATAACTTTTGAGTTCAGAGGATATCTAATAGTGTATAGAAATCTGAAGGTACATCTTCTGTGTATAAAGATCTTAGAAGGTATTCTGAGGGTCCAGTAACTCAATATAGACGAGCAGAGGAGACAGGGGTCTATATAAACGAGCTGAGGAGCCAGTGAGTCTATATAGACGAGCTGAGGGCCCCGTGAGCCTATATAGGCGAGCTGAGAGGCCTAGGAGTCTATATAAACGAGCTGAGGGCCATGCCTGACAGCCTTCATGTCAGTGTTGCCAATTTAGCACTTTTAGTGCTAGATTTAGCACTTTTTAAACTCTTTTAGCACCAAAAAAATTGATCTAGCACCTAGCACTTTTTTTAGCATTTTTATTTTTTATGGAATCTTCTCGAGAATTTCTGGTATCACTCCAAAAAAATTGTCATTATACCCTACACAACAATGTGTCAGGGTATTATGGCTTTGTGCAGCCCCAAGATTTTGTAACGCCGCGAAATATTGGTCCTAGACCCACCATTAAGTATACCGATCGTTATATCTCGACTAGCTGAGTCGATCTAGACATGTGTGTCCGTCTGTCCATTATAATTTGTAAACACGATACAGGCCGCAGTTATGGACCAATCTTCATGAAATTTTGCATGTAGGATGGGTTCTGCCCAATGAAGACCCCTATTTTTGGTAAAGATCGGTTAATATTTAGGGGATGAAGTGGACCAAAAACTAAATTTTTGTCTGATTTTCTACATGGAGAAGGGGATTGGGCCAAAGAATAAACGTCTTTTTTGATAGAGATAGGTCAATATTTAGCGGGCCAAATGGACCCTTACTTTTGTGTGAAAATGACAAAATTTGTATTCTATAGCGTATATATTTACTCATGAATGACATAGAGCCGAGAAGTTGATAGTACATCCAAGAGAAGTGGTTGACCTTTAAATTGATACAAATTATATTGTCGTATGTACTCGCATGTGGGAATTACTTTTAAATATTTACAGGTGCTCACGTACTCAGATATTATTTAGTAATATCTGTACCACACTAGAGGCGGAAATACAGCCCGGATCGCTTTGAAATTTTCCATGAGAATCCAGGTATGGTCAAGGATAACGCCTATAATTTTGGGTGATGATCAGATAATAATATTGGAATGAGGTGGAGCGAAAACTTAATTTTTTGTGTTTTTTCTAGTCAATATGTAAACCACAATTAAAAGCCGAACATCATAACACAATCCACGGTGAAGGGAATCTAAACAAGTAATTAGAAGGGATTTACTGAATATTATTAATATTTGTTGACCTCTAGTCGGTCAAGAGGTTGCAAATATAGCGAAATATTTTCCATGCTCAGAATATATAACCACAGAAAGTTAGATTTTCGTGGAAGTTGAGTGGGGTATCATATGGTCGGCCCCGTCCGACAATACTGCTCCGCTCTCTGGTTTTTCGATTTCACTTTGACAAATTGAAATTTCTGCATTTTTTCCACGATGAGTTAGATTTTCCAACGTTAAATCAGCGAGCGGAGCAGTAAAGTCGGTCGAAGCTAACCATATGAAACCCTGCATAATTATCAGTGGACCTCAAACGAATTCCGGTGTCAGTGAAAAATTCGCGGCATATACACCTCCTTCTGTGATAATGCTACTTAACAATATTAGAATGTAAAACTATCAAAAACTATAGATTTCTTACTTGACCATAACCGACATTTTCGCCCTCTGGTGTGGGAATAATATTAAACATTATTGGCCTTTTGGCCATTTCAAATGCTAAATATTAACCGATTTTTACTAAAAACAATATGTATCCTGTTTGGAAAAGTTTCATTTCATTTTTTAATTTATATTAAGGTATACAAATTAAGAAATATAGATTTCATTAACAACTTTCTTTATATTAAAATCTAGCACTTTTTTCTGGCACTTTTTTAAATTTTTTAGCACTTTTTAGCATTTTTTTAAACAGAATCTAGCATTTTTTCTCAACAAGGTTTTGGCAACACTGCTTCATGTGTATAGAAAACTTCAGACACACCTCTTGTGTACAGAGGATCTCTAATAGAGTATAGAAATCTAAAGGTACATCTTCTGTGTATAAAAATCTTAGAAGGTATTCAGTGAGACCTCTACAAGGTCTTACTCTTTTCGAAAATCTATAAAATGAACATGTTTGCATGAAGAAGACCATTACAGAGTCTTTCTAAGTAGAGTAGAATAAATAGAAGGAGATATCTGAATAGAAGATGTTTTTATTTTGTGAAGACCTATTGAGGAGACTTAAGATTAGAATGCGACTTATAAAAAGCCCTCCTGAGTACAAAAAAATATCGGAACAAGGTATTTTATGTTTAAATGTGTTTTTTTTAAGAAGTTCTACATTGGATATAATATCTTTGGGGTATAGAAAATAACGAGGAATGATTTAAGGTTTTAAGGAATTATGTTCAGTGTGAGGGTCCCTTAGAAGGTTGTTTTGCGTAGAATACCTCCGAAAAGCGTTATATGTACGGATGATCCATAAAAGGTTTTCTGTGGTTAGACCTCTTGCAGAAGAGATAATAAAGCCATCCTGAGTATGGGAAATCAAAACAAAGTATTTCATTGTTGAAAATTTTCTGACGTTTACATTGTATAAAAGCTAATCTGATAGCTGATAGAAGTTCGGGAAGGAAGATAGAAGGTTTCCAAAAGGTATTTTGACTATAAGAGCCCCCATAGAAAGTGTTTCTGAGTAGAAGACCTCTAACCAAAGGCTTTGTATGTTATAAAGACTTCTGTGGCGAAGACTTCTAAGAGGACTTATGTGTTCTGAAAATTTCTATCAAGTCGAAATGAGTATAAAAATCCGAAGAAGATATTTTATACATAAAAATATATCTCATAAGTTTCGCATTTTTTGATAAGAAATCGAGAAGATACTTCGTGAAAAGTCTTCTGTGTATAGTATACCCTTGAAAGCGGTATGAGTTTTTTACCTTGTATAACTTCAATATTTATTTTTTACTGTCGGTTTTTTACCTTTACCGCCCAGAAAATAAACAAACGAATGCCACTGCTTCGATGAAGGCCAAAATTCCCAACATCAAGGAGGATTTTCAGTAAGTTTTCCTAATTGTCTTGTGAGAGAATATATCCTTCGAATTTTCTACAATTTTTTTAGATTTATGCGCCGCGGCATTGTGGGTTCGTACCGAGACGAATTGAGTCCAGATTTACAAACCAAAATCGATGAGTGGTCCAAGAAAGTGTTAGCCGAACATGGGCTAGCTGAGGAGGACATTTTTGGGAAATTTTAGAATGCAGACATACAAAAAAATTATATAAGGAAAATTAATTTCTGAGTCATATGTTATACCTAAAAGTATGCAACGCACATGGACTATTAGTAAGAAATGGGAGAAATGGAAAAGTCAAACGATGGCGAAAATATAAATTTTATAAACAATAAAATTGCAAAAATAATAATGCGTGTTCACAGCAATTGAATTATTTAAATGTTTTTTAGAAGTTCTACATTGGATAAAATACAAATACAGAGGTGTGGTTTAAGTTTTTAAGGATTTTTAGGAGTCATGTGTTTTACCTAAAAGTATGCAACCTAAACTTATTATAAATCAAGCAATGGTTCTAATGGACGTTAAATCCGAAAACCGAATAACTTTTTTGAGCTTTTGATTTTTTTTTTTTTTAAATCTTACACTGTGCCTGTGCTTGAACATCTCTCAAACACACTAATTAAACTATAATAAAAACTATTCACTTATGTTGTTGTTGTTGCTATCAAGTATACAGATAAAGCATATGCATTAATAACCTTAGAAGACACCTCGATATTTGCTCTTCTTCGACAACAGAATAAACAAAGAAAGCTGAGAAAATTTTGATAACAACCGGTTGTTCGCTCTGGGCCCTATCATTTATAGTTATCAGCTTGCCACAAGGTAGTTTGAATTTAGAAAGCGATAGGTGCGCAGCTTTTTTTTCCAAAAGAAATTAAAAAAATTTATATATAAAAACTAAATAAATAAATAATATTTTATTATAAATTAAAAATACAAATAATATAAAAAATAGTTTCCAAAAAATCTCCCCTTAAAATGTTCGTATCACGTCCTGTAACAACGGCCACCCACAAAACTCGCTCCCCTCTGCCCATGAAGGAATATGCCGCAGAGGGTCTAAATATTCCGCTAAAGAAAAATTGGTTAGATTCCTGGTGTACCCTACCAAATGCTTGTGATACAGTCCTTCCAGAGTTACTCCGCTATGAAGTACGCGATGATGATGTTTTTGTTGTGACCTTTATGAAATGTGGCACCACCTGGATGCAGGAGACCGCTTGGTTGCTTATTAATAATTTAGATTATGAAAAAAGTAAACAGGTGGCGGTGTTGGATAGAAGTCCATTTTTAGAGTGAGTTTGAAAATTTTGAAAGGAAAAAATAATTAAATTAATACTCAAAATTTGTTTTGCAGAGATCATGGTATTGTCAGTGGAGCTCGCGATGCCATAAAGTATAGTCAAACATTGTCCAGTCCACGTTTACTCAAATCACACATGCCAGCCAATTTGCTGCCGTTGCAGATGTGGGAACGCAAACAAAAGGTAAGCGTGATAAGAACAAGCAATCAGAATAGAGATAATGAAAATATATGGGGGTCCAGTTAGCCTATATAGACGAGTTAAAGTGCCATGAGTCTTTAAAGAGGAACTGAAGGGCCATTGATTATATACAGATGAGCTGACGGGACGGTAAGTCTATATAGATGAACTGAGGGGTAAGTGGGTCTATATAGACCCAAAGTTTCTGTACAGACGAGTCTATATCGATGAGATGGGGGGCCAGTGAATCTGAGGAGCCAAAGATTCTATACAGGCGAGCTTAGTGGCCAGTGAGTCTATATAGACGAGCTGAGCGGCCATTGAGTCTATTTAGACGAGATGAGGGGCCATTAAGTCTATATAGACGAGATGAGGGGCCAGTGAGTCTATATAGACGAGCTGAGGGGCCAGTGAGTCTATATAGACGAGCTGAAGGGCCAGTGAGTCTATATAGACGAGCTGAAGGGCCAGTGAGTCTATATAGACGAGCTGATGGGCCAGTGAGTCTATATAGACGAGCTGAAGGGCCAGTGAGTCTATATAGACGAGCTGAAGGGCCAGTGAGTCTATATAGATGAGCTGAAGGGCCAGTGAGTCTATGTAGACGAGCTGAAGGGCCAGTGAGTCTATATAGACGAGCTGAAGGGCCAGTGAGTCTATGTAGACGAGCTGAAGAGCCAGTGAGTCTATGTAGACGAGCTGAAGGGCCAGTGAGTATATACATACGAGCTGAAGGGCCACTTAGTCTATACAAAGAAGTGGAGGGGCCGGTGAGTCTATATATGCGAGCTAAGGGGCCATTGAGTTTATAAAGATGAGCTGAGTGGCCAGCGAATCTGTGCAGTCGAGCTGAGGGGTCAATGAGTCAATGTAGACAAGCTGAGCGGCCAGTGATTGTGAGGAGCCAAAGATTCTATACAGACGAGCTGAGAGGCCAGTGAGTCCACATAGACGAACTGAGGGGCCAGTGAGTCTATATAGATGAGCTCAGGGGCCAGTGAATCTGAGGAGCCAAAGATTCTATACAGACGAGCTAAGAGGATAGTGTGTCTATATAAAGGAGTTAAGCGACCAGTGAGTCTATGTAGATGAGCCCTTGAGCTAGTGAGTCTGAGGAGACAAAAATTTTATACAGACGAGCTGAGGGCCAGTGGGTATACATAGATGAGATGAGGAGTCTGTGAGACTATATAGACGAGCTGAGGGGCCATTGAGTCTATCTAGACGATCTGAGGAGCCACTGAGTCTGTACAGAAGAACTGAGGGCCAGTGAGTCTGTAGAGATGGCCCTCTGTAGACAATATATGTGGTAAAAATATTTATAGCTATATGACCTCTTTCAGGTCTTATGAAAAGTTCATAGGGTTTCTATAGAAAACAGACTTTCTACAGGTCTTCACTAGGAGGAAACCCCATTACTAGTTTTTTAAACACTGTAAACATTTCACAGGTTTTTTTATGGACAGCAGATTTTATCAGGTCTTCTATGGAAACAAGTCTCATGTATACAAGAGACCTTCTACAGGTCCTATATTGGCTGTTGACTCTCTTTAAGCCTTCTATAAATAAAGGACATTTGCTGGCCTACAGAAAATATTATTTTCGGTCTTTTATGGACCACAGGCTCTGGTCAGGTTTTCTATTGACAGAAAATCTTAAACAGACCTTTTATACACAGAATATTCTTTACTGGCTTTTCTACGGAGAGAAATCTTTCTAAAGATTTTTTATGGACGGCAGATTTCTTTACCGGTATCCCCTATATATAGCAGATCTTTACAAGCTTTCTGTGGTCCTCTGCAGACAGAAAATTTTATACAGGTCTCCTATGTACAGAAATCTTAACGCAGGTCTTCTATAGATATAAGACCATATACATGTCCTCTCTATACAGAAGGCTATTTACAGATTCTCTATACATAGAAGGTCATCTCCAGGTCTTTTATAAACAGTTTTTAAATATTTACAAATTCCATCCTAAATACTTAAATTTATCTACACTTTTGAAAATTTCAGATTATTTATGTGGCTCGCAATTGCAAAGATGTTGTTGTATCCTCATATCACTTCCTCAAAAAATTGGGTCTCTGGACGGGAGACAATATCGAAGATTATGTTAATGATTTTATCAACAATGAGCTGAATTATACCAGTTATTGGAATCACATTGTAGATTTTTGGAAAATGCGTAATGAACCGCATATTTTCTTTGTAACCTATGAAGAAATGAAACGAGATTTGGCCAGTGTCATCCAGAGGTTGTGTGTGTTTTTGGAACGGCCCCAATTGACCGAGGAGGAAATGAAGAAGACGCTGGAACATTTGTCATTTGATAAAATGAAAAGTAGGTAATCGAAAATTTGCAAAACAGAAAAAAATTTAAAATATTTTTTATTTGTTTAATAGGTTATGAAAAAATGACCAACGGCTTGAAGAAACAGCTACCAAAGACCACTACGGATTTTCAGTAAGTTATTTTTACAACTCTCACTCACTCACTATAATGCTCACTGTAACATATATTTAATTCGTGTTTTGTCTGTCCTTTTTCAGATTTATGCGTCGTGGCATTGTCGGTTCCTTTAAGGATGAATTAACTCCCGAATTACAGCAGAAAATTGACAATTGGTCTCAGGCCTGTTTGGCCCAACATGGTCTCAAAGAGGAGGATATTTTTGGTACATTATAAGGTGGTGTAGATCAATTTTTGTAAATAAAAAAATATATATAAGCACAAATAACATTAATAGAAAAATATTGACGCCCAATGATCATATGTTGGGCGCCACTCATTTTTTTTATCATTATTAGGATCAATATTTAGGTTAATTTAAAAGTTGCTGTATTGGTAGGGACGACATTTATTGAGAATAAGAATTTTTCTGAAAGGAACAGGGGACAAAATAATTGTCCTTGTTCCAAGATTAAAGTTATTATATAGGACGTTTAAAGGTGAGCTTAACTACAAAAAAACCTTGTGGGCGAGATGAAGAGAAACATTGGGCTTAGATTTGGAGCTAGTTTTCATTGGTCCCAGAATAATATATCATACTGTTTTAATGGCAACAACGCCTCCACGGATAGATGAGCGTTCATCATATATAATATTATTGACAATACGATTTGGGTCCTTCATCTCGCCCACAAGGTTTTTCTGTAGTTAAGCTCGCCTATAAACGTCCTATATAATAACTTTAATCTTGGAAGAAGGACAATTATTTTGTCCCCTGTTCCTTCCAGAAAATTCTGCCGGGGCAATATGGGCGCCATTGGAAAGCTAATGGAAATTACTTTCCTTCTTGGCATTCCTTTCTTCTTCTTTCATTTGTGAGAAACTCTTCGTTTCATTTATAAATTAGAATAAGACTTCAACGGATTTTAAAAGAGTCGATTAATTTAATTCCAGTAGTAAAGCTATTATTTACCTTAATTAAACTTATTCAGATCGCCCTGCAGATCGTCATTAGTTCGCCTATAAACTTGTCAGTAAACAAACGTAGTATTACGTTCGGTGTACACATACGTTTTACAGGTATTCTGTATAAGATTTTTACAGGTCCTTTTATACACAGCAGATCTTGAAAATGACGTCTATGGAAAAACTCCCTCTTCTATAAAAGCAGACCATCTACAGGTTACCTATGGACAGTAGACAATCAGCAGGTCACCTATAAACAGCAGACTTTGAAGACTTCCTCAAGATTCCAGGCCTATTAAATGTTTTATTAGAAATTATCCGATACTTCATTATCCCGAGAGTCTAAAAATTTGTTTTACTCCTCAACTCAATTTTACAGCTCTTAGGACCTCCTCAGATGAATAAAACTCAAAGATCCAACATGCTGTTTTATATCCTCAGTTTTTACTACAAGTTATTTTTGTTAAAAAATAGAACACTTTCCGTGATACTGTTCTCTGTTTAATTTTATAGACTCCATTCCTTTTTATTCCGTTCTAAACAATTTGTTAGCCTCTTCTACACTACACAAAAATTAATTTTTTTAATTCCCAAAACTTTTTCAGTTCTATAAACCTTTTCTATTCGATATCTTCAGTTCGAACAAGCTCTTTTTATTAAAAATTAGGCTGCTATTCATGATACTGAACTCTTTAAAGGCTTCGGGCTTCTATTCACCCCTTGTCCAATTTCCAAGCCTTTTCTGGTCTTCACAGCCGGTCTGTTCTGTTAATTCTTTAACATGGTGTATTTTAAAAGCACGTCTTCACCTTGACCATTTCTGTAAATTATATTATTCTCCAAATTTCTTCAACTCATTTAAAAAGTCTTCATGCTTCGTAGGTTATCTGTAGAAACTTCGTGCTCCCAAATATTTTTCAATGCATAATTAAATTGTACAAATCTTCAGCCCGCCTAAGGAATGGTCATGCTTCTAAGGACGTCTTCGTGTTCCCAATCCCGTTTATACAATCGTTAGCCTTTCTTGGATCTATAAAGTCTCAAAGGCTATAATTTAATTCAATACAATTTGCCTGACCTTTGAATTCGTTTTCAATGTCACTCTCTTCTACTTGTCTTAGAAGTTACAATGCTTAACTGCTCTTTTCAACATATACCTCCTGTTTTAACATCCTCCTGTGCCTTCTGGCGTGTTAGCCGACGTGACTACAAATAATTTGACAATATAGCTTCCATATTAAGTCCCAACATTCCCCAGAGCCCACCTTTTTCTTCTGCAGATTTATTAAGAGACTTCATGCTTCAATGTAACTCCCTATATTTATTCAAGTTCGTACAGGAAGACTGTCTGGCTCTCCACATCGTCTATAGGAACTTTTTTGCCATTTAGCTTATCTTTGGAAAATTCTTTTTCGAATCGCTATTTCCTTAACATGTATCATCGATATTCGAAGAAAATATTCTCCAAACATGTGTGTAACTTCCCGCACTTGAGGTGGCAGGTATTATAGGGTAAGTAAATGATGTTTTAATTGGTCGACAAAATGTTGTGATGTGTTTAGATGAATGACCCGCTTCAAGTCTAATTATTATTTTTACAGTGGAACTCCTTACACAGCTCTGAGAAGCTTTGATTCTATTTCCATTTTTGACAAAATGCTTATGAATTCATTTCATTCGGCAATTATATACATGTTCGACTGTATAATTAATTTGTTGTAAATATAGCTGTGAAACATATTTGTTATTTTTTTTTTGTAAAGGAAAGTTCCCACATTAATAAGTTAATACGCAAAATATCTACCTACATACATTTCGGCCCAAAGAGACTAAGCCGAAAGAGACTACGAAGAATTTAATCTAATCCATCGGTGGAAGTTTAAACGGAACGGAATTTTAGAATTCAAATATTAATTTTGGCTTTAGTTCTTATATTACAGTTTATTTGTTTTACATGCCTATGATTTCTCTTAGCTTCTGACATAAAATTTTGTTTTTTTTTCTATTATTATTTTTTAAATCATTTTCATTTTATTTACAAAAAACAAATATTTAATCAGCCTGGAGTAATAGACCTCTCGATTAAATTAAAAAAAAAACACTTGTCATGTGTAAAGTATATTTTTTTATATATTTATCTATCTCAGAAAGCAACACATTTGTTATTGCCCAAATAATAATAAAAAATTTTGAATAGGAGAATAAATTGTAATAAGATAACAATTACAACAATAATCACAATGTGTGAATAAATTTTGCCTACACACAGACTTGGGGATACACCCTATATTCAAGAACAATTGAATGAAGGGATTAAAAACAAATTCGAGGGCTATCTGAGGCGTGGATTTTTTTAGAAACATTTTTTAAGTATTATCCTAGACATGGATTTTTCAAAAAAAAAAAAAAAAAAAAAAAATTAAAAATATTTTTCCACGCCTCAGATAGCTGAGGCGTGTATTTTTTTTAAATATTTTTTCCTGGATTAATGAGGCGTGGATTTTTTTTAAATATTTTTTACATGGATTACTGGGGCGTGGATTTTTTTAAAAACATTTTTTCCAAGGACTATCTGGGGCGTGGATTTTTTAAAAATATTTTTTCCACGTACCAGATACGTGGATTTTTTTAAATATTTTTTTCATGGATTACTGAGGCGTGGATTTTTTTAAAAATATTTTTTCAAGTATTAACTAAGACGTGGTTTTTTCAAAAATATTTTTCAAGGACTATCTAAGGCGTGGATTTTTTTTTTAAATTTTTTTCATGGATTACTGAGGCGTGGATTTTTTTAAAATATTTTTACCAACTACTATCTAAGGCGTGGACTTTTTTAAAAATATATTTACCAACTACTATCTAAGGCGTGGACTTTTTTAAAAATATTTTTCCTAGGACTATCTGAGGCGTGGATTTTTTTAATATTTTTCATGGATTACTGAGGCGTAGATTTTTGTTAAAATATTTTTTCCAACTACTATCTAAGGCGTGGATTTTTTTAAAAATATTTTTCCCAGGACTATTTGAGACGTGGATTTTTTTAAACATTTTTTCATGGGTTACTAACGCGTGGATTTTTTTTAAATATTTTTTTCATGGATTACTGAAGCGTGGATTTTTTTAAACATTTTTTTCATGGATAACTAAGTCGTGGATTTTTTTTAAATATTTTTTCATGGATTACTGAGGCGTGGATTTTTTTTTTAAATATTTGTTCATGGTTTACTGAGGCGTGGATTTTTTTTAATATTTTTCTCCAAGGACTATCTGAGGCGTGGATTTTTTTTAATATATTTCTCCAAGGACTATCTGAGGCGTGGATTTTTTAAACATTTTTCTCCAAGGACTATCTGAGGCGTGGATTTTTTTAAATATTTTTCTCCAAGGACTATCTGAGGCGTGGATTTTTTTAAATATTTTTCTCCAAGGACTATCTGAGGCGTGGATTTTTTAAATATTTTTCTCCAAGGACTCTCTGAGGCGTGGATTTTTTTTTAAATATTTTTCGAGGCCTACCCTTAGGCGTGATTTTTTTTTAAATATTTTTCTCCAAGGACTATCTGAGGCGTGGATTTTTTTAAAAATATTTTTCTCCAAGGACTATCAAAGGCGTAGATTTGGATTTTTTTTTTTTTAATATTTTTCTCCAAGGACTATCTAAGGCGTAGATTTGGATTTTTTTTTAAATATTTTTCTCCAAGGACTATCTGAGGCGTGGATTTTTTTAAATATTTTTCTCCAAGGACTATCTGAGGCGTGGATTTTTTTTAAAGAATATATTTTGAAGGACTATCTGAGGCCTGGATTTTTTTAATGTTTTTTTTTTTAATATTTTTCTCCAAGGACTATCTGAGGCCTGGATTTTTTAAATGTTTTTATTTCAAATTTTTTTTTAAGTCTGATCTGGTTCAGATAACCAATCAACAATATGTATACCAATTGTTAATTATTTATTTTGATTTGAATTTATAGTACTTCATAGTAACACTAGCATACATACACTTCACATATTGTTTTATTTTTAATTATCAACTAAAAAAATAGGTTATTTTCCAGAACAAAAATAAACTAATTGTTGTCAAACAAAATAAAAACTAAAAAACCGAAAAAATTGGCTAGTCATTTTGTTTACCCCAAAAATAATCTGCAAATCTTAAAATAAAAAAATAATCGTCATAAAACTCACACGTGTTTTTATTTTTTAATCAGACACATGTTTGGCAAAGTCTGTTATCTATAGTGGTCTTATCAAAATCTCGTTTGCTCAGCTTCGAATAAATAATAGAACATCCAAATTTGTAGATATGGACTTAATCCATTATCGTAATAATGGGCTAACACAACAATGATGTGTATGTTACACATCGGAAATATGTGTGTAGGAGAGAAGGCTTTCTCAATGATAATTTTTCGAATAAAAAAACAACAACAACAAAACACCCTATATTTATTATTATTTTGCCAATGGACAAGATAAGCCGGTTTTCTGGTTGTTTTTAAATTAATTGTAGATGACTGCGAACATTAACAGTATTGGGAGAGACGTCGGGCGAAGCAGTTAGTCGTTAGAAATTAAAAGGGATTTTGAAATCTAATTTTTTTTAGAAACAAATTTACGAAAAAGAAAACAATCATCATGTTCAAATCACGCCCCAAACTCACAGATGGCAAAGAAAAACGTGCCTTTGCAATGAAACAGTACTCGGCTGAGGATCCAAATATCCCCTTGAAAAAAGATTGGTCGGAGACATGGTGTACCCTGCCACAACCTTTCGATACAGTGCTAAACGAAGTTCTCAACTATGAGGTGCGTAAGGATGATGTCTTTGTATGCACCTTTATTAAATGTGGTACCACCTGGATGCAAGAGACCGCTTGGTTGTTGCTGAACAATTTGGATTTTGAGAAGAGTAAACAAATCGCTCAGACCCTAAGATCACCATTTATTGAGTAAGTTGGCATAGAGGAGGTTTTTTGGTGGCACTCATATTAATCGGATATTTGTTTTTTAGTTTCCATGGCATTATTCCCACGGCTCCCAATCCCATTGAATATAGCAAAACATTGTCCAGTCCCCGTCTGCTGAAGACCCATATGCCGGCGAATTTGGTGCCAAAACAAATTTGGGAACAAAAGACAAAGGTAAGACGAATTGAAGAGTAAAAAGTAAAGGCAAGGGGTTCAAATTAACCACACCGTATATCAAAAAAGCAGAACGAGAGGCCAGGAAGTCTTGGAAAAGGATGAGGAAATTTTTGTGCATTTTTTTAAAAATATTTTTTCCATGACTATCTAAGGCGTGGATTTTTAAAAAAAATTTAAAGGCCTACAATAGGCGTGGATTTGGGAAAAATATTTTTTCGAGGACAATTAAAGGCCTCTATTTGGGAAAAATATTTTTTCGTGGACAATTAAAGGCTTCGATTTGGGAAAAATATTTTTTCGAGGACAATTAAAGGCTTCGATTTGGGAAAAATATTTTTTTCGAGGACAATTAAAGGCCTCGATTTGGGAAAAATATTTTTTCGAGGACAATTAAAGGCCTCGATTTGGGAAAAATATTTTTTTCGAGGACAATTAAAGGCCTCGATTTGGGAAAAATATTTTTTCGGGGACAATTAAAGGCGTGAATTTGGTAAAAATAGTTTTTTTTTTCTAAACTGTAACTCAAAGCGCGAATTTTTAAATAGAGTCGGGAAGTTTTTTTTTAAAGATACCAGATGGTCAAGAAGCCTATATATGCGATATTAATGCTCAGGAAATTTGTAGAGCCGAAAAGATCAGAGAGTCTCATTAGTCGATCGTAAGAAGCAGGGAGTATCTATGGAGATGTTGAGGGTTCTGAAAAAATCTATAAACAATTTAAGATGTCAGAGAGCCTATAAAGTCAATCTCAGGGACCTGTAAGACTATATAGAGTGAAGAAGCCAGCGAGTCTCGGCAGAAGTGCGTGAATATTTATAGACAAGCTGAGTGGCTTGTGAGGCTTTGGATAAGCTGAGAGGCCAGTAAGTCTCTGTAGATGAGCAGGGAGTCGATATAGAGAACATGAGGTGCCTGTGACTCTGCAAAGATGAGATGAAGGGCCAGATAACCTACATAGTCGGAAGGTCATATAATCTTATTCGTCGATCTGATGGGATAGAGATAACATGTAGGGCCCAGTGAGTATATAAAGACTAGATGAAGGACCAGTGAGACTATATAGAGAGGAGAGGTCAGTGAGCCTCGGTATAGCGGGAATCTCTATAGACGAGTTGTGTGGCTTGTGAGGCTCTGTATAAGCTGAGAGGCCAGTAAGTCTCTGTAGATGAGCAGTGAGTCCATATAGAAAGGCTGAGGTGCCTGTGAGTCAGAGGTACCTGTGAGGGTCAGAAAACATAGTCGGAAGGTCATATAAACTTATTCGTCGATCTGATGGGATAGAGAAAACATGTAGCGCCCAGTGAGTATATAAAGACTAGATGAAGGACCAGTGAGACTATATAGAGAGGAGAGGTCAGTGAGCCTCGGTTGAATAGCGTGAATATCTATAGACGAGTTGTGTGGCTTGTGAGGCTCTGTATAAGCTGAGAGGCCAGTAAGTCTCTGTAGATGAGCAGTGAGTCCATATAGAAAGACTGAGGTGCCTGTGAGTCAGAGGTACCTGTGAGGGTCAGAGAACATAGTCGGAAGGTCATATAAACCTATTCGTCGATCTGATGGGATAGAGAAAACATGTAGCGCCCAGTGAGTATATAAAGACTAGATGAAGGACCAGTGAGACTATATAGAGAGGAGAGGTCAGTGAGCCTCGGTAGAATAGCGTGAATCTCTATAGACGAGTTGTGTGACTTGTGAGGCTCTGTATAAGCTGAGAGGCCAGTAAGTTTCTGTAGATGAGCAGTGAGTCCATATAGAGAAGCTGAGGTGCTTGTGAGTCTGCAAAGATGAGATGAAGGGTCAGAGTACCTACATAGTCGGAAGGTCATATAAACTTATTCGTCGATCAGATGGGATAGAAAGTCTCTACAGGGTCTGTAAGACTATTTAGAAAACATGTGGTTCCCAGTGAATATATTAAGACTAGATGAAGGACCAGTAGGTACACATGGACTAGCGGAGGCGCCAGTGAGCCTATTCAAAACTAATTAGCTCTAATGAGTCATTTTGGATTTCAAAGAGTAATCTTCCTCCTCGAAGTAGAAAAGATACAGGTTCGTGTTCGACGCTATCATTATATAAAAATCTCGCCGAATTTTCCGCATTTTTAGAGTAAAATACCTCCCTCGCAGAAAATTGTCCATAATTGTCTCGCCAAAATATTTGATTCTTTATTGTGTTGGAGGTTCCAATTGAACTTAGAACTGTGTTTTCTTTATATCTGGATTTATTATTTTCCTTTTTCTCTACTTTCAGGTCATCTATGTTGCCCGCAATTGCAAAGATGTCGTTGTATCCTCCTATCATTTCGCCAAAAATCTACGCCTCTGGTCTGGTGATAATATCGAAGATTTTGTTAATGATTTCATTAATGATGATATTTTATATTGTAATTATTGGACGCACATTATTGATTTTTGGAAAATGCGTAACGAAGAGAATATCTTTTTCACTACCTATGAGGAGATGAAACGCGATTTGGGTTCAGTTGTCCAACGGTTGTGCACCTTTTTGGGTAGACCCCAATTGACCGCGGAGGAATTGCCAAAGACATTGGAATATTTGTCATTCGGACAAATGAAGGGTGAGAATTTTAAGAGGTTAATTATTAGAAGGAATTTTTAAGTCTAATAAAATTATATTTCGGTTTACAGTTAATGACAAAACAAATATTACCACTGCCCTGAAGGAACAAATTACCACAGCCAAGGAAGATTTCCAGTAAGTAGTTCGATTAATTTTTTATTTGTTTATTTTTGTGTTAATACAAAATCTATTTATTTTTCAGATTTATGCGCCGTGGCATTGTTGGCTCCTTCAAGGATGAATTGACCCCGGAATTGCAGGAAAAAATTGATAACTGGTCTAAGAACTATTTGGCCCAACATGGCCTGACTGAAGAAGATATTTTTGGCAAGCTATAAATCGAATTAAATTTGACGATTTATAACAGCCACCTTAGAAGCTATTATTAACTAGTTTTAATATTTTTTAATTTTGTTGTTAAAGTATTTATAATACAGAACCTGCCTTGCCCCTTGTATCTTATAGATCTTAAATTAATATTTGTTTATATATTTTTTTAAATATTTGGAAAATAATAAAAATAAAAAGGAAATGATAAATTCGCTCAAATAAATAAAACGATTAAATATAATAAAGCCATAAGTGTAGTATTATTCTTCTACCAGATTTGCTTATTCATGCTTCTTCTTCGATTTTAATTGAATTAACAACAACAATACGGGACCATAACAAATAATAACAACAAAGAAAAGTCGCATCTATCAGTATCATTTAAGATTCCGCACACAACACATCTAAGTCAAAAATTCCCAACAAATTCGCAATGTTAAAATCTCGTTCAATTTCTGCACCTCGAGTTCTCTTCCCCTCCAAACAATATGCCACCGATGGCAAAGATATTCCATATGCGAAAAATTGGTCCGAAACGTGGTGTACTCTGTCACAAGAATTCGATATTGTTTTACCCGATATTTTGAACATGGAAATACGTTCGGATGACGTCTTTGTGGTGACCTTCATTAAATGTGGCACCACCTGGATGCAGGAAGCCGCTTGGCTGCTAATGAATAATTTGGATTTTGAGAAATCGAAAGCGATGCATGTTTGGGAAAGGAGTCCATTTTTGGAGTAAGAATTTTTGTCTGAAAATATTTTTTTCCGAATATCAAATATTATATTTTTGTATAGCAATCATGGCTTTAATGTTGGCGCCCCCAATGCCATAGAATATTGTAAGACTGCACCAAGTCCTCGAGTCATTAAAACCCACATGCCAGCCAATTTATTGCCATTGGAAATATGGAAGAAAAAAGTGAAGGTAAGAGATTGACATTGAAATGATGGTCCAGAGAAGGAGATGAAAATCTAGGGATACTACATACGATGTTAAAAGGCCAGTGAGCCTATAGAGGCTAGTTGGAGGGCCACAGAATCCGTATAAACTAACTTAGGTTTCATTAAGACCCATATGTCAGCCGATTTTTTGCCATTGTGAATATGGAAGAAAAATGTGAAGGTAGGGATTGACATTGTATAGGATTGATGATCCTGAGAGGTCCTGGGATATTATGGACGAGCTAAAGAACGAGTGATTCTATAGAACCTTCATAAAAGGCCCACATAGTCCATATAAACGATCTTAGGTGCCATTGACAAGTTGCAAGTCATGATAGTGTATATAGATAAATTGAAGGGGCACTGTATCTATTTGAAGGTGTGGATCAACAAAAGGTTAGATAAAGGGACAATGAGGCAAGTTGAAGGACCATTGAGTCCATATAAATTAGCTTCATAAGTCACTGAAGTCACTGGGTCGTTTTTTTGAAGGTGATGAGTGCCAGCTAAGGCTCCATTGGGCCTATAATGACTAATGAATCTATTTTAGGGAATTGAATGGTCACTAGGTGTTTATAGAAGGGCTTAGGGGTAGGTGTACCCGTAAATACGACCTAAGGAGGCAGACGGACTATAGAAGCGATCTAAAAGTCAGTGAGTCTATAAAGGTCAGTTGAGTGAAGAGCTGAATGTAAGGGACATCTGTAGGGACTGATAGCCACAGTTTTTATTTTAACGAACGAAGGATGATCATTGAACTTATAAGTGGAACTGAAAGACTAATGCATCAATTTTAGCGAATAGAAAGTTCAGTGAGTCTTTATAGAAGGGCTCAGGAGTAGGTGTATGAATAAATACGACCTGAGGAGTCAGAGGTCTATAAATTCGATCTGAAAGCCATTATGTGGAGAGCTGAGTGCCATAAAAGAGATGTAGAGTCTGATGGTCTTTATAAAGAAGCAGAAGAGTCACTGAGTATATTGGAAGATAGTGGGTCTCTAAAGACGCGCTAAGATGCCATCAGGTCTACAAAGACCAAATGAAGCCGCATTGAATCTATATTGTTAAACTGCAGTCAGTGAGTCTTTACATACCTTCTGAGGGGAAGGTGAATCTATAAATACTAGCTGAGTAGCCAGAGGATTTATACAGACGATCAGAAAACCATAGAGCACATAAAGAGCTAGTGTATCCAAATACGTAGCCGAAGGAACAGTAGAGAACTGAAGAGTTAGTGAGTTCATATAGTCAAGCTAAGACGTCCTATAGAAGTTTCCTGGTCTTCAAATCATTTTATACAGACGTCAGGTGATCTATAGAGACTCTGTAGCACTTCAGATCGTCTAAAGAGTTATTTAGGCACTCAAATGCCTCAGTTTGTCTCTAGAGGACTAATAGACCTTCAGTTTATCGATCGTGTCATCCAGATATATAAAATACACCGTATGACATTCAATTATTCACAACATGGCCCCCTATATAGGATGTTCGGCATTTCAGCCTGCCTGAAGAAACTGCTGGATGATCAGTTCCTCTATAGACACTTTTTGGTCTTCAGAGCATTTTTTGAGATTTCCTAGCTCTTCAGTACGTCTACAGATAATATCTAGCCCTGAAAGTAGATGTACTCTCACCCTTCAGCTCATATTTAGGTACCTCACTTGTTTGCCGATAGAGTCAACCTCTTCAGTTCGTCTGTAGATAATATATAGCCCTTAAGATCTCAGGTGGACGGACTCTGACCCCTCAGCTCGTATTTAGAGACGTCATAGTCACTCAGTTGGTCTGCAGAGACTTCCTAGTGTCCGAGCTCGTATGTAGAGATACTTTTTGCCTACAGTTTGTCGATGGAGACTCCCTTGTCTTTCACCTGTTTATTGAGACTTCGTAGTTCTTCAGATTGTCTGCAGATACGCTCTAGCAATTCAATTTGTTTGTAGAAACTTCTGAGTCCTACCGCTTCCTCCTTCAACTCTTCTATAGGTAAATTGTCCCTGCGATCTGTCTGTGGAGACGACTTAACACATTATTTTATCTGTAAAGACTTCTTCAACCCTGTGTTGGTACATATAAACTTTTCAGTCTATCTGGTAATCGATAGAGACTTCTTCGGATTTCATCAATTGATTGAGACTAACTGGTGTTTTACTTCTTCCATATCCTTATCTGTACTTATGCTCGTTTGTAGAGATTCTATGGTACTACAGCACTTTTGGTTTTCGGCTATCTTTTAAGACACCCTGGTCATCGATAGAAGGTTGTTCATTCCTGACATATTTATTGGGGACCTCCTGACCCCTGACTTCTTTTATAAAGATTCTTCCATATTGCAGTTTCTCAAAGAGGGCTCTACGGACGAGTTGAAGGACCTTCGAACAAATTGATGTCCCAAAAATCCCATATAGATGATATGAAGGACAATGGAATTCTTGTAGAGGAACTGTAGGACAACGATGTAAATATTGACAAGATGTATGTTTTTCTGACGAGCGTATGTGCCAAAAAGTCATATTTATGGACATCATCTTTATGGACATTTAATTCTCTTGTAGAGGTCCCTGGCCATATAACTCGTCCATGTAAACACCTGGACCCTTCAGCTTCTTTATAAAAAAGTCTTGAAAAACATCCAAGAGCTTGTCTATAAAGAAGTCTGAGTAGATTTTCAGGACTGAATTTTGTCTACGTGAATTACGTAGACCTTCATTCGAGTTCTTTTGCTATTTAACCCTTCTACTAGGTTCTATATACCCTCACTGGTTCTTAACTTCGAGGATTTTCTTAGCCATTGACGATTCTAGTATTTAATAATATCCTCCCCCAGATAATTTATGTGGCCCGAAACTGCAAGGATGTCATTGTTTCCGCCTATCATTTCACCAAAAATTTGGGCTCTTGGAATGGTGAAAATTTAGAAGAATTCGCCAATGATTTTATGAATAATGAAATTATGTACACCAGCTTTTGGTCACATATTGTGGATTTTTGGAAAATGCGCAACGAGCCGTTTATGTTTTTCACAACCTATGAAGAGATGAAAAGAGATCTACCAGGAGTTTTACAAAAATTGTGTGGATTTTTGCAGAGGCCTCAGTTAAGTTCTGGCGAAATGGAGAAGATGTTAAAACACTTGTCTTTTGAGAATATGAAAGGTACATTTTGGAATTTTAATAAAAATGCTCAGATATTAATTTTTAAAAAAAATGTTCCAGGCAATGATCAAACCAACATAACCGCCCTGATGAGGAAACAGGTGCCAACGATTAGTGATGATTTTCAGTATGTTGGGATTTTTAGATTTTCATTGTGGAGAATATAATTTTTTATATCGATTATTTTCAGATTTATGCGTCGTGGCATTGTGGGTTCTTACAGAGATGAATTGTCGCCTGAGCTCCAAAGGAAGATTGATAATTGGTCCTGCAATGTTTTGGCCCATCATGGCCTTAAGGAGGAGGATATTTTTGGGAAGCTCTAAAAGTGATTTTTTAATGTATTTTTATTATTTATAATAAATAAGTACAGTCATCTATTTATGGAAAATTTATTTCCGATTCAGTAGAATTTCCGAGATAAGATTTTCATTTCGTATTTATATCGAAAAATGGATTCTAATTTAAAATAGAACTTAAGTATCATGCTCAGATAGAACATCATAGATAAGCCCAAGTGGAAC
The DNA here is from genome assembly GCF_032173495.1 of Musca vetustissima. Taxonomy (NCBI): domain Eukaryota; kingdom Metazoa; phylum Arthropoda; class Insecta; order Diptera; family Muscidae; genus Musca; species Musca vetustissima. Next base: position 158,461 of record NW_026883045.1, read on the forward strand.
TTTTATTAAAAGAAAAATACAAATATATTCTATATTGAAGGCTATGCAATTCTTTAGGGTCGCTAGATTATAAATAGACGGAATTCCACTTCATATCTTAATAGACAATTGTAAACATAAACTACTTTGTAGTTAACAAAATAATCTTGAGCTCAAACAAAATAATAATCGGCAAATGACTATCTTATCCACTACAATATAAGACACATGTTTGACCAAAATTCTGGCTTATCAATAATGGGCAAATGAATGGTGGTGGTGGTGGCGGTGGTCTTATCACTAATGGCTAATATTTTGCTTGTCATTGGAAGATGCAATAAGTTCCGTACTAAGTTTGGCAGTACTCAAAGAGACCTAGAGCAGAATACACAGAACTTGATTCATTAAAGAAATAAAAAATTAAATTTCCCACCATGTTCAAATCCCGCGAAATAACCCGTAAAACTTCTCGCGAACGCTGTGCCTATGTTATGAAAGAATATGCCGCTGAAGATCCTAACATCCCGCTAAAGAAAAATTGGCTTGAATCCTGGTGTACATTGCCACAATCTTTTGATACGGTGCTCAACGAACTGCTACCTTTTGAGGTGCGTCAGGATGATGTCTTTGTTTGTACCTATATTAAATGTGGCACCACCTGGATGCAAGAGACTGCTTGGTTGCTGCTGAATAATTTGGACTTTGAAGGAAGTAAGAAATTGGATCAAACCAAGAGATCACCATTTTTGGAGTAAGGTCTTCATTTTTTTTTGGTGTTGGATTTTTTATTTATGGTGCCACTTTTTCCAGTTATCATGGCTTGGCCCCTCATGTACCCAGTCTGATTGAGTACAGTAAAACTTTGGCCAGTCCTCGTTTGCTAAAGACCCACATGCCCGCGAATTTAGTGCCTCAACAAATTTGGCAAAAAAAGATTAAGGTAAGGATTGATCGAAACCTTTTAACAACTTTTCTGCAGATTGAGGGCCTGAGATTGACTACTGTAAAAACATTGCTGTAGTTGTAGTCGGTTTGATAACGATTCTTCGATATACCAATGGCCCTATACACATCCTCCTCTATTGTAAGCCATTTAGTTTGTTGGACGATACTCTACAGTCTTCAGATGTCCTATACAGATCTGTAGAAACTCCCTAGATTCGGAGGGCCTCCAAATGTTGTTTAGTTCGACAAAAGTGATTCTCTTACCTATTGAGACTTCGTAGCCCTTCAGTTTGACTGTAGAGATCTACTGGCTATTCTGTTTGCCTGTATAAATATTTTTTATTATCTATTCTCGGAACCCTTGGCCCTTAATCTAATCTATAAGGATTTCTTGGCTCATCAGCTGGTCTGATGAAACTTCTGAACTTTCAACTTTTCTGCAAAACCTCTGTAACTATTCAGTTTTCCTGTAGAGACCCTCTAGCCCTTCAGTTTGTCTTTAGAAACATCTTTGATTCTAAACACCTCTGATATTTCATCTAATCTATATGGACTTCTTGGCGAATCAGATCGTTTGACGAAACTTCTGACACTTTATGGAGATCGCCTAGGCTGTCAGCCCATTTTATTTATTATGACTGTCAGGTCCTTGAACGATCCTTGATTAGATGTAGGGCCAGACAGTCTAAGGTCTTATACACATTATTTAGCTTGGTTCAAAGGATTCCCTTGTCCTTTATCTTGAGATCTTCAGTTTTCTTCAGTTTACTTGTAGTGACCCTCTAGCTATTTAGTTTGTCTGTTGAAACCTCGTAGTTCTATAGCCTCTCGATATATACACCCTCGTCCTTCCCCACATCTTGAGTATTTATTCTTGAGGCCCCTGATCCTTCATCTCATCGATATGACCTTCTTGGCAGATTAGATCGTCTGGCAAGACTTCTGACCTTTCAGTTTGTTGGCAGAGTCCGCCGTGATCGACAGCTCATTCTATTAATTGCGACTGTCATGTCCTTGATACAGCCTCTATAGTCGCCTCCAACAGCCCTTTGGTTTGTCGAAAGAGTCGGTAGTCTCCTCATCTATATATTGAGACTTGTTAGTCCTTCATTTTACCTGTAGATTGCCTTTAGTCACCTAGTTTGTCTGTAGATATTTGGTAGCCCCATATTTTCTCGATATATACGTGCCCACTTCAGTTCTTCTAAAGAGACTTAATGGCCATTCGTCTATATGGACTTCTTGGCATATCAATTCTTCAGAAGAGACTTGTGTCCCTTCAGTTTCTCAATGGAGACCACCTAAGCCCTTCAGCACATTCCTGGAGTCCTTTTTAGCCCTCAGATCGAATATAGAGATTATTTAACCTCACAATTTATCGATAGAGGTCCCCTCTTATACAGAAAAAAATTAAATTAATGGTCAGTACAGGCCTTCACTTTATACGGAACTTTTCAAAAATTCTGACATTTTATATATGGATATAGAATAACATCGAGAAAACTTTCCAGAGGCCTTCTACAGGTCCTCAAAATATATTTTTTCCATAATAAAAAGAAATAATTCATCTCTTCTCCCTTTCAGACAATCTACGTTGCTCGCAACTGCAAGGATGTCATAGTGTCATCCTATCATTTCCTGAAAAATCTGCAGCAATGGCGTGGTGATAATATCGAAGATTTCGTTACCGATTTCCTCAATGATGAAATTTATTATAGCAATTTTTGGACTCATATTGTGGACTTTTGGAAAATGCGAAACGAAGAACATATTTTCTTTGTCACCTACGAGGAGATGAAACGTGATTTGGGTGTGGTCATTAAGAGATTATGCACCTTTTTGGGTAGACCCCAGCTGACCGAGGAGGAAATGCAACAGACATTGGATTATTTGTCGTTTAATAAAATGAAAGGTAAATGTGAAATTAAAAAAAAACACAAATTTAAAATCGATATTTAATATTCGAAATTATCTTTCAGTTAATGATAAAACAAATATCACCACTGCCCTGAAGCAAAATGCTCCCGACGCCAAGGAAGATTTTCAGTAAGTAAAGAAAAATATATGTGAGATTACTGTGAGACTTCTCTACAATGAAGCTGGGGGACCGATGGATATGTACCTCGAAAAGAGATTATTTTGTGTGAGAATCTATATCAGGTTTCTTAAATCGTTTGGGATAATTATTCATGATGTTCGATGTAGAGAAGTTCGACTGTATCCTTAAAAAAATATTCCTTTGTGTAGGATATTTCTTTATATATTTTTATATATTTTTTTTTAAATACTTTTTTTTCAGATTTATGAGACGTGGCATTGTCGGCTCCTACAAGGATGAATTGACCCCAGAATTGCAAGCCAAAATTGATGACTGGTCACGTAAAACATTGGCTCAATATGGTCTAACGGAAGAGGATATTTTTGGCAAATTGTAAATTACAACTTTTTTAGTTTCTAAGATTAAATTAATTAGTGATAAGTTCGGATTTCAATACGAATTGGAAATAAATGTTAATTAAAAAATAAAAAAAAAATTCTAGAGACCTTCAATAGGCGGAGATTTTTTTAGGGACCTTCATTTATATATATTCTTCATATATATTTTTCTAGTGGCCTATTTATAGACGTGGATTTTTATACCTTACACAACTATTTTGTCAGGGTATTATTGCTTTGTGCATTCCCAAGAGTTTGTAACGCCGCGAAATATTGGTTCTAGACCCACCTTTAAGTATATCGATCGTCATATCTCGACTTGCTGAGTCGATCTAGACAAGTGTGTCCGTCCGTCCATCTGTCTATTATCTTCACGATATTTTGCATGTAGGAAGGGTTCTGCCCAATGAAGATCTCTATTGGGTTTGATAAAGATCGATTTATATTTAGGGGATGAAATGGAACAAAAACTTTATTTTTGTTTGATTTTCTGGTCGCTCCTGATGCCGCAATTATGGCCCGAACATCGCGAAGTTTTTCATGGAGAAGGAAATCGGGCCAAAAAATAAGCCTGCCTGTTTTGGTAAAGATAGACCAATATTTACCGTGTCAAATGGACCCTGACTTTTGTGTAAAAATTTACATTAAATTTGAATTCTATGGCGAATAAATTTAACCCTGAAGGGCATAGACCCGAGAAGTTGACAGTATATCCAAGAGGAGTGGTTGACCTTTAAATTGGATTCAATTATATTGTCGTATGTACTCAGATGTGGGAGTTACACGTAAATATATACAGGTGCTTATGTATTCAGATATTATTTAGTAACCCATTACCACACTAGAGGGCGAAAATATAGCGCTGATCGCATTGAAATTTTCCATCAGGATTCAGGAATTGTCAAGGACATCGCCTATAATTTTCGGTGATGATCAGATAATAATATTGGGATGAAGTGGGCCGACAACTTTTTGTGTTCGAGTCGATCTATAGGCCACAATTAAAGGCTGAACATCGCAATACAACCCACGGTGAAGGGAATCTAGACAAGTAATTAGAAGGGCTGTACTGAATATTATTAATATTTCTTGACTTCTATTCTGTCAGGAGAGTGCAAATATCGCGAAATATTGTCCAAGTTCAGAATATATAACCACAGAAAATTCGATTTTCGTGGCAGTTGTGTGGGGAATTATATGGTCGGCCCCGTCCGACTATACTGCTCCGCGCACTGGTTTAAAAATATTTTTAAGAGCAGTTAAGGCGTGGATTTTTTAAAAATTTTTTTCTGGAGCCCCAGAAGGCGTGGATTTAAAAAAAAATATTTTTCTGGAGTCCCAGAAGGCGTGGATTTAAAAAAAAAAATATTTTTCTGAAGTCCCAGAAGGCGTGGATTTAAAAAAAAAATATTTTTTAGCGACCCTCTAAAAGACGTGGATTTTTTATTCATATATTTATGAAAACGAAAATTAATTTAGTCACATAACCGATTCCTTTTCTGATTTCAAATTTGAGATGCCATAGGTCATGACGCACAAAATTTGACAATATTAAAAAAAACTTATATTGAATGCAAGGATGACAAATGCAAAATAGCTTATCTTTCTGACGATGGGAAACAAAAGGCCGGGCTTACTGATAGTTCCTACATCTAGAATACTCTCAAGAGATAAATTTTAAGTTTATTCGTGTTGAAAATAATTGGAGGTGTGTCAAATTACAAAATAAACACATTTGTGTTATCTCTAATAAAACTTGTTTAACCTACCTATCGAAGGCATATACCAGAGTTTGCGTCTTCGATCGATACACACACTTCTTGCTAATTTTTGTTTTGTAAACAGCCAAACAGTTATTGTTTATCAACAAAGTTATTTTCCAGTTAGAATAACCTGTCGATGTCAAACTATTAGTGAATTTGGCAAGAATATGCTTAGTCATGCTACCTTATCTTCATAATGGACAGGGTTCTGTTATCGCGTTTGATTTTCTTAAATGCCGCTGAAGAAAAAAATATGTTCGTTTCGGCTTCCTCTCCTGCAGTTTGAAAAGAGACATTGGCCGGAACACTTACCCTTAAGTTATTGGGAATAGAATTAATTAAATTAAAAATATTAAAATCGTGCATCACCATGTTCAAATCACGCAGCAAACCCACCCAACGTAGCTCCTATGTTATGAAGGAATATGCCGCTGAAGATCCAAATATCCCGCTAAAGAAAAATTGGTCGGAGTCGTGGTGTACCTTGCCACAGGCTTTCGATAATATTCTCAATGACACCCTGACCTATGAAGTGCGTAAGGATGATGTTTTCGTGGTCACGTATATTAAGAGTGGTACCACCTGGATGCAAGAAACCGCCTGGTTGTTGCTGAATAATTTGGATTTCGAGAAGAGTAAACAGTTGAGTTTGACCCAGAGAACTCCATTTATTGAGTGAGTAGACAAATTTTGGATACGAGGTGGATTTTCGGAATTAATTTTTGTTTGTTTTTAGTTTCCATGGCATCACCGACAATGTACCCAGTCTTATTGAGTTCAGCAAAACTCTGCCCAGTCCACGTTTGATTAAGACCCATATGCCAGCCAATTTGGTGCCACAAAAAATTTGGACAGAAAAGACAAAGGTAAGTACATTTTATCTATGTCAAAAGAGATCTTTTACTAGAGATCCCAAAAGGCGTGGATTTTTTTTTAAATATTTTTCTATAGACCTCCACAAGGCGTGGATTTTTTAAAAATATTTTTCTAGAGACCTCCACAAGGCGTGGATTTATTAAAAATATTTTTCTAGAGACCTCCACAAGGCGTGGATTTTTAAAAATATTTTTCTAGAGACCTCCACAAGGCGTGGATTTTTAAAAATATTTTTCTAGAGACCTCCACAAGGCGTGGATTTAAAAAATTCTAGAGACCTCCACAAGGCGTGGATTTTTTAAAAATATTTTTCTAGAGACCTCCACAAGGCGTGGATTTTTTAAAAATATTTTTCTAGAGACCTCCACAAGGCGTGGATTTTTTAAAAATATTTTTCTATAGACCTCCACAAGGCGTGGATTTTTTAAAAATATTTTTCTATAGACCTCCACAAGGCGTGGATTTTTTAAAAATATTTTTCTATAGACCTCCACAAGGCGTGGATTTTTTAAAAATATTTTTCTATAGACCTCCACAAGGCGTGGATTTTTTAAAAATATTTTTCTATAGACCTCCACAAGGCGTGGATTTTTTAAAAATATTTTTCTATAGACCTCCACAAGGCGTGGATGTTTTAAAAATATTTTTCTATAGATCTCCACAAGGCGTGGATTTTTTAAAAATATTTTTCTATAGACCTCCACAAGGCGTGGATTTTTTAAAAATATTTTTCTATAGACCTCCACAAGGCGTGGATTTTTTAAAAATATTTTTCTATAGACCTCCACAAGGCGTGGATTTAGAACAATTCTAGAGACCTCCACAAGGCGTGGATTTAGAACAATTCTAGAGACCTCCACAAGGCGTGGATTTAGAACAATTCTAGAGACCTCCACAAGGCGTGGATTTAGAACAATTCTAGAGACCTCCAAGGCGTGGATTTAGAACAATTCTAGAGACCTCCATTTGGTGCTGATTCTTAAAAATATTTTTCTACAGACCTGCATAAGGCGTGGATTCCTAAAAAAAGATACTTTTCTAGAAACCTTTTTAGGGCGGGGATTTTTTAATTTTTTTTTTTCTAGGGACCTCCATAAGGCTCGAATTCTTAAAAAATATTTTTCTAGAGATCTCCATAAGGCGTGGTTTTTTTAAAATTTTTAAGACGTCTTCAAAAGGCGAGGATTTTAAGGATTAAAAAATAAATTTCCCCATTCTTTTTCCTTTCAGACAATCTATGTTGCCCGCAACTGCAAGGATGTCGTTGTCTCCTCATATCATTTCCTGAAGAATCTCCGCCAATGGCTTGGTGATAATATCGAAGATTTTGTCACCGATTTCCTTAATGATGAAATTTACTATAGCAATTATTGGACACATATTGTTGACTTTTGGAAAATGCGCAACGAGGAGCATATTTTCTTTGTTACCTACGAAGAGATGAAACGTGATTTGGGTTCGGTCATTAAGAGATTGTGCACATTTTTGGGTAGACCCCAACTGTCGGAGGAGGAAATGCAAAAGATTTTGGATTATTTGTCATTCAATAAAATGAAAGGTAAATTTCGATTTGAGATTTTATATTTGAGAATATTTTTTGAAGTGATGGGTCCCAATTTCTTTTCTAGATAATGATAAAACAAATATTACCACCGTTATCAAGGAAACCATTCCCAATGTCGCAAATGATTTTCAGTAAGTAAAATTAAAGTTATAACCATAGAGCTCTCCCATTGCCATCTCCACTAGCTTCTTGAGAAAGGCTCCAAATATCAAAAAATTGAGCGATTTAACCATAATCGAATTGGGGGTTTTCCAGCTGGTGTTTTAGCACATACAACTTCTATATGGTCTCAAAACATCTTCCAGTTGGTTTGAAACATACTTCCCAATTTCAGATTTTAAATCGATTTCGATATAATTTCATATATTTAATGTTTTGTTTATATTCATGGAATTTTATTTAATTTTTATTTCCCAATTTTTATTTACAGATTCATGAGACGCGGCGTTGTCGGCTCCTTCAAGGATGAATTGACCCCAGAACTGCAAGCCAAAATTGACGATTGGTCTCGGAAAATTTTGTCTCAATATGGTCTAACCGAAGAGGATATTTTTGGCAAACTGTAAATCAATTTCGTGCCCTTAGTTATATTAACTAGAAATGGTAATCATTTTTTACAAAAAACTTTTCAAAAAAGATTTTATTTAAAGAAATCTGAAACTACCCAGTTGTACAATAAATATCAATTGTCTGCTATTATATAGTTATATAGCTAGTTACTTGGTGATCTAGTTACTTCATACCCCAAAAAGGAACACAAAATAGACTGTTGGATTTTTTTGTCAACTGAATAAGTTGTTTGCACACATCATACCAATTCAGTAGTTACTGGTAATGCAAAGGGTAATGAATCGACTATCGAAATGACTGTATACTGGTAACGCAGGCAGGGGACAATTGACTTCCCCAATGACATACACATGTTAAATTCACCAGTCTAGGGCATGAAGTGGTAACTAGTGGTACTTACAGGTAATTAGTAAAATATCTAGTTCATCACCAGTTACTCGAACTACTGGGTAGTTTTAGAAATAAAGCCAAATATTTTTTTATATGATTTAAATATTTGTTTATATGAAAGATGGATCAAGATATATACTCTGAATGACAAGTTAAATTTTATATATAATATTTTATATTATATATATATATATATATATAAAGGCTTTGTTTTTTGTTTTAAATTTTTTTTTTTTAAGAAGGATATTTATAAGAAAATATTTTTTTTTTTATTTTTGCGAGCTACAGGACCATGGAGTCTATTTGATATAGAAGAGCTGGAAAGCCTGGGAATGTATTGTAGAGAGACGAGTTGGAGGGTCCGGTTTTCCATTGTCACAAAACACTGTTTAAAACCAGTGAGCGGTGCAGTATAGTCGGACGGGGCCGACCATATGATACCCTACACAACTTCCATGAAAATCTAACTTTCTGTGATTCTATATTCTGAGCTTCGGCAATATATCGCGATATTTGCACCCTTTTGACCGACTAGAGGTCAACAGCACCTCTTCATTACACTGACATATTTTCAGAATATTACTAATATTCAGTACAGCCCTTCTAATTATTTCTCCAGATTCCCTTCACCGTCGGTTATGATGTGATGTTCGGCTTTCAATTGTAGCCTATAGATAGACTTGAAGAAAAAACACAAAAAATTAAGTTTCGGTCCACCTCATGCCAATATTATTATCTGATCATAACCTTGATCCTCATGGACAATTTCAAAGTGATAAGCGTTATATTTCCGCCCTCTAGTGTGGTAATGGCTTACTAAATAATATCTGAATACGTAAGCACCAGTAATTATTTACGTGTAACTCCCACATCCGAGTACATACGACAATATAATTTGTATTAATTTAAAGGCCAACCACTCCTCTTGGATATACTATTAACTTCTCGATTCTATGTGCTTCAGGATTAAATATATATGCTATATAATACAAATTTTGAAAAATTTCACACAAAAGTCAGGGTCCATTTGACCTGCTAAATATTGACCGATCTTTATCAAAACAGGCATGCTTATTCTTTGGCCCGATCCCCTTTTCCATGTAAAAATTCGCGAAGTTATGGCCATAATTGCGGCCTCTGAAACGACCAGCAAATCAGACAAAAATAAAGTTTTTGGTCCATTTCATCCCCCAAACATTAACCATTCTTTTCAAAAAACAATAGGTGTCTTTATTGGCCAGAACCCATCATACATGCAAAATTTCGTGAAGATTGGTCCATAACTGTGGCCTGTATCGTGTTTACAAATTATAATGGACAGACGGACGGACACACATGTCTATATCGTCTCAGCTAGACGAGATGTGACGATCGGTATACTTAAAGGTGGGTCGAGGACCAATATTTCGCGGCGCTACAAACACTTGGGGCTGCACAAAGCTATAATACCATGACAACATAGTTGTGTAGGGTATAAAAATTATAATTATCCAGGGCCTGGATATTTTACACAAAACATTTTTTGAGACCTTAATGCCTTCAAAAAACGAATTTCCTAAATCTTTTTTTTTAATATTAATATAAAATTTGAATTAAAAAAAATTATTTCTTCTAAATTTGATTTAAGTCATTTCAAAATCCTATCCTTCAAAATCCTAAATATTCAAATATGCTCGTCAAGGAGTCTTTCGAAGACCGACTGGCCGAAATATTTGAACTGAAAGGCCAGACAATAGACAATATAAAGATCTGAAGTCTCTATAGTCGAGCTGAAGGGCAAGGAATTCTCCACAGTTCAATCGAAGGCCTAGTGTGTGACTACAGGTGGACTGAATGCTACGTAGTCCTTATATACGATAAATATATTCAACTAGTCTTTATAGAGTCCTAATGGACCAATGTGCTAATGAAGCTGAACAGGAAATCACTGAGTCATTAGAGGCCAACAGCAAAGTGCCAAAAGGACCTTACATGCCAAAATAAAGGACTAAATGGTATACCCAGACGATTAGAAAGACCATCTGTTCTAAAAAGACAATGTGGAGGATAACATGTTCAATACAAATTCGAGCCAAATGGTCAAGGAATTGTCAATAGAATAGCTAAAAGGACAGGCATCAGTAATCACTACAGGCCAACAGAAGTGCCAAAATGTCCTTACATGCCATCAGTTCTATAAAGACAATATAAAGGATAACATGTTCAATACAAATTCGAGCTAAAGGGTCAAGGATATGTCAATATCAATAGAAAGCAAAAAGGACAGGCATTAGTAATCGAAGATCAGGCAGGGAGTCTAATGAGGTTATGTTGTAGGGCTAAACATTTTAGGATGTTTCGAGTGATTAGTCAGCAGCTAAGCCGCCATATTTTGACGATTTATAAAGGAGATCTGAAGGGTCAGCTGTTCTCAAAACAAGAGGGGATACATCGGGTGACCTGGTCCTAGGAAACTATATACAAGCATTAGATTTTTAGGAAGTTTCTGTTGATAAGCTAATCTTTTTGTGAGCCGAGCTGACTTTTTGTAGTTGAGGTTGAAAAAATAGCTGTTCTATATTTTTAGACTCGCGTGTCTATTTTCTTCACTTCGTACAGATATTATCGAAAAAGACAATTAATTTCGACTATGTTAAAACATGAATTTCGAAACATTAAAATAAATAAAAACAATTATATACTATCTTGTAAGCATATCAAATGCCTTATAGCTTATCTCACAAAAGATTAAAACCCTAAAAATTAAAACATTGATATGGGACATGCACATAGTATTTTTCCATTTTTTCGGAGGCTAAAATGTACCCCTTTCAGTTCCAATCTAGAAGCATTAGAAAAAAACATCTAAAAAATCACTCCCTGTTATGTTCCAATCACGTCCCATTAAAACTTCGCGTGCCGCCTTGGAATCTAAACAATATACCACCGAAGGTTCCGATATACCTCTCAAGAAAAATTGGTCAGATACCTGGTGTACATTGACCCATGGTTTCGATAAAGTTCTCCCAAAGTTGTTGGAAATGGATGTGCGTGATGATGATGTCTTCATTGTGACATTTATTAAATCTGGCACGACGTGGATGCAGGAAACCGTCTGGTTGCTAATGTATAATTTGGATTTTGAGAAGAGCAAAGCGTTGCATTTGTGGCAGCGTAGTCCATTTTTGGAGTAAGGACCGATCTGTGTTTTGGGTTTTGATTTATGGGGCAGGATAATAAATGCTTTTATTCCAGCCACCAAGGTCTGAATCCTTTGGCTCCGGATAGCGTGGAGGAAGCTAAACACCTTACCAGTCCCAGAGTTTTAAAAACTCACATGCCAGCCAATTTATTGCCCCTGGATATATGGAAGAAAAAGACTAAGGTAAGTTGGTTCGAAAAAATCGAAAGTATTAAAAATCGGATATTAGGTTTTTTATGTACGAAAATTACTCTGAAGTTCGGTCAGGGAGTCTATTGTCGAGAGATGAGTTTGAGGGCCAGGGAGTCGATTGTCTATAAAAAAGGTTAAGGGTCAGATAGTAAATTGTTTATAGGCCAAGAAGTCTCTCGTCTATAGAAACACAGGAGGGCCAGGGGGTCTATTGTCAATAGACAAACTGGAGGGCCAGAAAGTCCTTTTTCTGTGAACTAGATGAAGGTCCAGGGAGTCTGTTGTCTGTAGAACGGGCCGAATATGCCGGGTCAATGAGTATCTTTTATATGGACTATATAAAGGGCCAGAGGGTCAGTTTTCTTTAGACAACTGGAGGGACAGGAAGTATATTTCTATATTCGAACTATAAGGCCCTAGATTTATATATCAAAACAAAAGATCCATTTTGTAGACCTTGTTTTTAGTTGAACTGACAGCTTTTTTCGAGTGTAACATTACCAAAAAAATTTGAATCTATAAAAATGAATATTATTATCGATAATAAAAATAGAGAGAGAGGCGAGGGCCAGCAAACTGAAAAATTTAGTTTATCTCATAAATCTACCGAATTTCTTATCACTCAAGACACCAGCAAATACAATGACAGAGCGAACATGTCGCTCGCATATCTTTTTATGTGATTTTATGAGTGCTTAGGAAACCACCAAAAAATAAAAGCGATTTACTTTTAGTTATCATCGAGGTCTTGTAGAAATCGGAAAGAAAAATTATTTAAAAAAAATTAAAAAGAAAATGTTAAAATCCCGTCCACTTAAAGCCCCGCGCATTGCCTACGATTCGAAACAATATTCCGCCGAAGGCCAAAATATTCCATTAAAGAAAAACTGGTTGGAATCATGGTGTAGTCTATCGAAAGAATTTGATGGACTTTTACCACAAATTTTAAACATGGAAGTTCGTGACGATGATATCTTCATTGTGACTTTTATAAAATGTGGTACCACATGGATGCAGGAGGCGGCATGGTTGCTAATGCATAATTTGGATTTTGGGAAATCGAAGAGAGAACATATATTTGTGAGAAGTCCATTTATAGAGTAAGAAGAAGGTCGAAAATTCTGAAGTTATTTTTAAGAACACTTATTTCTGTTTTTGTAGCATTCAAGGTTTCAATCCAACAGCACCGAATGCCGTAGAGCAATGCCAAAGCTTAGCTAGTCCTCGTGTCATTAAAAGCCACATGCCACCGAATTTATTGCCCTTGGAATTGTGGACGAAGAAAGCGAAGGTAAGGTATCCGATTTGAGAAAAGAAAGCCTGATCAGTAAACGGGAGGGGCATGTAATTGCATATTAACGAGCTGAAGTGCCAGTGAGCATATATAAAAGAGGTGAGGGCCTGCCATAACATATCCACGAGCTGAGAGGCATGTTTGTCTATATAGAGGAACTGCAGGATATAGGTCTTATATATAGACGAGTTGCAGGGCATACTTTAATATGAAGAAGAGCTACAAGAACAGCTGGTCTATATAGAAGAAGAGATGAAGGGCCAGTTGGTCTATATAGATGAGCTGCATTATCAAATAGTCTATATAGGGGAGCTGCATATTTATCTTGTCTATATAGAAGATCTATATGGAGGAGCTAAAGGGCCAACTGGTCTATATAGACAAGCTGAAGGGTCATCTGTTTAATATAGAGGAGCTGGAGCGTCAGCTGGTCTACACAGAGGTTTATCTAAAGGGCCAGCTGGTCTATATAGAAGCTGCAGTGTGCTACAATGAAGAGCTGCCTCCTGGTTTATATATATATAGAGAGTGCTCAATATAGAGAAGAAAGGACTAGGACTCTATGTTGTATAAACGAATCTACGTCCATGGAAGAGCAGGATGGGTATGAGGGTCTTCCACTGATTACCAGGAGGAACAGGGTATCCGTTTCTATAGACCTTCAGTTCGTCTTCCGTGTCCAGGGATGCTGTTTTCTATTGACAACCTGGAGACTAGACTAGAGGAAGGCAAGGGTGTCCTCGCTCTGATCATTCAGATCTTTTGTGAAAAATAGACTCCTTAGGATTTCAGCTGTTTGAAAATAGCTCCCCTGGTCCTGGGCGGATAAAAAACTACTTCGCAGAACACTTTTCTATGGACCTCCAATTTGTCTAAGGAAATAGATTCCCTGTCCAGGGATCCTGTTTTCTACAGAAAACCTACCTGGCCTCTTTTCCCTTGCTCCGACCTTTAAGGTATCTTGTGAAAAAAAAAACTCTTTAGGATTTCAGCTCATGGAAAATAGACCCTCTGCTCCTGGACGGATAAACAGATACTTCACAGGACATTTTCAGTATAGGTTCATGCTTTGACATAACCCCCATGTGTAATTTGACATTCTGCGTTCTTGCTGCGTAAACAACTGTATTTCAATATAGGTCCAAATCTGACAGAATTCCCCTATAAAGGTTCCAACACCTTTTCGGTATATTGAAGGTTCCGAAGTATTCGACTTGTTCGCACTTTGATAATTCGTTATCACCTAGAATTATATTTCTTCTAGGTTCATGCTTTGGCATAGTTCCATATAAGTTCCGCCATAATCCAATATACGAATTTTAGATGTTATGAATGTCCACTTCATAGTAGAGGATAAGTTCAGTTCGTCCAGACTAAACCCACCTCTTCACTTGTTTTAAATAATAATATGTTTCTTTCTCTCTCTCTCCCTCTCTCTTTCATTCCCCCTCTCTTTCAACCCTCTAGATCATCTACGTTGCCCGCAACTGCAAGGATGTCATTGTCTCCTCCTATCACTTCCTGAAAAATCTCGGTTCCTGGGTAGGGGATAATGTCGATGACTTTGCCAATGATTTTATGAACAATGAGACTATGTATACCTGCTTCTGGACCCACATTGTCGATTTTTGGAAAATGCGTAATGAACCGAATATTTTCTTTACCACCTATGAGGAGATGAAAAAGGATTTGGGTAAGGTAATACAACAATTGTGTGACTTCTTGGGTAGACCACAATTGACGGCAGAGGAATTGGAGAATACGCTGAATCACTTGTCGTTTGAAAATATGAAGGGTAAGGGTGGGGGAAGGAAAAATGGGGATTTTTCAGATTTTTCGGTAAATTGGAAATATTTTTTTTAAGGTAATGATCAAACCAATTTGACGGGGATTTTGAGGGAACAGGTGCCCACAATTAAAGAGGATTTCCAGTAAGTAGAAAGGATTCAAATCGATGGACTATTTTATTGAGATAACATTTGGGTTTTCTTTAAGATTTATGCGCCGCGGCATTGTGGGCTCCTTCAAGGATGAATTGTCTCCTGAGCTGCAAAAGAAAATCGATGATTGGTCTCGTGCCTATTTGGCCCAGCATGGCTTGACTGAAGAAGATATTTTTGGAAAGCTATAAAGAAGCTATGGAAATAGAGGACGATAATAACAATTAAAAATTATGTATAGGAGGCTTGTGAGGCCTCAATGGTTAGGGTCTTGGAAGGAATCGGGATAAACACATAAAGTATTTTTTGTACACATAATTGAAAAAAATCCGATCCATTTTTTCAAATTCGTATTTTTATTATAAAAAAATAAATACAATATTTAAAATATGAAAAAAAAAACAAAATATTAATAAAATAAATATTTAATATAATAATATTTTTTTATAATTATTATAATGATTAAATAAAAAAAAATAAATTAAAAAAAAATCAAAATATAACGTCTTTTTTGTAAATTAATATAAAGCTCTAAACCTGATCTTGATAAAGCTTTTTTTTTATTATTTTTTACGAAATGCATTTTCTAAAAGCTTCACACCTCCATCCCTCTGTCCTCCAGCCAGCCATCCAACCACGCATCCACAACAATGATCTTGCTTTGTTTACTCTCCTCCAACAACCCAAACATCAGTCGCACGTTATGGTCCGCTCCAAACACTCTTACTCTCTGTTACTTCGTTATCAGCCGACACGAAAAGTGACGTATTATCTGCTGCTGCTATTCTTCTCTCTCAGCGTTCTGAGCATATTACTTATCATAGTTTACAGTGCGGGTCTCATTAGCCACAGTGTAGAAAATGTTGCGCTGTTAAGCATTTTCAAACGTTCCGAACAACAGCAACATTCACTTCTCGAGAATCTAAACACAAATCCGCAACAACAACTAGACGTTAACACTAATCGGCAATTACGTGATTGGCATACCCGACCACCACATAGAGCAAAAAATGACGATCAAAAGCTAAGCCAGACTTCAACACAACCACAACCGCCACCGCTGCTGCCATTAAAAATTGGTCAATCGGCCAGGGCAAAGAAACGTTACGACAGCCATAACAATGGCTTAAAGTTAACCGGTTTTAATGTTCGTCTCTCCGAGAGTTTGCCATTGTTGCGGCCGGTACCCGATACACGACATAAAAGGTAAGTGATTTAGTGAGTGAGTGAAGGTGAATGTGTGTGTGTCGATCTGTAGCTAATTTTTTTGCGGGGGGTCATTTAGGCCATTTTAGGTAGGACCGGGGGGCGTAGAGTGTGTGCAAAACATGTGAAGAGGTGCAAATTGCCTCTTTGTTTGTTCAGTCAAAACGTGTGTGGAATTAATCAAATGGGTTAGTTAGGAACTATGTTGCTGGGTGTGTATAGTGTTCGGGGAGAAGGAAGGGGGTTAGGGTTCTAAAAATTATGATCTATTTTATGTGATTTGATTTGTTAAGTAAATAAAAAAGACAGGGGTTTTAAATCGATTTGAAGGCAGCCTATTATAGGCGGGATGAGGGGAAATGGAGACATATCGAAGTGATGAGGAAGTGGATCACTGGCAAACCGATTTGGATACAAAACTATATAACCTAGCCGAGCTCATTTAACCGGAGTTTATTTATAATGGGCTGGATATAGGTACATGGGGGTAGGCTGAATTTTGAGCAAGTCTATTGGCGGTGAATTGATGTTCTGAAAAGAAATGGAATGGAAACAAGTTGGTGTGGCAAGGAATTAATGATATACGAGCTCATGGGTCAGGAGGCCAAAAACCTATAATAGGTGAGGGATTAAGAAGTCTGGTATAGGAAAGCCGAAGATCCGGGGAAATAAAAATCGGGCAAATGACCAAGGACGCCTTATAGACGTCCTTATATAGATGTGAAGAGCCAGCTGGTCTATATAAAGGAGTTGCAGGGTCAACTGGCCTGTATAGACGAGCTTCGGGGTCACCTGGTCTATAAAGACGAGCTTCAAGGTTGGCTATTATTGGCAGGATGAGAGGCAATGGAAGCAAATCGAAGTGGCGAGGAAGTTGTTTAATGGCAAACCGATGTTGAATGGAACACGATTTAACCTAGTGGAGCTGATGTCCCCGGAGTAGACAATGGGCCGGATGTAGGAACATGAAGTCAGGCTGGCTTTTAAGCAAGCCGATTGGCATAAGGGCCAGCTGGTCTATGTAGAGGAGCTGCAGGTTTTTACGAGCTGCAGGGCTAGCGTTCGACGTACTAAAAGTCCAAAGACCGACGATCCAATAGGCCAGAGATCGACGATCCAATAGGCCAGAGATCGACGATGTGAAGAGCCAGTTTTTCTATATCGACGATCTGAAGTGTCTATATAGATGAATTGATGGACTAGCTGGCATATATGTCCGAATAACTGGGAATCGATGTTGTATAAACGAATCTCTCTTCCATGGAAAAGCTGGATGAGTGCTTCCACTAATTAGCTGTATGAACAGGGAATCTGTTTGCATAGACCTCCAATTTGTCTATGTAAATAAATTTCTTGTCCAGGAATGGTGTTTTCTATAGACAAACTGGAGCTCCAGGGGTTTATTACCTATAAAGGGCCAATTGGTCTATACAAAAGAGCTGCAGGATCAGCGGGTCTATATAAAGGAACTGCGGGGTCAACTGGTCTATATAGAGGAGCTGCAAGGGGTGGCGAGGGGGTGTGGAGGCTAGCGATCGATGATCCAAAGGAGCGACTATCTTAAGGGCCAGCGAACGACGATCTGAAGAACAAGAGTTTCTATATCGACGATTTGAAAGGTGTATGTAGTTGAAGGAGCAGCAGGTCAAGATAAAGGGTATGCTGATCTATGAAGAGTCGATTACTAACATCGAATCGTTGGAAAGGTTTAGTGATATATTATGGAAATTTAAGGACCGAGGAATATATTAGTCGAGGAAAATGACAAGGTAAGAGGACATATAATCGGACCAGATCAGTTTAAGCTCCTTTATATTACGGACCAGTTGAAATGTCAGAAAGTCTACCTTAGAAGAGGTAAAGGCAACCTTAGAGACCTAAAAGTATATCTCAAGATGCAGGAGCAGGGAGCTAAAGGGTCTATTAGAAGTAATCTGAAAAACAACATAATGTTACAAAATGTTCATAGGGTTTGTGTATTTTTAGAAGTCCCCTGACTCCGGTCGATTTGTAGAAATGGGTTCCTGCTAAGGTCAATATCTGATTTATCTAAAATCAATCCTCTTTTTCTCAATTTTCCAGCTGCAAATCAAAATTATATCCCGCTATCTTGCCTACCTGCAGTATTATCATTGTCTACTACAATGAAGAACCCTCAGTGTTACTGAGAACCTTACATAGCATATGGAATCGAACCCCAGAAGAACTACTCCACGAAATCATATTGGTCAATGATTACAGCGATAATTTAACTGAAAATCAGCAGAAAGTTCTGCAAAACTATTTAATCGAGAATTTCCCTGGCAAGATACATAACATCAATTTACCTCAAAGGGAAGGCCTAATACGAGCACGTCTTCACGGAGCTCAAAAAGCTAAGGGAGAAGTTCTGGTGTTTCTCGATGCCCATGTTGAGGTAAATGTAAATTGGTTACCACCACTCTTGGCGCCCATTGTGGAGAATCCCAATACCGCAACCACACCCATTATTGACATCATCAAATATGACACCTTGGAATATCAGGGTGGAATGCCCTCGCGGGGTGGCTTCAATTGGCAATTTAATTATGTACAATTGCCGTTGCTGAAACAGGAGGAAGCCATTGATCCTGAACCCCATAATAACCCCATTATGAATGGTGGACTCTTTGCGATGCGGAGGAAATATTTCTGGCATTTGGGTGGCTATGATCGAGGTTTGGAAATTTGGGGTGCCGAACAATATGAATTGAGTTTTAAGCTGTGGCTATGTGGTGGACGTTTGTTGGAGGTGCCATGCTCCAGGGTTGGACATTTATATCGATCACCAGAATTTGCTGTGAGCTATACGAAGCGAAAGGATGATTTTATATCGAAGGTAAGGGTGTACAAAAATATATGATTTTATTTATTTCTAATGATCTGAATTTTTTATAGAACTACAAACGCGTAGCCGAGGTATGGATGGATGAGTACAAGGAGTATTTGTATGAACACATACCCAAACTCAATCAAATCGATGCTAGCAATTTGACAAAACAAAAACAATTAAGGCATGACTTAAACTGCAAGCCCTTTAAATATTTTATGCAGACTATAGCCCCCGATTTACTCAAAGCCTATCCTCCCGTCAAACCTCCCGATTTTGCCAGCGGTGCTATACGAAGTTTGGCCCTCCGGGACCTCTGCATAGATATGGCTGATGTGGAACCTCGCCATAAACTGGAAAATATCCTCAAACCCTGTTCACCAGACTTAAAATATCCTTACGATTCCCAAAAATGGCATTTGGGATTTCGTCGTGATCTTCAACATCATGGTAATTGTCTGGAGGTCCAAACATGGTCTGCCAGAGCACCCATATGGCTATGGCCTTGCCATAATCGTGGTGGTAATCAATGGTGGTATTATGATAGGAATACGGAAATGTTGGTACATGGTGGCAGAGAGAAATATCGCCAGCGTTGCATGGAAGTGGAGCGGGAAACGAAGAAGATTTTCGTTAATTTTTGTGATCTCACGAAGCTGGAACAGAAATGGCATTTTGGTTATGTTAATGAAACGGCAATGGAGAAGTTTTTTGATGATGATTAATAAATTTTGGAAATCCTGTTATAAGGATAATAAAAATAAATTATTTAAAATGAGTTTGCGAAGGTTCGGGGGAAATAATGTAAATAACCAAAGGGTATGGGATTTACATAAGGGCTAAGGACCCTGGGAGTGTATATTGAAGCGCTGAGGGCTCGGAAAATAAATATAAACGATCCAGCGGCCCAGCAAGTCCATGTAGTGAGGGGTCAACGAGGCTATATGGAGGAGCTGAAGGGACAGGGGCTATATAGAGGATCTGAAGGGACCGTATAGACCAGTTCAAGGGTCATAGACTAGCCGAAGGACCACTGAGTATATACAGATGAGCTGAATGATCTATGAGTTTATATAGACAACCTAAAGAGCATATACATGCGAACTGAGGAGACAGTGAGTCTGTATGGAGGAGCTGATGCTCACTGAGTCCATATAGATGACTGAGGGGACATTGAGTTCAAATAGACGATCTTAGGGGTCAGTGAGTCTATATAAACAGTCTATATAGGCGAGCTGTGGGGTCAGTGAGTCCATACAGACGAGTTGAAGGGCCAGTGAGTCTATACAGATTAGCTGAGCAGCTAGTGAGACTGTTTAGAGGAGCTGAGGGCCAGTGAGTCAATATAGATGACTGAGGGCCAGAAAGTCTATATAGGCGAACTGAGGGGTCAGTGAGTCTATACAGACGAGCTGAAGGTCCCATGAGTCTATTTATACGAGCTGAGGGGTCAGTGAGTCTATATAGACAAGATTAAGGGTCTGTGAGTCTATACAGACGAGCTGAAGGGCGAGTGAGTCTATACAGACGAGCTGAGGGACCAGTAAGTAGATACAGGCGAGCTGTGGAGCCAGTGATTCTATGGAGACAAGTTCAAGGACACTGAGACTATACAGACGAGCTAAGGGGCCAGTAAGTCGATATAGATGAGCTGAGGCGCCACTGAGCCCATATAGCTGAGCTGATAAACCAGTGAGCCAGTATAGGCTAGCTGAGGAGCCTGTGAGTCTATAAAGGGGCAAATGATCCTATATAGGCGAGCTAAGGGGTCTATGAGTCTATAAAGGGCCAGTTAGTCTATATCGGCAAGCTTAGGGGTAAGTGAGTCTATATAGAAGAGCTGAAGGGCCAGTTAGTCTATACAGATGAGCTAAGGGGTTTATGAGTCTATAAAAGGGCCAGTGAGTCTGTATAGGTGAGCTGAGGGGCCAGTGAGACTACATAGCCGAGCTGAGGAACCAGTGATTCTATATAGAAAACAGTGGAAGCATATAGTCGTTATAGGTGAGCTGAGATTCCAGTGCCTATATAGATGACCTGAAAAGAACTCTATGTCTATTTTTTCATATACATATTCCGATATATTTGTAATACTTGGAATGAGCACCTCACGATGAAACCAATAAAAACTCGACTAAGCCCAACTTGTTTTTTTCTTTATTCAATCCGCAAAATTTTCTCCGCTTCAAAATAAAAATCTCAGCCTCCTGTCATGTGAATTTTAGCACAATCTCGAGAATCATTCTGCATAATCAAAACTAAGTGTTATTTTTTTGCTGATTACGTTTTTGTTGTTGTATTATCATTTATTGTTAAAGTAAATATTTACCCAAATTTTGTGACATACAAAAGAAACGGAACTCAAACCCAAAAAAGTGGAAAATCATTCGTTACCACTGTCAACAACAACCCAAAAATAAATCCCCCAAAAAATATTCGATGACGAAGGACAGATTTTATGCGGAACTCTCAAGTGGTTTCTCGCAATGTGTGTTGACACAAGGAATTACGTTCGAGTGCGATGAGAGATGAATGGATAATGCGATGATGATGCTGACGCTGAATGGGTTTGCTATGATGGAAGCTGGAGTTCGGTAGCAGCAATGCCTTCGAATTTAAACAAAGATTCCAATTGAAATTGTATTGTCATTGATATTTACAAAATTTGGCCTCCTCTTTTTTCATTCCAATACGGATTTCAATGGAATTTGTTTGTTGAAATTTGTGATGTTGCTGTTGTTCGGTTTGGTTAGGTAAGTTCTGTTTTGATTTTGTATTATGCTTTTCAACCGGATGATGTTTGTTTAGAAAACAAGAAAAAATATTCATAAATGTATGTATTATGAAAATATTGAAAGCAATTTTGGACAATTACATTTTTTAATTGTTGGCTTAGATGACATGGATTATAATCACTGGGCTACAGTGGCGCCCAACATTTTATAGAACAACACAATTATTTTTATAACGTATTTGCATAAGTTTTCCTAAGCAATTAACATTAATATCTCTTTGGAGTCTAGCCATAATGTCCATCAAGGTTTTAATAAGAATTCTCCCCCCTTCCCCTCTCTCTTGACACTTTACCATATCCCACACCACAGTTTATGCTTCTCATTCTCATATTTTTTGCAATTTCGTATTTATTTGCATTTTACTGTCCCTATTTGCATAGCTCATTAACACAAGCTATGTGGTGGTGGCCATGTGCCGATGTTAATTGGCAAACGATCTCGTGAATTGACGTTATCGAAAACAAAATTATGAATGGAATTGAACGGATGAATTAAGAATCACAAGGGGTGCACTGAAAATGTTTTTTTGTTTTTTTTTTTTGGTTCGTTTGTTGTTGATCAAATATTGCGTACTTGCTAAGTTTATGGGCAAATAAATTGCTGATAATCTACAGTAATCCCCAGAATGGTAGTTTGGCGTCAACAATAGATGAAGGCTATTAAAGAGAATTTAAATGAGGTACAGAAGTACTCAAATGATTATCAGCGGTAAAAAATTCGGAGAATATAAGGAATATATTATTTTAAATGTTGTCACAAATTAAATTACTGGTACAGCTCGTATATATTTCTGAAGGGTCAGTGAGTCTATATAGATGAGTTCAGAGCCCAGGGAGTCTATATTGCCGTGCTGAGAAGCTATTGAATCTTTTCGACGTGAGTGAGTCTATATAGAGGAGCTGAGGGTCCAGTCATTCTATATTTACGAGCTGTACATAGTCTATATGGGCTAGCAGAGGATCCATGAGTCTATATAAAGGAGCTGAGGGCCACTTATCCTTTATAAACGAGCTAACGAGCTAGGAGCTAGTGAGTCTGTATAGACGAGTTGAGGGGTTCATTAGTCTATATAGACGAACTGAGGGTTCAGTGAGTCTGTATAGACGAACTGAGGGCTCAATGGGTCTGTACAGACAACCTGAGGAGCCAGTGTGTCTATAAAGACGAGCTGTAAAGCCAGTGATTATTTTTTTTATAAAAACAACAAACTGGGATTCAGCCTGACTATTTTACAAAAACAAAATGCCAGTGATTATATTTAAAGGAGCTGAGGGGCCTGTGAATTTATATAGACGAGCTGAAGGACCAGTGAGTCTATATAGACGAGCCTATGGACGAGCTGACGGGCCAATGAGTTGAACTAAGGTCAGTCAGTATATGTAGACGATCTGAAGCAGGTAAGTTTATATAGACGAGCTGAGGGACCCGTGCTGAGGAGCCAGTAAGTCTATGTAGATAAGCTGAGGGGCCAGTGATTCTATATATACGAGCTGAGGAACCAAGGGCCAAGCTGATGGGCCAGTGATCCTATATAGAAGAGCTAAGCAGGTGGCTCAGTAAATCTATATATACGAGCTTGGGGTCCAGTTACTCTATATAGACGATCTTAGGGTCCAGTTACTCTATATAGAAGAGCTGAGGGGCCAGTGGGTTTATATGAACGAGCTGAACGAGTTTAATGCCAGTGGGTCTACGTGAAGGTGCCCCTGAATTCATATGCACGACCTGTAGAGCCAGAGGCCGCATAATTTCATATTATCTGATCAGTTGTAAGACTATCATGTTGTCGTAAGACTTTCAAGTTGTTGTAAGACTATCATGTTGTTGTAAGAATATCATTCGGTGGATTACCATATAGCAGTAACACCCCATTTCGGTAATCTGTAGGTCTTATCTGTATATTTTAATGTATATTAATGTATTCCGCGTTCTTAATTGTTGCACAAAATGTTCAATATATGACGATATTTTACGTAGATCTCATATAGATCCCACTTTAGGTGGTTCAACCGCATGTTCCAGTCGCAGTGGCTTTTATTTGGCATTCTGAGTTCTTGGTGGGTAAAAAACTTCCTTCGAGAAATTGTTCATATTTTTTCATAGTCCTCATGTAAAGGTTTCGCCCCATTTTAATTATTTTCATGGTCCTAACCCCCATTTTCCAATCGAAGTAGTTGAAATTTGGCATTCCGAGTTATTGGTGGGTATAGAACTTTTTCGATAAAAAATCAGTATAGGTCTATTTTTTACATAAATCCCATATTATATTCCCGCCCACTTGCAATACAATGAGTGTCTGTAATCTGTTATACGGAGGACAAAATAACTTCTGACAGTTAATCTATAATAACGCCTATAAAAATGTCCCGACCTAGTTTACGAACTTTGAATGCGTATCTTAAGGTGGTGGTATACAAACCTAAACAAAACGACCTTTTAACTCTTTTTTTTTTTTTTTTGGTTTAATCTTGTGAATCTTCTGTTTATACCATAGAAGTCCATATAAAACCTCACACGACAATAAATCATTCAAATGCAAAATACCACGCAATATCGTTACATTTCAAACAATTCCTAGCCCACAATGCAACCAATAAAATTTCAAATCATTTAGGAGATGAACAGCGATTGTAATGACCCACTAATTAGTTGTAGGCATGGGGCTATTAATTTGCTTATCTAAGAAAAAAACAACAACAGCCGATGGATTAATAACATCGAAACAATGGTGATTAGGGCCCCTAGTACATTTTTTATGCATATTTCCAAAAAATCAACAACGGAGTAGGAGTTAATTAATCATTGTTTTGTGTTTGGTATTGTTGTTGTTGCTTTGAAATTTATGACAAATTTCCTATGTGGTTGCAATCAATCCATTGATGAATGAAAACCTCCGCAAATCGATTCATTTGTTGATACTTCTTCTTCTTCTTCTTGATTGGAAGTCATTCATTTTATTCGAACTTCCGTTGAGATGTGAAACAGGCGTAGTGTTGAAAAATATGTTGGTCGTTAAATTTTATTGTTGTTTGAGAACTGGCCGTATGATAAACATATTTTGTTGTGGTTGCAACTGAAAGATACAAAGAGAAAAAGGGGTATGGAGGGGTCTTCTTCGAGTGTCACAATTTGTATTTCGTTTATGTTTCTTCGATATCTGTTATCATCGACAAATGCTTGTCGAAAAAGCTGCACCATAATTGTCGATTTTGTTGTGGGATTCTCTGTGGAAATTGTGTGGTATAGGTTAGGGTTGTATGAGATAAAGTTTGAAAAAAACATAGTCTTTATCTTTATTTTTTGAAATTAAGATTTCAAAAAAAAAAAAAAAATAATAATAATAATATAGAAAAGAAGAAGAACAAAATTTGTTCTCACTACAAATTAATCCTATGGGTATTTGAACATGCATGAGCAAGTATTACACTTGTTATGTACAACATTCCGAAGGCCATTTGAAAGGAATTATCAGATGCTAGCTTTAGAACAATGTTCGGAGAGTGAAAAAAAACACACACACAAAATAAAAAAACAAATTATTATTGTTATGACATCACAACACCATTGATGAAAGGATGAGGGAGGATGCTTGATATTTGAAACCAAAAGATAAGGTTATGGAAGTCATGTAGAAGGGATTTCGTTTGCGCATGTTGTTTGGAGACAAGCGGTCTATACTATTAATAACAGATGAATATACTATTAATAACAGATGAGATGATCTTATGGATGAACGGAAAGGCTATAGACTATGGAGAATGAAAATCAAAAGATTATTTTAATAAAAACTGACTGAGAGAAATCTTCAGTTGACAATCTATAGCCCTATAAGCAGTGTTAAAAGGCCTGGGAACCTATTACAGATGAGACAATGATCCGCAGGGTATATTAGAAAATGTAGCTCTATCGATTCGGCAAATAAAAATGGTAGCATATTTAGTACTTTTCGCGGCGTTCTAGTACGAATTTTCAAAAACCTTTGGACAAAGGTGGCACCCACAATTTCAAGATTCTAGCCTCAGTTGTTTCGTCAAGGCGTCACTTTACTCAAGACTCTAATTTTAATTTTTAAATATTTATTGAAATATTTTAAATCGATAATATTTACTCCTTTAATCGCCAAAACTAAATTACTGAATTAAGTTCATCCACCATCACCCCTTTTTTAATTTAATTACATTGATTAGGGCAACTCTGTAATTATTCTCTCTTCAGTTGTTTGGTGTTTTCATTGAAGCCGGTCGCGAATAGTTTGTCGTCGGCTGTTTCGCGAGTCGTGTTTTCTTTCATTTCGGTATCCATCATCTGTTTGCAAGTTGCCTGTCCGTCTATGTTCTGTGTTCGTTTATTTCTTTGTGTTCTTTTGCCCCCATGTCGTCATTATCAACGTTTAAATTCCTCTTTGTAAATCAAAGTTATTGGTAAAGTGAAGTGAAAATGTTTGATTGAAGTGTTTTAATTGAATTTGTTAATTTCATTGAAATATAATAATTATTTGCCAATATTTTTTTGTACCATTTGATGTTCTTTGTTGAGGTTAGTGGTCAGTTCGTGTCGTTTGTTTACAATTTTTGTGTCATCCTCGGTCGGTTGTCTGCCGCCGTGGTTCGTTTGTTTACGTTTTTCGTGTCAACCTCGGTCGTCTGAACAATCGTTGTCGTCGCAGTCGCTGCTGCCGTCGTCTTGGTTTGATCACTACTGCTCTCGTTAGCTGAGGAGAGTAAGGAATGCGACATGAGCTTCAAGGTAAGAATTTTATTGTTGTTGTTTTCTAATTTTTCCCACTTGTGTGGTTGGTTGTCAGGGATAGGCAAGTTGATATTGTGATTCAATAGAGTAATGGGACAAAACAGAATATGCATAATCCACAGCAGCGTTGACAATATTTATATGGAGGTATTGTATTGTATTCTGGATTTATAATTTTCAAGATTTTCAATGGGCTGGTAAATCAATACCAAAGCTTGTTAAGGTTTGTAACTTTGCAGATATATATTTGAAGATTTAAAGGAAAAGAAAAATAATTTACATTTTTTTTTGTTTTGTTGTTTTATGTGATTAAAGAAATGTCCTCATTTTTGATGGCGGTGTCATGCCCGCCATCAAAAATAACTGAAACATCGGAATCGTATGATCTAGGATTATTGACTTCGATCAAAAATCAACGGCGGACTTTTAAAAAAAATATTTTTGGAAAATCGCCTATTTTAAAAAATATGGAAGCTCTTGACCAACTCACAGAGAAACGTCCCAAAATCGTTGGAATCGATCGGATTATTAGTTTTTGAGTTATCGTTCCCGCAATTCGTAAACAATTTGTTAGGAGAAAAATGTGTTTAAAGTTTGAGAAGTTCTCTTGCCGTCACTTGATGCTGGCACAATAAATCGGCTATATCTTCAAGAGTTGTTGAGATTTCACTTGAAATTTCATAGGGGCATTCATGACTTAATGTAGATTCGAAATAAAATTCGATTTAAAAATATATATTTTTTTTAAATTAATATTGTTTGTACACAAACATTATACTTAAAATACTAAGAAATGAATACGAACATCACCATACGACCCAGAAATCCAATTGTTATTCGCAGAAATATAATTTTAGATGGAGAGGAAAACATTATATGGGGTAACTAGCGCTCCTAATGTACTAGTAGTTGCCGTCTCAAATAACTGAAAAATCTATGGCGTAGATTTTTTAAAAATATATTTTTAAGGAACCAAGTTTCCTTAGAGGAGCCAAGAACTCGTAGATTTTTTTAAGACACCAAGATCGCGTAGATTTTTTAAACGAACCAAAAAGGCTTAATGTACTTTTTTAATACATTTTTTGAAGGAACCAAGAAGACGTAGATTCAAAAAAAAAAAAATAGGCTTCGATTTTAAAAAAAATATTTTTATAGAACTATGAGGTCGTAGATTTAAAAAAAATATTTTTATGTAGAGAACATGCTATAATTTAAAATTATTAGAGAATATTTGTAATTTTGAATTTATTTTGATATCGCGTTTTGAGGACAAAATAGTTGAAGTTTCATATAGCCGGTATATGTGTGAGAATAAACATTTCAATACCCTCAGCCTTAATATTTGTTTTATAACCCATGTTTCTGTGGATCAAATTCGTTTCAGACAATTTGGAGTAAATTTACAAATGTCCCTCCGTCCGTCTGTGTGGCCTTCCAGTCAGCACTATAACTCTTGAGGGGAGTAATCGGTTTCATCCAAACTTTGCACATTATAATGTTTCTTTCAAAATGAAATTAATTTCCAGTCCAGTCCTTCTGGTGCCCCCTCCACAAAATGATCAAAATTTTGCTGAAAATGTATTTTATAATATCGTGCGAACGATATTTCGATAGTTTTCCATTTTTGGAAAATGGGAAATATCAACGTATTCCTTCTAGTACCTCCCCCACAAAGCGTCAAAATTTTAAATATTTATAAATCCAATTTTAGGCGAATTAAATGTTCGATTTCAACCAAACTTTACACAACGTAATATTTTTGCCAATCCTATATCAAGTTCGAACCTATCGATCCACTCCTTTGAAAATCTCTCCCACAATGTGAAAAAGTTGTAAATTTTTATAAATCTAATATTAGGTGTCTATCGGAACAATCTGGATAATCAATGTATTCTTATTGAGTCTGTTTGAAAAGCTCAGCTCTGGTAAGGCTATATAGTGAAGGTGTAGATTAATTTTTGCAATTTTTTATGGTACTTAAAAATAATTATTTTATGGCGAAAGTGTGTCCCTCCTTCGATAGAATTTCCATGTCGTCAATGGGGTCGTGTAGGGTCGTCCGTGATTCACCAGTTTAGTTTTGAAAAACCACATCTGAATTAGCTGTAGGGCCAGAAACCTTGATCATTAGGTCGTCCATTGAGTCCATTTTCGGGTGTAAAGGTATTCCTTAATATACCATTTCGATATAGATTTTATATCGAATCATCAATATTTTTATGTGAGAATAACAATGACAACTTTCACGCTGTCCTTGAACTCTTACCGGTTTTGTCTACGATATTAGAAACAGTAGCTAAATTCTTTTAATTTTAAATATCTAAACATATCAAACAAGTTATAAATATTATTTTTTAAACAACAAATAAAATATGCGAACTCTGTGACACATAGATTGGATGCTAAAAATAAATAACTGTTTAACAAAGAACAAAATTAATTAAATTGCTTGAATAATGTTTTTAATAGAAATAATGGCATTATTCGCAAATATTTGCTATTAGACAAAGGAAATCTCCAGAAAAGGCTATTATTGGAGAGCTAAGATTGCATTGATTCAGGGCTAACCGTGTTCAAAAAACATCCACCGAAATTTTTAATCTGGATTTTTTTTTTCATCTTAACATACCTCCCTGCAGGCAAACAACGACTTCACTGATTTTTAGTATTCTGAAGGTTCTAGTCGTATTTTCTAACATGAAATTTTCTAATTTTCCATATCGCTTTAAATTCGATTTCGATTCGATTTCACACCACTGTGCCTCGCCTCACATGTGTTATCAACGAAACATTATTATTGTTATTATTCAAGTTAAAAATAAATAAAATAATTGTAATTAGCATTGAACTTGACCCAAACATAACCTGCCTGCTTTAGAGTCTAAATAACAAAAAACAAATAGAAAAAATAAAATCCCTAGAAAAATTCCCCTAAAACCACAACAACAAAAAATTCTAATGATGTGAACTGGGTCAGTGGATACCAAAAAATAAAATAAAGCACATTTCCATGAGAGAACTAAAACAGGAAATTAAACTTCAATGAGATAAGCGATATCACAAAACATAGAAAGTTCAAGATTTCCTTAAAAAAATTAATTTTTATCTTATTTTTTTTTTGTAACTACAAAGTAAAAATGCATTAAATTGAAAAACAAATTGAGGCGCACAACCTTGCTACTGGAAGAAAAAATAAAATAAAAATGCACACAATTTTAAATCTCCTCAAGAATTCTACAAAAAAACAATTCTTGTTTTATTTTTCTTTCAAAATAATGATGCTGACTCTGTACCAAAATAAAAAAAATAATAATTTTTTTTTTATAGAAAAAAAATTTAAGATAAGAGTGAAGAAAAAAACATAAAAATTTCTTGCTTTATTTATTTGTTTAAAAACACATTGCGGCCATTGCTCCGGCATTATCGAAATAGACACGCTCATAGAAAAACAACATAAAATAATTGTTGTTTTTGTGAAAAAATAAATGTGATTGGAAAAAGGTTAAATGTTAAGATTTGGTTTGTGTTGTTTCGAATTTTTATGACTTTTGGGGTCCAGCGCAGAAATTCCTAGACATAAAGTACCTAGAAAAGTCATAAAAAGTAAGAGGGCAGAGTAAAATGTTTAATTATTTCAGTGGGGTCATGGTTAGGAATTTCGTTTTAAAGGTTGTTTTCCCAACAAGAGATGCCTATCGTGTGTAGTTTTCTTTTTCTATGGAAAGGACTACAAAAGGTCTCCAGCGATGGAATGTAATTTCACATGTGAGCTATTATAACATACCGGGATTAATTACGACAAGCAAAGTTAGAATAAAAATATATTAAGTATATTTTTTTATATTTTTACTTCATTTCATATTCTGATAGGAATTTAGGATATTTTTCGTTACACATTTCATTTCTAGATCCAGCCAGTATTACGGGTTATCTCTCCAAGAGGTGATCACAATTACCCATCAAGATCTTGTGATTTAATACCCAGCAACTTCTTCGTTACAGAGGCTGTGGCTAACATTACGCCTTCGTTTGACGAGGAGTAGTTGACCGAAGCGCTAGAAGTAGAAGGCTGCGCTTGATCTGAGGCATATCGATGCAGTAAGAAATGGTGTGAACCACCGCATACTCTACACTTCACTCCTGAATTGAATTTGGAAACCGTATGACCTTTTTTAAGGGGACCCCCATTCTCGGGGTCAGATTTTTTTTTTGATTTAATTCGAATCTACACTAATTCAAGAATGACCCTACAAAATTTCAAGTGAAAATCTCAAGAAGCATTGAAGATAAAGCCGATTTATTGTGTCAGCATCAAGTGACGGCTAAAGGGCTTCTCAAACATTAAACGCGTTTTTCTCTTTTGCGAATGGCGGGCACGATAACTAAAACTAATAATCCAATCGGTTCCAAATTTTGACACGTTTCTCTGGGAGTGTATAGCTCTCGTATGAACTAGGATAAAGCCAATCGGTGAAGAACTTCCGGCGGTTTCCAAAAAAAAAAATCAAAGTTCCGCCATTTTGTTAATTGTTGTGCAAAGTCAATAATCCTAGTTCATAAGAGAGCCAGACATGTACTCTTTCTAACACCGTTGGAATTTTCGGATTCCGATGTTCCAGTGAGGAGTTAAGGCAATCAATGCAAGCAGGGACATTTTTTATGAAACTCAAATCGTTGCAGAACTGGTACGGCAGTGAAGAAAGTACAATTATTTATATTATGCTGTAAAAATCTACAGAACACGCACTTTTCAGGAGATGGCTTCTTTTTAGAAACTGAAAGTGATGTTTTAAGGTTCTTTTTAGGCTGATTATCAAACTTTTGTTTATTAATTTTTGGTCTTGCACCAGAAGATTCTTCAGCTGAAATATACTGATATTTCTTACATAAAGCATCCTAAAAATCAGACTATAATGGTAGCTTTTCGAAGTCAACCTGTTCTTCCCATTTGGATTTAGTGATTGGATCATGCTACGCAAAGCAGAAGTTAAAGGTTTAGGGATTTCAGGAAGATCAACAGGTTTAGAAATATTATCGAAACATATCAAGCAATCATTATCATAAACCTTTTTCAGTCTAGGATAATTTTCTTCAGAAATCTGAAATGCTCTTACAGTACCGAGAGCGTCATCGGACAAGCATGAAATTAAGTGATTACATTTTTCTATGTCTGTCAATGTCGGATCTGTGTGAACTAAATTTTCAAAAAACTCATAAAATGTTTATATTTGGAATATTTTCCGCTAAATGTAGGCAATTTCATATTTGGCAATCTCGGTTGATGGGATTGGACACAAATAGAAGTTTCAGGCATACTACTGCGCCAACCCAGGCTGGCGAAGACATTAGGGAGCCACTTTGCTATTCTGTAGGTGGGCTCGTATAAATTTTAAACATTCGAAAAAAACAATTTTTTATGAATACCAACATAATACGTCTTTTTAGTTAAATTGCTGGAGTATTTTTAATGGAAATATTTGCTAGGAAAGGAAATATCCAGAAAAGGACATTTTTACACATCAAACATTTTCTTGATTCAGGACAACCGTGTTCAAAAACATCCACAGAAGATTCCAAAGAGTTTTTTTTTTAAATTTTTAAATATTTTTGAAATTTGAAACTTGTCAATTTTGTTAGAAACCTGTCAATTTAGGTCAGGATATTGGCATAGAGAGTTTCCACATAGGGGACCTGTAGCATTTGCAGTATTTTGAACACCATAGCCCTATATATCTCGAAGTTGATGATATTTGGCATTTCGTGGTTTCTTGACACAAAGGACTTCCTGGTAGAAAATGTTCAGTATATGGGGTTTTAAAATTGTATGAAAATTATATGGTCCTCGTATACATTTTAATCATTTAAAAATGATTTTATTTTATGAATGTCAACATAAAACCACTTTTTTGAAAACACCCTGTACCAAATTTGGAGTTTTTTTGCTATTGAAAAAATTGTTTTATATTAGGTTTGACTGTACTAACCACACAGTTAGCCAATTTGGAGCCGTAAGAAAAATTAATATTCGGTATTAAAAAAACAACTACAACAATACTAAATTTTGAATTTCTTAAAACACCAAACAATAGAGCCCTAGAAATTAATATTCCAATAAAATTGATTTACATTTCGTTAAAAAAGATAAAAGAAATTTAAAAATCATTTTAAAATTTTGATAATCTCAAAAAAAAAAAAAAAATTTCAAAATTACCAACAATAATGCTTTGGTTTTTTTGCATTTTGAAAAAAATTTATGTTGTCTGAGGTTCTTCCATATTTCTAAATCTTATCACCGAGTTAGCCAATTTGGAGCCGCAACAAAAATTAATATTCTGAATTTAAAATACAGACAGAACATGTTTTTTTTTCATAAATAAAAATCACCCAACATTCGAGCCCTAAAAATTAATATTCGACAATAAAGTCAATTTACATTTCTAAAAATAGTTCAAATTAATTATAAATTCAATACAAAATTTAACAAATCTGCTACAATAAAAAAACAAAAGAACAGAACATGTAGGTTCGACACATCTATAATTCATTCTGTTTTAGAATTTACAATATTACAAAACTATTCCGCAGTTAGTAAAATTGGTGACCGAAAAAATGTATTCCCAGTTGTAAATAAAAATTATAATAATCAAATTTGAATTTAATAATATATATTTACGTACATATATATATAACTTCAGAAACACAAATTGCTAAGCATTTGACCCTAAAATTAATATTCTGTATCAAAATGTATCTACCCTTTTTAAAATAAAATATTTGCATGATCAATTTATTTTATTAAGATATACCGATTACTTTCGAAGTTATGAACCCTGGAAAGAGGTAACTCCAAAGTGGCAAAAATTATACGTAAAATATGAAGACAAATGTCTGCAATTTCATAAACAAGTTGTTTCATTAACTGACTGACTGACTAGAACGCGACAACTCAAAAAAGTTGAAATTTCGACACAAATTCCGCACTTTATTAATTTACAATTTTGCCAATTATTAACATTGCTATATATACATTATTTTATACCAGCTTAAAGATAAAATCATACGCCTTTTCATGTGCAAATTATTGCCTTCAAATATACCCAGTACTTTAGAAGTTATGTCCAACAGAAAGTGGTTACTCAAAAATAGCAAAAATTCTGTACATATCAGTACTTGCCTTCATTTTAGGTTTCGAAAAAGTACCGACTACTTTCGATGTTATGGTCACTAGATACCGGTAACCAAAAAAACCTCAACTGCGAAATAACCTTTTAGTCAGTCTTAGTTTGAAAACTTGATCAATTATTATACTGCAACATTTTTATTAATTTATGTCACATTATAGATAAATCACTAATCTTTCATAGTCAACTTTTTCATTCTAAAATACTGATTACATTAGTAGTTATGACCACTAGAAGATGGTTACTCAAAAATTGCAAACATTTATAACGTTTCAGCACTTGATTTATTTCATGTTTTGGGGAAGTTTTACGTTTAGGAAATTTATGATTATTTTATATTATATTGAATATTAACCTACACACGTTTATAGTAAAGATATTTTATTGAAATATATAGATTACTTTTAAAGTTTTGCGATTTAGAATAACAACTTAAAGTTTGGTTGCTTTCGTGTAATCTTTTCATTTAACTGTTTGGTTATTTTTATTGTTCCAAATACCCAAGTTCTTCAACACATCTGTAGAGTTAAGCTTCTGAACTTTCATAATCAAGTTATTTCATGCAGATATACCGATTACTTCTCAAGTTATGATCGTAACAAAACGGTTACTCGCAAATTACAAGCATTTGACATCACTTGGTATCACTAATAATTTAGCCACATTTCGTCCATTTTAAAGGAATATTAACCAAATCGCACATCAATGTAAAGGAGAGAATTTCTTCTTTAATGTAGGAATATTTATGTAACGATATGGACGATTACCTTAGAAGTTATGGTCCCTAGAATGTGATTACCAAAACAACCGACCGTTTGGGGCATTTCGTCAAATGTTATCATTATCAAACGGGTACTAAGTTTTGGTGAATAATATCAAAATTTTACAACACGATGTTGAAGCTAAGGTTCTCTACATTCATAATCAAGATTGTTTATGTAGATCTACCGATCACTTAAATGGTTATGGCTACTTGTATGTGGTTACTCAAAAATGTTTAACATGTATTATACTTTGACGTATGGAATCATTTAGTCATAACTTGGTCATTTTGGCGACGATGTTCACGTAGGATATATCAATTTAAAGGGGAGATTATGTACTTTAATGCACTTGTGCTTATATCGAGATAACCGGAAATATAGCAGAAAATTTCGCCCCAAGATGATAATTACTTTAGAAATTCCCAAATTTTGCCAATATTCATCACATGTTTTCATTTAGGATTTAAATTAATTTTAGTTGGAAATATTTTAGTATTATATATTGAAATAACGGGAAATATCTACAGTTTGCAAAATCAATTTATTGTATTCGAAAACTTTGATAATTTTTGACGTTAAGGGCTTCAGAAGAGGGTTACTTAAAAATTAACCAAATTTGTCAAATTTTGGTAATTGTGTTAATGTTGCTATATCTCTAGTATTTTATTAGCTACAGTGACCTATGACACATCAGTGTAAAGATAAGATATTTTTCTTTCAGAAAAAGTCACAATTTCATAGGTCCATACATAACGTTCCGCATATTTTAAAGGTCCTAGACGCATTTCTCAATTTTTCAACTACAAAACCCATGGCGTGGATTTTAAAGAATTTTTTCAACGACCTTCTAGGGTGTGGATTTTTAAAGAAATATTTTTTTAACGACCATCCAAGGCGTGGATTTTTAAAGAAATATTTTTTCAACGACCATCCAAGGCGTGGATTTTTAAAGAAATATTTTTTTCAACGACCACCCAAGGCGTGGATTTTTAAAGAAATATTTTTTTCAACGACCACCCAAGGCGTGGATTTTTAAAGAAATATTTTTTTCAACGACCATCCAAGGCGTGGATTTTTAAAGAAATATTTTTTCAACGACCATCCAAGGCGTGGATTTTTAAAGAAATATTTTTTCAACGACCATCCAAGGCGTGGATTTTTAAAGAAATATTTTTTCAACGACCATCCAAGGCGTGGATTTTTAAAGAAATATTTTTTCAACGACCATCCAAGCCGTGGATTTTTAAAGAAATATTTTTTTCAACGACCATCCAAGCCGTGGATTTTTAAAGAAATATTTGACTACGAAACTGTTTTCTTAATTCCCCAGCAACCGGGCAGAATTTTTTTC
This sequence comes from Musca vetustissima, assembly GCF_032173495.1. Taxonomy (NCBI): domain Eukaryota; kingdom Metazoa; phylum Arthropoda; class Insecta; order Diptera; family Muscidae; genus Musca; species Musca vetustissima. Next base: position 194,485 of record NW_026883045.1, read on the forward strand.
AGGCACACGACTGAGCGTATTTGTCTTCTCCCTGGAAATAATTTGTTTGTGTATGTGTCATTAATTATAAAACTAGATTTTTGCATTGTTTACATTTTTTATTTTCAAAATAGAATTGTATATTTAAATTTATTTTTTTTTGAAAATGCATTAGTTATGCAAGTCAGTGATAACCTTTAGGGGTGTTATGTTATAAAATAAAAATAATAGGAACTAATAATTCTAACAAAGATGTTCGGTATTCCGCCTCGGCTTGTCTAGGGAAAGTTTACAATAAATTGGGAAAACATGACCGTAGAAAAAAATGTCTTTAGGCTATTTGCTGCTGATAGCATTCGGCGACAAAATAAAAATGATTAATGGATCTACGATTGGTTGTTGATCTCAATATTATTTTTTTGGGGAATTAATTGAAATTTATTTCATTTTTGATAAAGTCATTATAATGAGGTGTGAAAAGAAATGAGCGCGGACAATTAGACATTGACGCCTGTGGAAAATATTAAACATTTTGATTTAAAAAAAAATCGATGGTGTTTTAAAAATTTTGTTTTGTTGTTATTAATAAATTTCGTATAGAAATAACAAATTTATTATGCCACTCCGGTTTATATGGGTTAGGTCAGAGTTCAAGTTTGCTTTGAGATTTATGATATTTTTTTTTTTTGTAGATTAAGAAACGAATATTTTAAATAGAAACGTAAACAAACAGAAATGCATTGTTATGTATGTTTTGTGGAGATTTTGAAATCTTAATTTGCCCAAATGAATGTAAAAAGTGTGTGAAAAAAAATATAATTTAAAGCCTGCTGTTTTTTGGCTATTGTGCAAAAAAATTTTGGTGAGAAAATTTTGAAAATGACCAATTTTCTAATGATATTTCAATTATACCCTTTACACATACAAAATATATACAATTTTCAATTTATTTCCGGTACATAATTGAGTTACTTCCGTATGGTTTTCCTTACAGGACAATAGATAAGATCATTGAGACATCTCCTTATCTGTCTCTCTGTTCGAAGCAATGATGCAAGTGTTGCATTGTTTTATTTAAATTCCCACAATTTTGTCACCTCATCGTCTCAGAATATTGGATGATATTTTGGTATAAAAATAGATACCTTTTTTTTTGAATATCCTCCAAGGAACATGTCTTTGTCACATCTTATGGGAACCAAAACATTACAATAGCAGAACATGTCTTCTAGGCAATGTGTTTACTTAGGCCATGTGCACATGCGCAGTAAACACCCCTTTTTTCCAACACACACACAAGAAAAACAAAGTCAGGGGATAGAGCAGGGCTGTCTGTCCTTCTGTGTGTTTGTGTATATTTATTTTAGATTTACAAGGAATAGTTTTGTTATGAATGAATGCATTTTTTTTGGTTCTGCATTCCTTCATTCATTCATTGCTCATAACATTGTTTATGTTCCTTTCGATGATGATTTTTCAATTTTGTATTCAAACAATTTCCGTCTTAAACAAAACAAAAAATCTTGTTGAGTAAGGTTATGAGACCTGGGAACCTCCTCCTCCACAAAAAATCGAAAAAATACAAAAGTAGCAATTTATCAATGAATTTTGATCTTCTATTCTCTCTCTCCATCTCTTCCATGATATCAATTTCCCTTTTGTCGAAAACAAAATTTTGCATTGTTACGCAAAAAAAAAAACAAGAATAGCAACAGAATACCTGTTCCATTGAAGAGTTGTCCGTCCGGTTGAAATAAGATATCTTCATCACATGTGATTTTCTATATAATTTGTCATCTCAAATGTCTTGTACTTAGCTGAGGAGATATCATCATTACAAAACTCCCATAGGGGACAAATGATGACAAATTGTTGCAAAATTTTTCGTAAAAAGGAGCCATCGTTAATGGGAAAAATATTCTGCGGAGATTTCTTCTGATATTTGATAACAATGCAGGATATCCTTAGAGAAACTATGGGTAATGGGTGAAATAAAAAGGACATATCTCTATGTGATTCAGGGAGGAGGGTTTGAATAACTTCACATACCAAAACTCAAACTACCTAAATAAAGGAGTCGCTGTATGACAAAATGTCAGGAAAATAGACCCCAAACAAGGTCTGAGGATTTTTTCTATAGAAAAACGTCAACATAAACCTGAGGAATTTTCGTACCTTCTACCATAGTATGGAGGATATATTAATTTTGTCATTCCGTTTGTAACTTACCGAAATATTCATTTCCGATCCTATAAAGTATATATATTTTTGATCTGGGTAAAATTCTAAGACGATCTAGCCATGTCCGTCCGTCCGTCCGTCTGTTGTAATCACGCTATCTTCCGGAGGAATTGAGATAGGGTGCTGAAATTTTGCATAGGGTTGTCTTTTGTCTGCAGGCAGGTCAAGTTCGAAGATGGAATATATCGGTCCACGTTTAGGCATAGCTCCCAAATAATGGTACCCCCCAATTTCGCGTTTTTCAACCGAATCCGCTAAAATTTGGTATATTGGGTTCTTATTACGTACTAAATGTCTCCACAAAAAATTATAAGTATAGGTCGTCTTTTTCTGGTAGTCCCCATATAAAGGCACCCCCAAATTTCGGCATTTTGATGTTCTTGATCGCGTTTTTCAACCGAAATCACTGAAATTTGGTATTTTGTAGCCGTATATGAAAACAAATCTCCCTACCAAAAATTATTAATAGTCAACCCCTTTTAGGCGTAGTCCCCACATAATCACATTTTTTTATATTTGGTTCTAACACTCTGTTGTAATCATTTCACCTGCGAAGGATATCGAGATAAAAAAGTAGAACGTACGGTTCAATAATGAACTATATGTGAACTATAGCCCGTATTTAGGCTTAGACGTAGCCCCTGCTTGGGAGGTACCAGAAGGACCGATATTCCCCAAATTCGGACTTGAACTATGTTTGGAAGACATAATAAGATGCGATGAAATCAAATTTTTCTGAAACGGATTTGGCCCAAAGAAACATGGCGTCTAGAACCAATATTTCGATGAGGCACCTTTTCACCGTGTGAAAGTGTATACACACTAATTACCCATAAGGCTGAGGGTATAATCAAAAATGACTGTTTATATAATCGGTTTGTAGAAATGTCGGTATAGGTATCCAAAGTTCGGCCCGGCCGAACTTAACGCTTTCTTGTTTTTTTCTTTCACTTGTTTCTATATAGAACAAGTAAAAAAGTGTCAGTTGGTGTTGCCGACAGATATATACCCCCATCATATGGAGGACTTCGGAATTAGACACAGATTTTATTATTAGCTTTATATAAGAACTTTTATAAAATATTGACCATTTATGAGGGAGGTACCGGAAGGAGAGGACTTCTGGGTCCCATTTTTGGACTTAATCTAGACTTCGTAAAGATAATGTGGGTTGTGCATAGTTTGGTTCCTATCGGACATTCCATTCGCCTGATATTGGATTTACAAATATTGAAATTTTTTTACTAGTTGTGGGGCAGGTGCCAGAAGGAGTGGACCAATGGGTTCTATCTTCATGATCAAGGGTTGGTAAAGATAATAAGTTGGTAATGTTTTTATAAAATTAATTTTTAGAACAATTTGACCTTATTTTTGGGTAGGTACCGCAAAGAGTGGACCAGTGGGTCCCATCTTCAAACTTGATCTAGGCTTAGTAAAGATAATAGGCTGTACAATGATTTAAATAAATCAAATTAATTTTTAGCACAATTCTCCCGTTTTGTGGGGGAGGTACCAGAAGGAGTGGACCGATATTCTCCATCTTCGAACTTAAGGGAACCCCCCATTCTCGATTTTAATTTTTCAAGATTTTCATTGGGCTGGTAAATCAATACCAATTGTTGTTAAGGTTTCTAACTTTGCACATATATATTTGAAGATTTAAAAAGGAAGAAAAATAATTTACAAAATTAGTTCATACGAGAGCTATACACTCCCAGAGAAACGTTGCAAAATTTGGAACCGATTAGATTATTAGTTTTTGAGTTATCGTGCCCGCCATTCGCAAACAAATATTTAGAGAAAAACGCGTTTTAAGTTTGAGAAGCCCTTTAGCCATCAAAATATAACTTAACAAAAACAGGAAAGAAAAGACGCATAAAGCTTAAAAAGTTGCAACCAGCGTTACAGAGCATCAAAAAGGTTGCAAATTGCGACTTTAGTCGCACAATGGCAACCCTGCCCTCATTAGCCTAAAGACTGAGGGTATAAAAAACCTCAACTGGGGGCTGAATAATGTTTTTCAGCAAAGATTAAGGTTGAGGTCAGTGTTTCTAAATAATAAAAATTCTCAGCCAAAAGTTGGGTTTTTTTTATAAAAAAAATCCTCAGCAATAGGTTGATGTCTTCTTTCCTGTTGAAAAAAATTCCTCAGCCACAGGTTGGGTTTTTTCTATAGAAAAAAATTCCTCAGCTGAAATTTAGGGGTTTTTCTGTAGAACAAATTCTTCAGCTATAGTTTGGGGTTTTCTTCTATAAGAAAAAAATCCTCTGCCACAGTCTCTTGATTTGTTTCTATAGAAAAAAATTACTTAGCAACAAGTTTTTCTAAACAAAAATAAACTGAGTCAGAAATTCCAATGGCAAATTGTCAATAACTAGAGTTCAGAAAGTGCAGGCTTACTAATTGGTGTTTAAATTTTTTTAACAATAGTGTTTCATAGCTTCTATAACTATTATGTATAAATTAGTTTTTAAAAATTCCATTTTTTTGTCGCACAGCATTCCTTCAATTACATAATAAAAAAAAACAACTTCGCTCCAAATCGAACTTTGTAACAATAAATAATGACACCATATTAACAACCATAATTAATTATCAAACGCTTCGGCGATATATAAATTTGGCTTAGCAACGACTTTCTGTGTAAATTTTTAAACCTCAGACTGAATATTTTTTTAATAAATTTCACTTTTACAAAGAAAATCATTGGCGATCGGTCTCCAGCTCAATGGTTATCTTCATAGATTTACTGGCAAATAAGTTAGACTAACACATTAGAAACAAATCTGGTGTTAATTGATTTCTGATTCTGAGTCATTGACCTTGGTTGGCAATACAACAAAAACAAAACAAAAAAAAACTTGTATTACCACAGACTATTTATATAAAATAGAAAAAATAACCAACCACAACAGATCTTTACAGCGAATTTATTACATGGTCTGAGAAACCGCTAAAATCAAATCTAATATCTCAACAAGTTTTTTATTTATTTGTATTTTTTTTTTTCTTTATAAACGGAATATAGGTTTTTTATATGTATCGAGGCGATTTTATTGCAATTTGTCCCCATTGGTGATATAATTTTCAGATCACATATTTGATTTTGTAATAGATTTTTTTTTGTGCTCAGAATATATGTGAATAAATAATGGAGACAAGTGGCACTAAGGGATTGAGTTACAGAAACTTGATAAACTTTTGTGGCGATAGGTGAGACTTGGAGAGTTAAGGCTTTTCTCGCTCTCTCAGTGCCCATATAATCGATTTATTGATTTCATATCTATTTTATAATTCCTTCACGAGGAAATCGATTGCATCGACATAACATTTAATTATTTAAGTTACTAATTAAAAATCAATAATTTCTTTTCTTTTTTTATATAATAAAAAAAATTGGCTTAAAGTGACCTATTTAATAATCGCCGCCATTGTAACAGTTGTCTCAGGTGATGTAAATCTGGTTTTATTAGCCACTGAACTTTGAATTCCCAGCAGCGTATCTAGTAATTATTATTTGTATATCGATTATGGAATCAAGTTTGTTGACATTACGATAAATTGTGTGTCAAGAATCTTGGCAGATTCTGGTGCTGATAACTTAAGCTATTAAAAGAGAGTGTCATAAATTCAGAACAAATTAAATATAAATGAAATGATTATAAAAATCGTTAAAAAAACTGGCGCCCAACATGGACATAATATTAGCAATAAACTTTTCTATTGCAGAAAAACCTCAACCGGTGGCTGAGCATTTTTTTCTATAGAAGAAAACCTCAACCGGTGGCTGAGGAATTTATTTCTATACAAAAAATCTCTACCGGTGGCTGAGCTTTTTTTCTATAAAAAAAACCTCAACGGGATGCTGAGCAATTTTGTTCTAAAGAATAAAAAAACCTCAACGGGTGGCTGAGCAATTTTGTTCTATAGAAAATAACCCCAAATAACCTGTGGCCGAGGAATTTTTTTCTATAAGAAAAATACTCAAAAATCAAATGTTTTTTCTATAGAAAAAAAACGTGAATATATTCAATAGAAAAACTTCAATTCTGTGACTGAGGATTTTTTCTATAGAAAAAGCTTCTAGATTTCTACACTTGTTGCTGACGGACTTTGGGGCTATAAAACTCAACTTTTCGATGAAATGGCGCCCAACGATATCGTTATCATGCGCTAAGGAACAAAATAATTATCCAGATGGCGCCCAACTTAAAATACCTGCCAAAAGCTTGGATGCTTCAGTTAGAACATTGTTGGCGCCCAATTAAAAACAGTATATTTTACATTTTGACAATTAACTATGTCATTAGGAAGATCTACAGAAACTCTTGCTAATTTAAATTGAACGTGAGAGATATATGGCGCCCAACAGATTAAACATTTACGTATAAATTGCACCAGACTTTCAAATAACAGAAATATGACAAAAAAATCAATTAAAAACGTCGGTATGTTTGATCAGGTCGAACCCTGAGGTAGACATCGAAATTTTCTAAAATCGAAGAGGAAATTAATATGGTTGCTATGCCATAGTTAATTGCTGCCAGGAAAAAAGGAGATACCAACTTAGATACACTTAGCTTAGAAATTCGCTCCTGGAACGATATCGATATCGTTGGGCGCCATTTTCATTAAACTCTAAGAACAAAATAATAATTCAAATGGACAATGATGTAGGCATTCAAATTTACTACATTTACGTATAAATTGCACTAGACTTTCAAATAAAAGAAATATAACAAAAAATCAATTAAAAACGTCGGTATGTTTGATCGGGTCGAACCCTGAGGTAGACATCGAAATTTGCTAAAATCGAAGAGGAGTTTAATATGGGTGCTATGTCATGGTTAATTGCTTCCAGGAAAAAAGGAAATACCAACTTAAATACACTTAGCTTAGAAAATTTGTCTAGGACCTCGAACATACCGAAAATGAATGAAAATGGCGCCCAACGATATCGATATCAAGCTCTATGAACAAAATAATAAGCCAAATGAACCATGAGGTAGGCATTCAAATTTACTAAAATCGAACAGAGGTTTTATATGGGCGCTATGCCGCAGTTAATTGTTGCTAAGGGAAATCAAAATACCAACCTATAGACACTCAGATTAGAAAATTAGTCAAGGGACCCCGAAAATAAGGCGTGACATTTGTATGGGGGGATATACAGAAGCAAGAAAATGTTATGTGAAAAACTTGTTTACCCCCCAAGCAAAATTACAGTCATTTCGTATAGAGTCACTAGGTCACTATGATCCAGATATCTACGAAGGGGTGGAACTTTCTATACAGGCGGTACCCAATGATCGACCGGTATTTATAATTGTTTGTAGGACGAATGAGAACTCAATATACCAAATTAGAGCCAATATCTGAAATTCCAATAAAAATGAACATAGGGGTTCATAAAAATTTCTGAAATCCTCAAAATACCGATGGGACGCTATTGATTATTTTCGATATGGAGATTTGGCTTCCAATGAGAATTTTCAATTAAAAAATAACCAGTGAGCCGAGCAGTATAGTCGAACTGGGCCGACCATATGATACCCTACACAACTTCCCTATTGTCCAAGCTGCATTCCGAGCTTGGGCAATATTTCGCGATATTTGCACCCTCTTGACCGACTACAACTCAACAAACATTGCTCATATTCTGTACAGCTCTTCTAATTACTTTTCCAGATTCCATTCGCCATGGGTAATGTTCAGCTTTCACTTGTGGCCTATAGATCGACTCGAAAAAACACAAAAAATTAAGTTTTCGTTCCACTTTTTTTCATCATTGTTATCTGATCATCACCGAAAATTATAGGCGTTGTCCTTGACCATACCTGAATCCTCATGGAAAATGTCAAAGCGAACAGCGCTATATTTCCGCCCTCTAGTGTGGTAATAGGTTACTAAATAATCTAAGAATACGCAAGCACCTGTAAATATTTAAGTGTATGTCCCACACCCGAGTACATTCGACAATATGGTATCAATTTAAAGGTCAACCACTCCTCTTGGATATATTATCAACTTCTCGGGTCTATGTCCTTTAGGGGTAAATATATACGGTGTAGAATACACATATTCTCATTTTTCGATTTCCTTCTCCATGTAAAAATTCGGAATGTTTGGGCTATAGTTGCGACGTCTGAAGCGACCAGAAAAACCGACAAAAATTAAATAGTTGGTCCATTTCACCCCCTAAATATTAACCTATATAATTGGGGCTGTACAAAAAATTGGGGCTGTATAAAAATGGAAAATTAAACTGCATACTATAGAAATAATAGTTTTATTAAACACATTTTAAATGGCGCCCAACATGAATTTTCTTCTAAGAAGACCTTGTACACTAAAATGTAACTAGTGCATATACTTCTCAATGTCCAAATATTGATTTCGGGATTAATAGCCTCTTGAGAAAATATAGACGAGGCATATTATGGGAGGAATAAAAAGTAGCACATAAAAATAACAACTTCGGCAAATTTTTTAAATATAGAAAAATAAACAGTAGGCTATTATTTATTATTGAATTAAAATGGCGCCCAACATTAATTTTCTTCAACAAGGCGTTGTTTCTGGCATGATCTTCCAACAGATGTTTTTCTAAAATGAGAAGTACCCTATGAAGTAACTAGTGTATATACCTCTCTATATAGAATAACTAGCAAAGTGCCCGCTACTTCGTATGCGGAAAGGGAATACAAAAAATATTTCACATTGTATCGTAAATACTATAAATTTGTTTTACTATAGTTTGCGATTTAGTACTTTTCGTACACATAAGCACTATTTCCAGTAAGGAAAGTAGTAAAGTACCCCATGCAAAATTTCGTGCAAGTCGAAAGATATAGAGGGACTTTGGTACACCATTTACATTAAATCGGACGAAGTTATATATGGGAGCTATATCTAAATCGGAACTTATTTTCACGATGTTTAACACACATTGTTCTAGCCGTAATTCAGCCCGCTGTGCCTAATTTCGTGTAAATTGAAGTTTGGTGCACTATTTATCTAAAATCGGACTAAAATATATATGGAGCTATATCTAAATTTGAACCGATTTTTTCCAATTTCAATAGGGTTCGTCATTGGGCCAAATATGTGACGTATGCCAAATTTCATCCAATTCGGATCATAAATGCGACCTATACATTGTTTACAATGCATAAATCGACAAATAATGTAATTCTATGCATATAATGTGATTCCGTTGCCGAAATCGAAATTTAGTGCATTTGCTTTCCATTTACTATTCGTACAAATAAATTCGAGTTTCCATAGTTATCTCTATAGCTAAATACTACATTTCAACAGTAATCTAAATTCCAATCTACAGTAATCTTAATTCCACAAAGTCCAAATTAAGTACTTTTCGTACTCATAAGTTCGAATTTCCAAATATACCTCAATCCTTATTTCAAATCGTAATCGTAAGTCAAAATTTAATAATTCCAGCTCTGTCTGTTCAAACAAAACGAATTGTACCCTATTTAGTACCATTTAGTGCTTCTCGTATCCAAGAGTACGAAATTCCAATACTACCTTAATTCTATGATTTGCATTCTAAATTTAAGTTTTCTATCTCTATCCATTCACTCTGATCTAAACTGTACCAAATTTAGTACCATTTAGTACACGAAATGACAAATTTTCAAAACTACCGACATATTTCAATCCTGCACTCCAACAGTAATATTAATTTAATCAAAATTTCAGGATCTCAACCCTATCCATTGGTACCATTTAGTACGTTTTGTTTCTATAATTAAACTACGTCAATTTTACACTTCAAAAGTAATTTTAATTCCAAAATTCTGGAGTCCAACTCTATCCAATTAATTAAGTTGTACCAAATATAGTACCATTTAGTACACATACGTACTATGCTTCCATACCTTAATTCTATATTCTAAAAGCAACCATTATTCCAAATTTTAGGTTTCCATATCTAGTGCCGTTTAGTACGTTTACACACAAATACGAATTTCCACAGATGTCTCTATAGCTCAATCTTAAACAGTAATCAGAATTCCAAATTTCAGGTTTTAAGCTCATCCGTTTAAGCAAAATCAAAATTGTACTACATTTAGTACGATTTAGTACTTTTCGTACCAATAAGTGCGAATTTCCAAAACTACCTCAATTCTACACTGCAACTGCCATTTTAATTCCCAATTTCAAGAATCCAGCTCTATATGTGAACCGAAATGCAACTTGCACCAAATTTAGTACCATTAAATACTTTTCGTACACAAAGGTACGATTTTTTAAAGCTACCTCAATCCTGTATTCCAACAGTAGTCCTAATTCCGATTTTCAGGATTCCATCTATATACACTCAACTAAATGCAAATAGTACCAAATTTAGTACCATTTAGTACTTTTTAAAAAACATAAGTACGAAAATCTTAAACCATTTCTATACATCAGCACCACTTCCCAACCTGTTGTCTATATAAAATTTCAAGATTTTAGCTATATATGTTCAATATATGTAGAATTAGAACTCAATTTAGTACTTTTAGTACACTTATAGGTCGAATTTCCAAAAATCCTTTTCTACATCTTTCTAACTTTCCATCAGTGACCCATATTCCAAATTTCAGAATTCTAGCTCTTCCCGTTCGCCTAATACAAAGGGTACCATATTTAGTACATTTTAGTACTTTTCGTACCCTTCTAGTACGAATCTCCAAAAACCCCGCCTTATCTCACGCCTACACACCAACAACAACCCACACTCAAAATTTCAAGCTTCTAGCTTTAGACGTTTCGTCTGGGCGATAATCTGTCAGTCAGTCACTCACTCACTTAACACTAAGCTCTTTTATATATAGATATTGATATAGGGATTAATAAGTTCTTGAGAAGATGTAGACGGGACATTTTTCGGAACGACTAAAAAATAGCACCCGAAAATAAAAACTTCTGAAAATTTTTAAAGTATTGATTACAAGGCAGGACTCTTTAGTTGCTAATTGAATAAATTTTAAATGGCGCCCAACCTGAAAAAAATCATTTTCATATTCCAGGATCATAATAGATGATTATTTCTTCAAAAAGGGCGTTATGTCTGGCATTTTATCTCATAGCAGATTTCTTTTCACTTATTTCTAATTATAAATAGTTTTGTGTAGTAACCCTTGACACAATAAGGGCTACGTATGAATTTTAGCTCGTCTTTCATTGTCTAGATTGTAAATAAAATTGCATAACATTTTGTTGTGTTTTTGTTTTTGTATTTGTATTTCGAAAACTCATAAATCAAAACAATGAAGCATCTAAACGAATAAATTCACGTTTACTGGCAGCAGATCGCGATAACAGCATCACCACCACACACCATCATCTCCATCTCCATCATCCTCATCATTTACAGTTTGTTATGGCAGATTAAATGACTGTTCATAACAATTTTGAGCGATTTGAATAATTGAAGATCAGCAATATTTTAAAATAGATTTTCTTTTCGATTAGCTTGGCAATTAATCGTTTTGCAGGCCATACCGACCAGGCAGGCAGGCAGGCAGTCACTCGAACAGTCAGTCATTAAAACCACAAAAGCAATGCTATTTGTTGTATTCATTTGTTCGTTTGTTAATTATACATTACAAAAGTCCACAAACAAGTTGGTGAGATGCGCAGGGTAAGGTAATGAAGTGTGATCGGAGAAAAATTAGACAACACTTTGCTTGCACTCGCACTCACTCATGGCAAAAAGTAATGGATTTTTGTTTGATTGCCGGTAGAAATTCTAAAGTTCGCCGGTGTTTTGGTCCCCCAGACACTCTCACACCGGGGTAAGAGAGTAATTTTTTTCAAAAAAAAAAAAAAAAAAAATAAAATAAAATGAAATGAAATAATTGAATTGCATGAAGTGTTGAGCGATTTTGTTAAGTGAAGTCACTTGGCCAGTGAACCAACTAACTAACATTTGACTATTATTAGTATTAGATGTTAATGCGGTATGATCTTAGTCTACGATGATAATATTGATGGCTCCAACAGGTTCTCACGTGTTTGATTTACCAAGTTGTTATGGACACAACAAATCGTAACGGTTCCTTATCGTCGAACGATCTCCTTGCAAATGTTGTAAAACTCACGTGTTTAGACCTCTGCTCAGACAACCTGCCATCTAGCCATTTGCAGGAGTGTCACTGTTGTTGTTTTTGTTCGTTTTGCTGTCCACATAAATTTAACACCGCGCCATCAAAACAAAACATTAATTCAATTAATTTAATAAAAACTAATTGGAAATGATTCTCGAACAGCCGCAACGTGTTTAGAAACATTCCATTCCAATTTGTTTTGTGTTCGAATGGATGCAAAAAACAAAATTACTGGTGTCAACAAATGAAGTAACCATTTCGTTTATTTCCGATCATTTGCAGCCGGTGAGGACACGTGAGAAGCGAACTGATATTTATCAAAAAATTAAGGGGAATTTTTGTTGATGTTGTTGTGGTTATAATTTAGAAAATTTGTATTACTCACACTAATAATATGTTCTATTTCCTTCATGAACTACGCAGAATAAGATCTCCGACTTCTAGGCCTTTTAATAGGGATAAAAAAACAATCATTTTACGACTTTAAGAAAATAACACATAGGCCCATTTAGGATCAATACATGTATGAAACGACCAAATAATCAGAATATGGATAGTTCAAAACTTGATGTTTAAAAAAGGAAAAAGTGGCGCCCAACATTAAAATAGAAATAAGGTTTGTCAGTCACACTTCAAGTTATTCGCTGCTAAAAAAAGAAATATCATTAAAAATTGAGTGTGTAGCTCGACATAATAAATATGGCGCCCAACGTTAAGAAAATGTTTAATAAAAAAAATTATTTAAAAAGGTAAAATGTTGTACAAAACCAGTGAGCGGAACTGTATAGTCGGACGGGTTCGACCATACGATACCCTTCACAACTTCCCGAAAAATCTAACATTTTGTGGTTCTAAATTCTGCACACTTTTGGGCAATATTTACAGCGATATTTGCACACTCATGAAAAGTACAAATAATTTCAAAGCGATCATCACCTAACATTTTACTGACCATAACTGGAACCTATATATCTATATATCCGCCCTCAAGTGTGGTAATAGGTTACTAAATAATATGTGAATACGGAAGCACTTGTAAATATTTAAGTGTAACTCCCGCATCCGAGTACCTATGACAATATAATTGGTATCAATTTAAAGGTCAACCACTCCTCTTGGATATACTGCCAACTTCTGGGGTCTATGTCCTTCAGTGGTAAATATATAGTCTATAGAATACAAATTTAGTCATTTTTCACACAAAAGTTAGGGTCCATTTGACCCTCTAAATATTGACCGATCTTTATCAAAACAGGCATGCTTATTCTTTGGCCCGATCCCCTTCTCCATACAAAAATTTGTCCATAATGGACAGACGGACGGACACACATGTCTAGATCGACTCAGTTAGTCGAGATATGACGATCCGTTTACTTATAGGTGGGTCTAGGACCAATATTTTGCGGCGTTACAAACTTTTGGGGCTGCACAAAGCTATAATACCCTGACAACATAATTGTGTAGGGTATAAATATAGCCAATTGGCGCTCAATATGAATGTCACATCAGTCACATTTAAAACAATCAGTTGATGTCATCACAAGATAAATGAAAAGATGAATCAGTGATTCTGATACATCAAACATTCTAGATCTGACCATAATAAGTATGCCTTGCAAGTAGCACTTAAAGTTATTCGCTTCTAAAATAAGAAATATCCACAAAAATTGAGTGTATTGCTTAATATGGCGCCCAACGTGAAGAAAATATTTCAAAAGGTAAAATGCTGTACAAAAGTATAGCCAATTGCCCCCCCTTTCGATGTTCACGAAATTTGGCATAGAGTACTGAATTAGATCCAGAATGATGTGTGCCAAGTTTCGAGAAATTCGGTTCAGATTTGGATATAGCTCCCATAAATAGTTTCGTCCGATTTAAGAAAAATGGTGCACCAAAGTCCCTATATATATTTCGATTTGCATGGAACAGTGTGGTACATATGCACAAAGACATACATGTTTGTAACAGGCAAAAATAATCAAAATGGTTCCTTTTAAAATACAGATTTGGCACAGAGTACTGAATTGGGTCCAGAATGATGTGTGCTAAGTTTCGAGAAAATCGGTTCAGATTTAGATATAGCTCCCATATATATTTTCGTCCGATCTAAAGTAAATGGGGCTCCAAAGTGCCTATATATCTTTCGATTTGCACGAAATTTGGCATAGGTTACTGAATTAGGTCCAGAATGATGCGTGCTAAGTTTCGTGAAAATCGGTTCAGATTTAGATATGGCTTCAATACTGTTACAATAAACTTTCGTGTGTCAAGTTTTCTTGAAATTGGTTCAGATTTACATATACCTTCTATATATATTTTCGTCCGATTTTATGTAAATGGTACACTAAAGGCCCATGCAGACCCATACACGTACAGTTATTAATAAAAATCTAGCAAGTTTCCTTGAAATCGGTTCAGATTAGCTTCCATATATAATTTCGACCTATTCATGTTGACTGTACACCAAAAAATCCGTTCCTTGTTGTAGAATTTTGATAAAAAAAAGTTCCTTAATGCCTTGAAAATATCTTCTTTTAAAATCCCGTCTAGAACTATTCTTCACAACAAATGGACCGGTATTTAAAAAATCCTTTAAAATTTATTTTTAAAATCCCTGCTAAAAGGTCTATGAAAAAATCCTTAAAACGCTCCTTTTAAAATCCCGTCTAGAACTCTTCTTTACAACGATCACGCCATGAGCTCTATTTCATTTTCTTTCAAAAATCCTAAAAATTATTTTTGAAATTTTTCTTTAAAAAAAAATCCACGCCTTACAACAATCAATTTTTCATTAAAAAAAAAATTTTTCTTTCAAAAATCCAGACTTAGCTTAGATTATTCCAAAAAATCTACGCCTTCATCTCAATTTTTCCTTAAAAAATTAGTCCTGAAAAATCCAAACTTAGAGCGCAGATTCTCCTTAAAAATTTCGTATAAAAAATCCACACTCTACTTCTTCTTAAAAATATTTTCTGAAAACTTCGAAATATTCTTTTTTTAAAACCTTGAGGTTAGTGGGTCATTGAAAAAATCTCCTTTAAAACTCCTTGAGCTTTGGGGATCCTTGAAAAATTCTTACATAGATATCCAAGCCTTGATATGTACTTCTCCTTAAGTATTCTTCTTAAAAAATCACATTGAAAAAATATGTTTAAAAAATCACTGCTTATACCTCGATTGGTCCTCTGTTCTAGATCATTTTGATTAAAAAAAACACACATTTATGAATTAGTTGGACTTCGCAAAATCGATTATTTAAAAAAAGTTCCAATGTAGACATTAACAATTGTTAAAATTTATTACTAATCATATAAAACTAATTTGAAAATTCACTGTACTTTCCAAACTTTGAGTTAGCCTAGATTATTCCATTTGCTCGGAATCCTAAGTAGATCTCAAAATAAATTCAAAGGCTTGTCATATTTTGTTTTCTTTTTGTTATTATCGCCTTTAGTTGAGAGTCATTGTACAACATATGTTATTATCAATTTTATTTTTTTATATTATTATTGTGGTTTTAATGTGTGTCAAGTTTTTTTATTGTAAAACAATGGTTATTTTTAATATTTTTTTTTTTATTTTATAATTTTTTTTTTTTACAAATTGTTTTAATGGCACATTGACATTGACACGGTGGGTGATAATGAAACTAATTTAGACCTACGGCGAACTTCTGAAAAAATCTAGTAAATTCTGTCTAAGTTCGTTGATATTTTTTATTTCCTTTTTGTATAATTATTTAATAGGGTTGAGATTCAAAAACAAACAAAAAATAAATAAATAAATCTGAAGCCAAATCTAAACCGGAGGGAGATAAGGCATTGATAATTCGGAAATGTAAATCGCGAAATATAAACCACTGGGTTAACGAAATCCAGTTCGAAGTAAAGGTACTACAAAATTAAGAACATTTCAAAATTATTTCACTTTCAATTTATAATTTCATATTATAAAATTATAGTAGGCTTGGTAGTATCCAAAACCAAGGTACCAAGGGACAGCCTTTCTTACCCCTTAGTGAGAAAAATGCCATATTTTGCCACTAATAAATCGTTGTTGTATAAAAATAAATTGAGTTTACGCCTGATAATTTTGAATAAAAACAAAAAATTGAATAATTTGAAAAATGTTGTAAAAAACCAAGTGGCGCTCAACATGAAAATAGGAAAACTGTCTAACTACATATATAATTTTAAATATATCTTTGATCTATTAAACGACCCTATTTCCATTTGGTTTCCAATACAATTTTATGATCGTTATTCTCTTATCTCAAAATTGTATCTTAAATGGCATGACATCCAAAACATCATCAGATAAAAACACTCCAAATACGTCTACGATTGAATTTTTTATTGATTTTTTTGTTTGTTTTACCTTGGCTTAAATATCGAACAACCCTTCTCAGCATGCGTAAAAATTGGGGCAAACTTCAAATTCATCAAAAGTCCGCTGAACCACAAACTAAGGTAAAACTAATTAACATGTTTCTTCCTCATATTGTATTTCTGGGCTAGGTGCTCTTGTTGTTGGTGTTGTCGGTATTGATCAAGTATTGCAAGTCCTCCAAAAAACAGCACCACAACACCATCAAGAGTTAATATTAAATGTTAATAACAATAAAAAACAACAAACAACCAAACATACACAACAACAAACACTCCGAACAACATCGTTTACAACCGAAACCATATCTAGGTCAAATATTAACAACAAATAAATTAAATGACGAAGACGAATACGACGTTCGTAATGGCGATGCTGCTGATGTTACATTTGGCCGATCCATATCGATTCGATGAGCTGTTGCAAACAGGTTTTTAACTTTCAATTTCATTCGAATACCTGCGGCATGTCCCGGTTTAATCTTCGTGGTTTTTGGACCAAAACAAAAAACAACACACACACAAACTTTAAACAGCAAAAAAAAAACAACATCTCTTCAAAATCCGCAGCATCATCATCAATTCCAAGTAGACACCAAACCATAGCTTCCCTCCTCTCATACCCATACACATCCGAACTCAAACACAGTTGTTTGATTGAAGTTGCGATAAATCTATCTATGGCTGGTGCTGCTGCTGCCGCTGCAAGATTAACAAACAATCGAAAAAAGTGTTAAACTTTTAAGGTAATCTCCGAATGTTTTTTTTTTTTTTTTTTGGTTATTCCCCACTTTGCCTCCCGACTGTGTTGGCTGAAAAAACGTGACAGCTATTCATGCATTTATGAATCCATGGCATTTTTGTTTGGTTGTTGGCTCGGTTGGTTCGTTGATTGCTATTGGCCGCCATTCATTGCATTGCATGAAAGCGGCCAGAAGATGTTCATAAAAATCCATTAAATGAAAACGAAAATGCAGTTTTTTCTCTCTTCATTCATTGTTGTCTGCAATTCATTAATGTTGTCGCACTTATTTTTATAAAAAAAAAACGCTGGAGCCTAGAGGGGAGACCAATGTGGACAGTAGTTTGGTGGACAATAAGAGATGGGGAAAAAGTTGAAATGTTTTTTTAGATATAGAAGGTTTTTAGAGTCTTCTATGGAAACAGAAGTCCCTAATAGTCATAAAAGGCCCCTCAAGGACCTTTAAAAACTACTAAATTGACGAATGATCTTATATGGTCGTCTACGGTGATAGAAAACCCCCAAGACTTCTATGGAGACGGAGTATGTCTTTTATGAAGTTGGAGGATTTTTAAGGTATTGTTGGGTGATAATAGATACAAAAAATTAAAAAAAAAACTTGGTTAGTAGTCTTCTATGGAAACAGAATATCTTCAAAGTATTCTGTACGAACGTCTTTGAGGTCTCTATAGTGACGAAAGACCTTTAAAGTCGTCTACTGTTATAAAAAAAACCTCTGAAATCGGAGGGTTTGCAAGGTCTTCTGTGGTCCTGAAACTTCTTATTCCTCTGGGGAAAGTGGAATCTTTATGTTCTTCTATGAAGGCACAAGACTTCTCTCTTATAGAAAAGAAGGAGTTCAATGGAGACGGAAGACTTTCGAGGTCTTCTATAACATAAGACGTTTTAGGTCCCCTATGGATACGGAGGACCATTAAGTTGTTCTATAGATACAGAATATCTTCCAAAGCCTTTTATGGGAACACAAGACCTTTGAGTTTTATTATTGTAACGAAAGACCTTCAAAGTCATCTACGGAGATGGAGGACCTATGGAAACGGAGGACCAGAAACTTCATGTTCCTCTATGGAGACAAAAATTCCTATATGTTCTTCTACGGAGGCACATGACATACTTGGTCTCCTATAGAGAAAGAGAAGGTGTTCAATGGAGACCTTCGAGGTTTTATATGGAATCAGAATATATTCAAAGTCTTCTATGGGGTCATCAGACCTTTCAGGTTCATTATAGTAAAGGCCTTTAAGGTAATCTACGTTGATAGAAGACCTCCCAGGTCTTCTTTGGAGACGGAAGACCTTCAAGATCATATGTAAAGTCGGATGACTTGCAAGGTCTAACATCCTGAAAATTCTTGTTTCTCTATAGAAACAAAAAGCCATATATGTTCTTCTATGGATGTACAAGACTTATTGGGTCTCCTAGAGTAGATGAACGAGTTTTTAGGTCTTCTTTGGATACCTTCATATTCTCCTGTTTATACGTAAGACTTGCAAGGTCTTCCAGAAGGTGGTCCAGAAATTTATTTATCCACGCCTGATCCTTAAGTTTTTGTTTTATATCCCGATCCTTATGTATTTTTTGTCCTTAACAAACCTTTTTAAACTCTACGCTTGATCCTTAACCATTAGTCCCTAAGAAATTTTATTTTTAAAATCCACGTTTGGTCCTTAACAAACCTTCTTTAAAAATCCACTTTTTCCTTGGTAATCCTTCTTTAAAAATCCGTGTTTGGCCCTTAAGAAATCTTTTTTAAAGATCCACACTTGACCCTTAGAAATCCTTCCTTGAAAAAATAGTCTTTGGAAAAAGTCCTTCAAAAATTCTTCTTTAAAATCCACGCCTTGACCTCTACTTCAAAAATTCCTCTTTAAAATCCACGCCTTGACCTCTACTTCAAAAATTCTTTGTTAAAATCCACGCCTTGAGCTCTATCTTAAAAATTCTGCTTTAAAAATCCACATCTTGTCACCTACTTCACCCTGAAACAGTTTTCTTTAAAAATCCAATTTTCCAAGCTCTACCTCCCTTAAAAAAATTCTTCTTTAAAAATCCAGGTCTTGAACTCTACTTATCTTCAAAAAATTCTTCTATAAAAATCCAATTTTCCAAGCTCTAATTCTCCTCAAAAAAAAATTTTCATTCAAAAATCCAGCCTTGAGCTCTACTTCTAGGTGGAAAATAACTTTTTTAAATCCACGCCTTGAGCACTACTTCTACTTGGAAAATTCTTCTTTGAAAATCCACGCCTTGAGCTCCACATCTCCTTAAAAAGTTCGTCTTTAAAAATCCGCGCCTTGAGATTTACATCTCTCTTAAAAATGTTTTTTTAAAATCCCACGCCTTGAGAACTGATTCTTCCTGAAAAGTCCATTTTAAAAAATCTACGCCTTGAGCTCTACTTCTCCCTGAGAATTTCCTCTTTAAAAAATCCACGCCTTGGGCTCTACTTCTCCCTGAAATATTCTTATTTACAAATCTATTCCTTGGACTTAATGGGTCCTTGAAATTCATCTTTTATAATCCACGTTGTGAGCTCACTGAGTTCTTGAAAAAATTATATTTAAAAAAAAATACACGCCTTGAGCTCTACAGCTCCTCGACAAATTCTCCTTTAAAAAATCCACGACTTGAGCTCTACTTCTACTAAAAATTTACTTAACATTTTTTTCAGAACCGCCCCCATTTATCCTTCAAAATTTCTATTAAAAAATCCACGCATTGAGTTTTACGTCTATTTGAAAAAATCCACACATTCTTTAAAAATCTCCGCTTTCAGATCTACTTTTTCCTGAAAAATTCTTCTTTAAAAATCTACGTCTTGTGCTCTATATCTCTTTGAAGTCAGCTAATGAAAACTTAGTTCCACTGTGGTACAACATCTCCAAAAATAGTAGTTGTAATATTCATTTATGGAAAAGCTTTCTTGTTGTTGTTTCTGCTGCTGTTGTTGTGCAGCTATTTTTATTTGCGCTTGAACCAGGCCTTAAAGATGTCTTGCTCTGCCATAAATTAAATAAAAAAACATATTTTTGGGCATAAATGAAGGTTAGCTGCTTGTTTTTCATGCTGATGACTACCCACTTACCCTACCACCGTTTCAAGCAGCCAACTTTCACTTGTAGGAAATTATAACTAAAGTTTTAATAATAAAATAATGAAAACGACGACAACAACAACAAGAAATGGCGTATTTCATAGCCCATGGCTCCCGAGTGTAAGCGACATATTGTTCGGCAACAACGAGGCATTTTCATAATTAAAGAAATGGCCATTTAATTAAAAAAATACAGAAACATAGCCCTCCAAGTGTATTTCAGGTTCCGACTCGCTGAGTTATATTGTTGTCATCTATTTGGACAACAGAAATACTGATGATGATAACATAATTTTTGATTAAGCCTAAACTATGAGAGGAAATATTTTGAAATGTGGAATAATGCCAAAGTCACTAAAATGTTTGAAAATTAAAAAAAAACCTAAACACAATAGGTGGACCCTTTAAGTCTGGCCAGGTTGGCTGTAAGCCAAATCAGTGGCCATTTTTGGGGTGGGGGAATTATTTGGTAATATGCAGACACCAAGGGGTCTCTCGGAGGCTATTTATAAATTCATCATAAATTTACAATTTTATTAGGCCGAACTTTTGTAAGCGATCATGTTGTATTTATGGCCAAAAAAACCGATCAATATTTTTTACAGCATTTTGTTGTCAGCTATTAATTTCAGTTTTG
Source organism: Musca vetustissima (assembly GCF_032173495.1). Taxonomy (NCBI): domain Eukaryota; kingdom Metazoa; phylum Arthropoda; class Insecta; order Diptera; family Muscidae; genus Musca; species Musca vetustissima. The sequence goes on from NW_026883045.1 coordinate 215,703, forward strand.
TTGTTGCTGATATCGAGATCATCAAATTAAATGATGTTGCTGTTTTTTTGTTTTTGTTAATTAATTAAAAACTCTAAAATTTGTTGTATTTTTTATTTGCATTTTTATTTTATTTTAAAAATAGTTTGGCATTGTAACGCTAACCCGTTTTCTTGTCTATGGGTTAGTTTTAATTGCCCCTAGCCAAGTTTATAAGTAACAGTGAAATCATAAAACTTTTTATAGTTTTTATGAAAAACGGATTTTAATTTCATTTTTATATACCACGTTGGAATCTGATAATTCTACTAAGTAATCGCTGAATTAATTGTTACAATTCTGAAAATACAAAATTTATTGACACTATTTTTAAATTCTATTGACGTGCGCTGCTAATTTTTTTAATAACTTGTTGTTCATGGGAATTTAATGGGGAATTAGTCATAGGGGAAAATTTAAAAAAGTGGGTATTTTAAAGAATAATTTTTCAAGCGGAAGTAGAGCTTAATGCGTGGATTTTTTAAAGAAACTTTTCAAAGAGATGTAGAGCCTCAAGGCCTGGATTTTTTTATAGAAACTTTTCAAAGAGATGTAGAGCCTCAAGGCGTGGATTTTTTAAAGGTGAATTTTTCAAAGAGATGTAGAGCCTCAAGGCGTGGATTTTTTAAAGGTGAATTTTTCATGAAGAAGTAGAGCTCAAGGCGTGGATTTTTTAAATAAACTTTTCAAAGGGATGTAGAGCCTCAAGGCGTGGATTTTTTAAAGAAGATTTTTTCAAGGAGAAGTAGACCTCAAGGCTTGGATTTTTTTAATGAAGAATTTTTCATGGAGAAGTTGAGCCTCAAGGCGTGCATTTTTTTTAAAGAAGAATTTTTCATGGAGACGTAGACCTCAAGGCGTGAATTTTTTAAAGAAGTATTTTTAAAGTAACTTTTCAAAGAGATGTAGAGCCTCAAGGCGTGGACCTTTAGGCGTGGATTTATTTAAAGAAACTTTTCAAAGAGATGTAGAGCCTCAAGGCGTGGATTTTTTAAAGAAACTTTTCAAAGAGATGGAGCCTCAAGGCGTGGATTTTTTAAAGAAACTTTTCAAAGAGATGTAGAGCCTCAAGGCGTGGACCTTTAGGCGTGGATTTATTTAAAGAAACTTTTCAAAGAGATGTAGAGCCTCAAGGCGTGGACCTTTAGGCGTGGATTTATTTAAAGAAACTTTTCAAAGAGATGTAGAGCCTCAAGGCGTGGATTTTTTAAAGAAACTTTTCAAAGAGATGTAGAGCCTCAAGGCGTGGATTTTTTAAAGAAACTTTTCAAAGAGATGTAGAGCCTCAAGGCGTGGATTTTTTAAAGAAACTTTTCAAAGAGATGTAGAGCCTCAAGGCGTGGATTTTTTAAAGAAACTTTTCAAAGAGATGTAGAGCCTCAAGGCGTGGATTTTTTAAAGAAACTTTTCAAAGAGATGTAGAGCCTCAAGGCGTGGACCTCTTTAGAAAGGTCCTCAAGGTGTGGATTTTCAAAAAGGGACCTCAAGGCGTGCATTTCTTAAAAAGGACCTCAAGGCGTGGATTTTTTAAAAAGGACCTCAAGGCGTGGATTTTTTAAAAAGGATATCAAGGCATGGATTAAAAAAAATGCCCTCAAGACGTGGATTTTTAAAAAGGCCCTCAAGACGTGGATTTATAAAAAAGGACCTCAAAGCATGGATTTTTATAAAGGGACCCTAAGGATTGGATTTTTAAGATGAACCTTAAGAAGTGGATTTAAAAAAAATACCCCAAGGCGTGGATTTTTCAAGAAATAAAGGACCTCAAAACGAGGATTTTCAAAACATAAAGGACCTCAAGACATAGATTTTTCAAGAATTAAATGATCTCAATACTAGGATTTTCAAGAATTAAAGGACCTCAGGACGAGGATTTTTTAAAAAAGATTTTTTTTTTGAAAGGCCTCAGGCTTGGATTTTTTAAAAAAGATTTTTTTTTAATGGAGAAACTACACGCGCTGACTTTTTAAACATATTTTTTAACTGTTATACAAGGCGTGGATTTTTTAAAAATATTTTTTTAACTGTTATACAAGACGTGGATTTTTCAACTGTTATACAAGGCGTGAATTTGTTCAACTGTTATGCTAGGCGTAGATTTTCAACTGTTATACAAGGCTTGGATTTTTCAACTATTATACAAGGCGTGTATTTTTTCAACTGTTATACAAGGCGTGCATTTTTTTCAACTGTTATACAAGGCGTGAATTTTTTCAACTGTTATACTAGGCGTGGATTTTTCAACTATTATACAGGGCGTGAATTTTTTCAACTGTTATACAAGGCGTGGATTTTTCAACTGTTATACAAGGCGTGAATTTTTCAACTGTTATACAGGGCGTGAATTTTTTCAACTGTTATAAAAGGCGTGGATTTTTCAACTGTTATACAAGGCGTGAATTTTTTCAACTGTTATACAAGGCGTGGATTTTTCAACTGTTATAAAAGGTGTGGAATTTTTCAACTGTTATACAAGGCGTGGATTTTTCAGGTGTTATACAAAACATGGAAAAGTCGAATTTTTAAGAACAATTTTGAGGCCAATTTTTCATTTATTTTTTAATTTTTTAAAAATATTTTTTAGAAGAAAAGCATTTTTTTTTTTTCAAAGGTCAGAATATAATTCAAAATAATATTTTGTTTTAAAATCCGACAATAATTTTTTTTATTATTTTTATTTTTAATTTCGCCGATTTTTTTACTTTCCCCAATTTTTTATTTTCCCAAATAGTTTGAAATAAAAAAAATTGTTTTAATTTTCATATTTTTTAAAGTAATGATTTTTTTATTTTCATAATAATATATTTTTTTAAATTTTGTTTTTGTTTTTTTCACTAAATTTCTTTTCTCATATATAAATAACTTAAAATTAGTTAACACACATTAATTTATACATTACGGTATATAAATAAGTATACAGTCTAATTTTTTGTTTTATTTAATTTTTTTATATATAAATAAATAATATTAAGTAAATTATAATTTGTTAACACACATATACATACACAGATGATATATATATATATGAGGTTAATAAAATTGATTAATCACAGTTTAGGACTATATAAAAAAATTTCTATAAGTATACATCGGATATAAATATGCAATAGACAAGGGAAGGGGAAGTACAAATGGGGACAACTCCAACAGAAACAAACGGAGTTCAAATTTAATCTCGAATTTAAAAATCTCAGTGTCCTTTCTTTATGAAATCGCGATTTTTTTTTTAATTTTATAAAAAATTGATAATTTTCTTTTATCCTCTAAGTCTATTGCCTTTGGTTAATGATTCTAAGTTTAAGTTCTATTATCACAGTCTTACGGGAATTGTTTTTTTTTTAAATAAAAGTCTTTTTTATAAATTTATAAAAAAATTATGACTTTTCTGGTTTATCACTGGTTTTTGTAGAAGACGATGTCTTGTCCGTAGAAGACTGTGTTTTAAGACCTGGCAATTTCTCATTTACCAAACTTAGGCTAGTCAAACTGTAATGTGGTGGAGAGGAGGTGGGAGGTGGTGTGGTCATCACAGCTGTGGCAGATGATGTTACCAAAGGGGTTATAACAAAAGCCTGTGGCGTTTTGCTGTTGTTATTGGCATTATCGGCCAACAAAGGTGTTGAACTTTCTGCTGCAACCACGACCTCTGTTGTGGGAGTTGGAGGTTGTGTTGTTGGATTTCCTGCAGCCATTGACATTTCTGGGTTTTGTGATTTTTCATTGCAATTGAAAACTTCAAAAACACTAGGATGTACAATGAGACAGGATTGGGGATTTTTATGCAATAGCTCCAGGGCTGCCTCGTACGAGGGTAGACCGGAAACCAAGGTGTACTCGGGAACAGGATCCTCAAAATCCAAATTGATTTTTACATTATCCTCATCATCACTTTGGGTCATTGTGTGGCGATCTGGAAAAATAAATAAGAAAAAAGGAAATTGATTAGTAAACATGGTTTTGGAAAAAGAACATGGTTTGACATGAAAAATAAAATCTGTGTTTATTTTATCTGTTTGAGATTTGGAAAAAATGCCTTATTTTCTTTTACTACCGCTTTTTGGTAAATATTTACTCAGATGGTATGTGTGTTGATTTAGGGAAGTAAACATGATGTATCTTGAATGTCTAGAAATTTTGCTTGTGTTATCATATCATTTATTTCTGACAGCAGTCATTTTGAAAATTAAATTTTTTGAGATGTTCTACAATTTTCTGTTTGCCAAAAAAATCAAAACCAAAACCTTAGAAAATTTTGCAGGTTTTTTTGGTTTGGCTATCTGTGATTTTTATAAGCGATTAAAATGTTTTTTTTTTTTTTTTTTGATAATAGAAATGTTAATAACGAAATTTATGACCTTGTATTTTTTTGGCAAAAAATAATAATACACCACTTATCAGCCATTTGGAAAAAAATGGGTTATTACGTTTTAGTGGTTGGGTTGTTTTACGGAAGCTTGAGTCAGGAGTTTTTTGTTTGTTATAAAAATAGAAATTGCGTTTTTTATGTTTTAACCGATTTTTTATTATAAAAATTTTTATTATTTTTAACCTTATTATTTTTTTAATATTTTTGTTAATTATAACTATTTTTTTTGTTATTTGAAAAAAAATGTTTTGTTGTTTATAACCGATTTGTTTCTAGCTTTATCAATAAAAAATAAAATTTTTTTTTGTTAAAAAAAATTTTTCAATATTCTTTAAACGATGTTGTTTATTTCTAATTAAAAAAATATTTTTTGTCATTATTTTTTTAATTTTTTTTTAACAAATTTTTTCCACCGGCTCAAAATAAATGTTCTAAGTAATTTACATTCGATTTTTTTCAAAAAAAATTCCACTTTTTCCCTATATATTTTTTTTATTTAAATATGTAAATATACCCCAACAGCTGACACTATTTTCGCTGAACATATCAGCCGTTTTTTTGTCTCGACGTTGATATGAAAAAACGTGAGTTATAAAAAATCTGAATCTGCATATGTCCGTTCTATTGTTTAGTTGGCTAACAAGTTTTTTTGTTTTCTTTTGTTATTGTTTTGTTGTTATTGGCCAATTATCATAATATATAAATAACCAAGAACTTTAGCGGCTTGATCGGCTTCTTTTCTTTCAGATTTTTTTGCCTATTGAGAGGATTTATTTTCGAAATCCAGACCGGATCTATTAAAAACGAAATTTAATGTTGTGAGGTGGTTTTATGCAAAATGTCTGGCTATTTTAGGTCAATGGTCTTTAATCAATTTTTTAATGAAAAGGGTATCATCGAGAGGTGTTAAATTTTTTTTCAATGGGAGAAAATTTCTACAGTAGAAAGTAGAGTATCGGATATAGAATTTTTTGCATATAAACGATCCATCAAGGTATTAGTCAAATCTTCAAATATTCGTTAACAGTTGATAGCATATATTAGGATGGTCTGGAGACCCGCAAAATTTGTCACCATAAGTGATAGTCGTTATAACCAATATTAAATAAAAGAGCAAAAACTTTTTTCAGGACTTCTGAATAAAAACGTTAAAACCGGCATGTCATTAAAATCGGTATCGTAATAAGCGATTTCGACGATATGTGGGAATTTAATTTTGGGTACACGCATATTATTTTAATTATAATATTGAAAATATGTTAATAAAAATGTTAATTTTTCCTTATAGAGAATATTTTCGGTTATAAGCAACACGTGCTTTTAATGATTTTTTTCACTTTTTTTTGCAGGACTCTGTACTAATTTTCATAGGTAAGGCCAGTAATCACAAAAAATCTCAATTTTCTTTACAAAATTTTGTAAAAAATTAAAATTTTCGGTTATAAGTAACAAATAAATCGGTTATAAAAAACAAGTCTTGTGGATTATTTCAATAAAAATCACAATTTGGTGGAAAATTAAAAACGAAATAAATGAATATTTCGCAAAAAAAAATCAATTTTCTTTACAAAAATTTGTAAAAAAACGAAAATTTTCGGTTATAAGTAACAAACAATTCCGTTATAAAACATAAATTTGGTGGATTATTTCAATGAAGATCGCTAATTATAAACAAAATAAATTCAAATCCTTTAAAATGTCACCAAAAATCTCAATTTTCTTTAGAAAAATTGTTAAAAAACGAAAATTTCGGTTATAAGTAACAGTTATAAAACACAATTTTTTGGAGTATTTTCATAAAAATCACAATTTAGTGGCAAATTAAAAGCAAAAACAAAATGAATTCTTTAAAATTTCGATTTTCTTTACACAAATTTGTAAAAAACGAAAAATTTCGGTTATAAGCAAGAAAAAAATTTCGATATTATTCAATAAAAATTATGGATTATTATTTCAATAAAAATATCTATTTTTTTGAATTTTTTTTAAGTATTTCAAATTATCTTTTTTTGTTTTTGACTTTTTTAATATCTTAGAGTTTCATATAAAAAATTATTATTTTTTTATAATTTTTAAATACTTAAAATTTTTATTTTTTGAACATTTTTACATTTTTGAATTTTTTTTAATTTTTTCAAATTCTATTTCTTTTTTGTTCTTGACTTTTTTAATATCTTAGAGTTTCATATAAGCGATTTTTTTAATTTTTTTTATAACCATTTTTTTTAAATTTTCAAAATTTCTCTACTATTTTCCCAAAACCAAAAATTTTCTTTTGTTTTCAAAAATTTCTCACGCTTTAGAAAAATAAACCCCAAATTTCTTTTCAATACATTTTAAGCCCTACATTTCATTGTTTTTACACCGGTAATGTGTGTTGTTGTTGTTGTGGTGGTACAACAAAACACTTGTAACTCTACATTTGTGGTTGTTGTTGTTGCTGTTGTCTGCCATAATTTTATAATTTATTGTTTCTTTTTCACATTTTTTTTTTTTTCGTTAACTCATTTCACTGGCCAAAAAAACTCAAAACCCCAAAGCTTTGAAAATAAATTTCTAATTGTTGCGTTAATTTCACTTCCGTTTTTGGACGTTAGGACGTTAATGGCTTTGAGCCAAAACTGCCACTCATTCACACATCAAGGTTTTGTAAAAACAAAACAAATTTCTTCTTCTTGATTAGAAATTAAATATTCACAGTAGTGAAAATAAAAATAAAATAAAATAGTTGTTACTTATATGCAAAATGCTTAAAACGTTTGGAGAATATGAAATTAGTTGTTTTGATTTGTTGTTGTAGTTTTTTTCTTTCTTTTCAAAATAGGCAACTCAAACAGATAAATAACAAATAGCTGCGCAAAAAATATTTAAATTTTCAATTCGATTTTCAAATACTTACAATTTCTTTTCCACACACGAAATTGATGATACAGGAAACAGGAACAGAAGCAAAACACCATTGAAATCAATATCAAAATCAAAACAATGCCAATCCAAACTTCATTCATAAACTGATCGTATTCCACTTGCTTTTGCAGTTCATCCATGGCGGAATCATAGTGGACGGAGTCGATCACAACATGATGAGGAGTTTGGAAATTGGTAAAATCCATGTTATCGGTATTAATAACAGGCGATGATGATACGGCGGAGGCTGAGGGTAGATTCAGGGGTGAGGTTTGCAATTGTATGGAATTGATAATGGAGGCCCCCAATTTCGAGAGGAAATCACTGGTTGTGGTAATGTGATGGGAATTTACTGGCACTGCCGATGAATCCAAACTAGTAATTGTGGGCGTGGAGGTCAGTGTTATGGTATTCGCAGACGTATGATCCGTGTGACTATTTTCCAAAATATGTTGGGCGTCTTTATCGAATTGCAGATCGTAATTCAATGAGCGTATTATTCTTTCCATGGTGGATTTTTATAATATTTTCTTCTGCTGACTGATTGTTGTTACTTTTTTATTTTATTGTGGTTGATGACTGATTTTGTGTTTGTTTTATTTTTATATATTTTTTCTGTTTTAATATTTTTATCTTGTCTTTGGACTTTCACTGGGTATTTATTTTGTATTTTTTTTTCTTGCGACTTCTTCTTCTTTGCCACTTTTGTGTATTTGCGGATATAAGTAATTGTATATCTTTTTATTCACTTCGTTTTTTTGCGGCTTTTATTTATTTTTTATAAGAAAAAAAAATAATAACAAATCGTAAATGGAACGTAACAGAAACGTAAATATTTTTCTTTTAAATTTCGGGGCGAGCCGTTGACACGTCTTAAGCCTCTTAATTCTCGTCGTAAACTAAACTGTGCGGCCTAGCAAACCCCGGCCATAACCATATCAACAATGTGAAATGATCATATGAGAGAGAAAGAGCGGAGGGAGTGAGTTTCACACAGAGAGAGTGAAATTGTGAGAGAATTTAACTCAACATACGGAGTTCACAATGTGAACAAACAAAAGGCAATTGTAAAAGATTAAACAAAACCAAGCAAGCAACCAACGTGTGCTAGGCACTCGGGTTATTACTCTCCCACTGCTATACACAGTTACCTGGTTGCTTGTCTACCTTTTTTCGTTAGCCAGACACACGACTCACATTCACACACCGTCTTTGCCGTTGAAGATCTTGCACAAGCAAAACTAACTATCATTTGATGGCTGGTTACGGTCTAGCTAACATCATTCATTTCCTCTCTACTCATCTCTATGCACAGACACACACAAACTCTCCCCTATTCTTATGCTCTTCGTCTAAGACAAGTCTTCACCGTTGAAGATCATGCCCAAGCAAAATTAACTATCATTTGATGGCTGGTTATGGTCTAGCTATGCACACACACACACAAATTCTCCCCTATTCTTATGCTCTTCGCCTAAGACAAGCCTGGGAAAGAAAGCATGAAATTATTACAAATGCTCACACATAACATAGGCATTAAAAATAGGCATGCCATGCAAGGCAAAATGGGCATACGCATCATTTCCTTGGCTGGCTGGCACACAGGATCATTTCTCACGCACATGTTCCTCACAATAGCTGTAGGAGTTTAAAATTTCTTCAACTTCTTTATTTCCCCTCTCGCTCCCTCTCAAAGGTTTTGTGAACATCTCCTATTACAAAACGATCCTTCTTTTCAAATTCTATTGTCCTTTTATGCTTCAGTGCAGAATTTTTTTGTATGTATGTTCAGCATATGTCCTTAATTGTCTAACAGCCAGGCATTGTTCTCCGTCTTCGTCTTGAAAAATTTCTTCCCTTTTTTCCAATTGTTACTGGACAATGGTATTTAATTGAGCAGAGGATTTCATTTCAATTGTTTTCAATTGTCTTCTTATTCTCTTGCTTTGGGGAGGCCTTTGCATGGTTTTTAATTTCGCCTTTTGTTCTTCATTCCAAAAATAAATTTGAAAGAAATTTTATAAAGAAAACACACACACAAAAATTTGCATTTAATTGAAATCCTTAGACAGGACAATGCAAATTTATTTTGTTTTATTTGATATTTTGAGAAGTAAAGGAAGATTTCTTCCTAAAACAACAAACATGATGGCAATTTTGATTTTAAGATCCGACCATGATCATTATCCTTGCAGTCAAAATGGGCCATATGCAAAACGAAATGGTCATAACCGGAACAAATAACCATTTAAATCATGATACAGGATCTTCTGAAATGTAGATCGAATTTAAATTCAATTAAACAGCTGGTCAAGCTGGGGTCATATTAATGATTTTTAAAATAGGGGTCTATGATGGGAAACAATAAAAACAGAAAAATCAGGGCGCCTTGAAGAAATGAAGATATTCTTAAAGGCATGGTGAAAGTCACCTTTATACGTCCAAAAAAGCTAGCCATCATAGACGAGCAGAAGAAAATCGTTCATAGATGATCTGAGGTCAGTCGTTCATAGGCGGCTTGGAGAATGTTTTGGTTTGGAGGTTACAGTTTCCCTTCATAAAAGAAGCCTTAACAGGCAGATTCTTTCATAGACGAATTTATCGGAGTTAATAGAGGATCTGAACGGAGTTTTTATAGAAATGAAAGATGAAGTTTTTATTGTCGGTGTAAAGGACTCTTTATAGGGGGCTGAACTATACATCTAAAAACTATCAAAAGGGCGGATAGTCTCTTAGATGAGCTGAGGCGATTATATATGGATGCGCTGAAGTAGCCTGCAATAAACGAGCTGGGGATAGTTACTTATAATTGTGCTGGAGACACGATTAATTAGTTCGGGAGCTGATGGGAGTTTCGGTATACGAGTTGAAGGCCGGGAATCTTTGAAAACAACCTGAAGGTCAAAACGTCTTTTTTATAGTCGAGCTGAAGACAAGGACTCTAAATAGACTAACTGAAGAAAGAGAATCCTTGTATACCAATTGAAGGACTAGATCGTCTTTTTAGACAATGTAATAGCCGAAAGTATCTCTTAGGAGGCAGGATTTTTTAGTTCGAGAGCTGGTCTAGCCGGAGGCCAGGAATATTTGAAGGTGACCTGAAGGTCAAAGAAATCATTTTCATTGTCGAGCTGATGACAAGAACCCTAAATAGACTAACTGAAGATAGGGAGTCTTTGTAGACTAATTGAAAGATCAGATAGGACTAAGGGTTGATAGTGTCATTAGATGAGCTGATGCGAGAATATATAGAGATGAGCGGAAGGAGACTGCAATAGACGAGCTGCTCGAGATGTGATGAGTGTCTCTGTGGAAGAGCAAGAGACCCGAAGTTCTATCTGAAGGGTGAAGGAGACTTTCATAGTCGAGCTAAAGACAAGAACTCTAAATAGACTTTGTAGCAAATATCAATATACTGAAGACTGAAGGAGTCTTTAATAGAGTCTCTTATATTTAAACTTTTAATTCGTGGTCGAAATGAAGTCTCTATAGCTAGAGTCTGAGAGTCTTTGAACAAAACCGAAGTCGCAAGAGACTTTATATACGTGCTGAGGATATGGAGGCAGTCGACCAGATAGTCTTTGTAGACGAACGGAGAGCTGGGATCCTCTATAGACGAAGCCAGGGAGTCGTTGTAGACGAGCTCAAGGACCAAATAGATAAACGCATGGTGCAAGGAGGGATATTGAAGGGTTGCTTGTCTACCTTCTTTTGTAGAAGATTCTATGGAGACTTAACCCCTGGCAGGGAGTCTTTATAGCAGATATAAAGAGTCATTATATCTATAAGGGCGAACTAATGTGCCAATCTTTTTATAACACCTGAAGGTCAGGGAGACTTTTTAAGGCGTACTGAAGAACAGGAAGTCTTTAAGGTTATCTGAGGGCCAGGGAGTCTTGTTCAGGCTAGAAGAAGGGTCAACAGAACGTTTCCAGAACCTGGGAGACTTTATATACGAGTTGAGGGTCACATAGTCTTTGTAGACGAAGTGAAGGCCCAAGATTATTTTATGGAGTCTAAGTAGGCGGACTGAACAGCTGAAGCAGGGAGTCCTAAAGCAGAGAGGAAGGGAGTCCTAAAACAGAGAGGAGTGCTCTACAGAAAAACGTAAGGGTCATGAGTCTTTTTTTGTGTACTGATGAACAGGGAGCCTGTACAGATGATCTGAAGGCCAGGAGTCTTGTTTAGGCTAGAAGAAGGTCCAATAGGACATTTGCAGAACCAGGAGTCTTAGTCTGAAGCACCATCTATTTAGATAAGGTGAGGGGCCCTGGGGTTTATTTCTATGTGGATCTAGACAATCTAAATGAAGATGTCCATTTTAAGACCTGAATGGAATCAGGAGATCTATAAAAAATATTCTTAGTCTTTATATACAAGCTGAAGATGATATGAAGCCGCAGCAAGTCTATCTAGAGAAGTTAAATGTTTTGAGGGTAAATTCCGACAAGCTGTAAAGACAGGAGACCTAATATTCTAGCAAGCTGAATGACTATGGAGGTTGTAGAGACGATTTGAAGTCTTACAGAGCCTATCTAGACAAACTTAAAGGTTTGAGGACATATATCGACGACCTGGAAACCCGGAGTCTTACTAAGCGAGCAATATTACAATGGAGATTATTTAGGTCAGTTAAATGGCCAAAAGTTAAATATCAATTTACAGAAGAAAATCAGCCATGCTATGGTCTAAAGCACTACCTAGTCTATCTAGAAAAGCTCAACGATCGGACTTCTGGTCATTCTTGAAGAGCTATCTATGTGGGTGAGAAGCTTAAATAGGGTCTCTAAATGAACAGGGTGCCTATTTAAACGAGGGGTATATCCATATATGCCTAAAAATATGTATCCCATCGAAATGATCTCTTGGATAATGGAGGCTATAACCAGTTCAGGCCTTGTAGACCAGATATAGAGCCAATTAGATTGTATAGGAGTTACAAAATTAAACAAATTTCGTTGGTTTATAATTACCTTTAGCAGATTTTTTAAGATCAGAGTATCTAAATTAGACATAAATGAATTAGCGAAAAAATACCCGCCGAAGTGACGACAAATTGTGAAAATAAACCAATTTGTTCACAATCCTTCCGGAGATCTTTTAATTGCTGCCATATTTCAGCAAATACAATTATTTTGTTGTTTTTACTGTTCATAGTTAAAGGAACTACATTTTCATCATGATTTAAAAATAAAGAACAAAGATTATTTAATTGGTTTATTATCGCTCGCTAAATAATGTATGAATGCGAATTATGATAAAGTTACGATTGTTGTGAAAATAAAAAAATATCAGACGGCTACGTGATAGCAAACAGGCAGGTGGTAGTTTTGATGTTGGTACTTGAGGTGAATGAAGTAGTTGCTATTGATTTAATATGATTACTATCTCTCTCTCTTATATAAATTAATCAATGAGAGAGTCATATAAAACACGATGTCATATTTTATAAAATTTATATTTTTTATTTTAAAATCGTAGATCTATTACAATTATTTCCAATGAATTGCTCATTCAAATCCCTTTTATAGATTTTTTTTTATTATTTATCCCTTTCCAATTTTTTTTATTAAAATGTCCACATCAATTGCTCCTTTTGTCATGTCAACAAATGTGACATTTAATATTCAAATACATCCATCAACAGATTAATCCTTAAACCTTTTTTGATGAAAGGAGACAGATCAACAAAAACCTCTATCTCTTTGATATTTAATATTCCCAAAAAAAAGTGAGTGAAAAGAGCTAAACATATCTTAAGGAGATTTCTAAGAACTCCACATCCCATCCATGAAACGAAATGTCAATCAGTATCTTGTTAGAAAATTAATCCTTTTATTTGATCGAAACATGTCACAGTAATCCCTCAACGCTAGGCAAAGACTAGTCTTCGTTTTTATCACGATACAATATAGTTTGTTGTTGCTTTTCTGCTGATCCTTTATCTTCTCCTCTCTTTTTTGTCGGAACGAAATGAACAATCTCTTGCAATAAATATCCCTTTCTCGTACGATGTTTAATGTTCTCCAGCCAAGTGTAACGAATTGCGATTGTTATGCAGATAATCATGTCCTGATCATCACGATGACGGTGATGATCAGCGTTTTTATATCTCCTTATTGTCCTTTTTGTGTGTATGTTTGCTTGCCTGCTTGTTTTTTTATGTTCGCTAGATATGCAAACAGGTAGTTCGGGCATGACAAATGTTCATTCTTTGCTACGAAGGGGATAGGAAGGGCCGCAGACATTTAGGTAAGAATTTCAAAACGCAAGACCGGCTTAACTGCAAATTTGCAATTTAATACCGTTTCAAAAGAGGATGTGGCAAGGAAGAAGAAGAGTTATGCTAAAGATTTTTGTGAAACAAAACTGTATGCATAAGTACAGCAAACGGAAGGATTAAAATATCCTTTCAGGGCGAATGCATTTTTTTTATCCTTTCCGGGGTTCTTGGGTTCCTTAGTCATATTTTCTAGAGAGAGAAAGGGATAGAAAGGATAACTAGATGGTTCCGCTATGTCAATGAAAACTAGAAGGTTTCAGTTTGTCTATATAGGGTTCTTCAGCTCATAAAATAGATTTCCAATGAAGGATTTTACTTTTTCTATGTATAGGGTTCTCCAACTCATAAAATATTTTTCAAGCCCTTCAGTTGGTCTAAGGCCACTTCTATAAGAAATCACTGTATTAGCTCGTCTATGATCCCCTCTTCTTCAGTCAGTTAAAAAGATTTGCTCTACAACTAGCATATAAATGCTCCCAGGCTCTGAAAAATTCCCTGACTATTTCTCTTGTATATAAAACTTCCTGATTTATGCCTTTTCTATAAAGACAAGAGGAAGTTCCTAGAGGCGCTCCCAGACAGGGACTCAGATCTCCTATAAGAACTTCCCGCATCAATACAATAGCAGAGACTGCTTGACCTTTAGCTCGTCTTTGAAAAACTAGGGGATTTTAATTATTTTATATATCAGGTAACTATAGAAGCTGTATAGGTAAACTAAAGGCCAAATAGTAATTTTTTGTGAAAGAGCAAAAATATTTTGGGGAGTCTAGGTGTGGGTAAGATAATTTTGAAAGGCTATTTGAAGACCAGAAAGAAGTCAGGAGATCTATAAAAAGTAGTCTGTACAGACAACCTGAATTACAAATGTCGATGATCATGCCATATATAAGACACCCGAACTTCCGTTCGCCACTTTGCCTATAAAATGTTCTGCGTCTGCTCATTTGAAAATGACCAGGTCAGGCTCAGCTCGTCTATATAATTCAGTGGTCCAGAACTTCTATAAGGAACTTCTATAGCTCGTCTATAATGTTCCCATTCTGAGTCACTTAAAATTACCTGCTCTGACACTTCATATACAGACATCCAGCTTCTTTAGCACATCCGTAAAGGTCACATATAGGGCTAATGATCAAGAAGTCTTCTATAATGTATTACTGTAAAATGCCCTCCCATTCTTAAATACCGGCTCAGGCACCACATATACAGACTTCCAGGTTCTTCAGCACATCTGTAAAGATTTCTAACCTCTTTATAGCTTCCACCTTGCCTAACATATAATTTCATCTATGAAGGCTCTCTGTCCTTCAGATCACATATAAAGATTTCTTCCTTCAGTTCAATTACAGAGACTGCGTGATCTGTAACTCGTTTATGAAAACTCCCTGTCACCTAGCTCCTTTACAGGGACGCCCTGTATCAGTTCTGCTGCAGAGACTTCCTACTTTCCAATGTTTTTCGAAAGCTTCCTTACAGCTCATTCATATCATCTAGGAAGACTCTCTTTAGCTTCTCTATAAAGACTGCCTACAGATCATGTATAGAGATTTCCACTAGCTCCTCTATAAGGTCATCATTCTGCTTTTCTAGGAAGACATCCTTCAACTCGCCTATAAAGACTCAATTCAGCCCATCTCTAAAAACTTCATTCTATACAAACTTCTTACAGCACGTCCACAACGGCCCACATCAATTTGTCTATAGGAATTCACTTTAGCTCGCCTATAGGGACTAATAACAGTTCATCAATATATACCCCCTTATCGGCTTATTAATAAAGAAATCCTTCAACTTTTCTATAAAGGCTACCTTCGAGTCCTCTTAAGATACTGCTCGATTTAAAACATCAAAAAACCCCCCTCAGGTCGTCTATAGAGACTCCCTTCAACTCTCTTACATAAAGTACCCTATCGTTCGTCTATAAAAACTCGAATCAGTTCGTACCTTCAGCTCGTCGAAGTTCAGTTCCACGAAAAACAAAAATCCTGCATCCCCTCAATAGAGACTTTTTTCAGCTCGCCAATGAAAGACTCTCCCAATATAATCTATTTAAACTCCCTTCAGTATGTCTATACATTTTTCCCTTGAGCTCTTCTATAGAGACTATAATCAGATCGTCTATTGGGACTCAATTCCACTTGTCAATAAGGATATCCTTCAACTCTACTACAAAGGCTACCTTCGAGTCCTCTTAAGATACTGCTCGATTTAGAACATCTATAGAGACTCCCTTCAACTACCTTACATAAAGTTTCCTATCGTTCGTCTATAAAAACTCCCTTCAGTTCGTCACGTTCTTTATAGGAAGTTCCATTCGCCGATTTTCCCTAATCGATACATATGTAAGCATGTAGTTGTATTTGTTATTTTTTTTCTGATCATGATTTATTAGTTTAAATATTTAAACATTGACAAAGTTTAGATCAGATAAAAATTGGAGGCACACACACAACGAAAGGGTCGTGCGTGTAAATCAACTAATCGATCATGTTTTCAAAACTCGGTGACTCGAAGTCAATACTCTGTGATCTGTGTGTGTTGTGACAAGCGTCTTCCCACAGATAATACGTTTGTAAGGTAAATAAACAAAACGGCAATCGGACATCACCACCTGTCTTTAGTCTCTGTGGAGGCTATGGCCATGTTCTTCGTTGGAATAACAAAACACACAAACAAACATAATGTTTAAAATCATTAAGACATCATAAAGATAATAAACGGAGTAGTAAGGCGGAATGTTAACAAAGTTAACTAAAAAATTCAATGCAGTTTTATGACCAGTGGTCTGGGCCGGCGGTCATTGACATCCGCAGACGACATAAAACATAAAAACCGAAAAACAAAACTAAAGTCCAAAAAGTAAACAAAACGTTCTGTTTATAATAAAAACATAGTATATGAAATTATTAAAACCCCCTCCCTTTCGTCTGCTAATGTTGCTCCTCCTCATGAGTAGCTGAACCGCATAAAACTCCAAGTCATAAGTCATGCTTAAGTGCCAACCAAGAAGAAGTACAAAATTAGAGCGGACGTTCTCATAGTTTTTCACAACAAAAACACTAAGCCAAAAATAGTCCACACTAATAACTGCACTTGTTGCACTATTGTTGTTGTTTTTGTGTGTGTATGGTTTTTGGGGGGTGTACCTCAAAACCACTATAAAATCATAATTTTTGTTTTTATCAATTCCCGGTGCTTGATAAGAAAAATTAACATTTTCTTTCCTTAATGCATTTGCCTACCGTTAGGGGTAGGTTTCCACTCAGTTGCTATTGCTACTATTTCGGCTGCCATAATTTTCTATGTTTGTTTATGGGCAATTCATGTTCATGCCCATACCTCCAAAAGTATTAGGCAAAATATGGAATACATTACCGATCTCACACGCTAGCGGGGGCATACTTGAAATAGTTTTTGTCACAGATAATATTCGAAATACTTATTTATGCATAGTTATTATTAATACACAGGGAGAAATTTTTGGGCGGTTGCATCAGTTCGTATAAAAAGGCTACAGTTAGTTATTCCACAGAAATTGCCTTCAACTCCTTATAGAGCCTGAGAGGACTCCCCTCAACTGGACAATAAAAACTCCCTACGGTTGGTCTATGAAGATTCCCTTCAGTTCGTCTACAGAGACTCCCTTCTGCTGGTCTATAAATAGTCCTTTTCAGCTCTTCTGGAAAGACTCCCTTCAGTATGTCTATCAAGGCCTCCTTCAGATCGTATATAAAATCTTTTTTTTCTATAAAAAACTGCCTTCAGCTTGCCTATGAAAGACTCCACTCAGCTTGTCTATGAAAGACGCCCTTCAGCTCGTCTGTGAAAGACCTCCTCAGCTCGTCTATGAAAGACCCCCTTCAGCTCGTCTATGAAAGACCCCCCTCAGCTCGTCTATAGGACCTCCCTTCAGCTCTTGTATAAAGACTCCCCTCAGCTCGTCTATGAAAGACTCCCTTCAGCTCGTTTATGAAAGAATACTCCCTTCAGCTCGTCTATGAAAGACTCCCTTCAGCTCGTCTATGAAAGAAGACTCCCTTCAGCTCGTCTATGAGAGAAGACTCCCTTCAGCTCGTCTATGAGAGAAGACTCCCTTCAGCTCGTCTATGAGAGAAGACTCCCTTCAGCTCGTCTATGAGAGAAGACTCCCTTCAGATCGTCTATGAAAGACTCACTTCAGCTCGTTTATGAAAAAAGACTGCCTTCAGCTCGTCTATGAAAGAAGACTCCCTTCAGCTCGTCTATGAAAAAAGACACCCTTCAGCTCGTCTATGAAAGAAGACTGCCTTCAGCTCGTCTATGAAAGAAGACTGCCTTCAGCTCATCTATGAAAGAAGACTGCCTTCAGCTCGTCTATGAAAGAAGACTGCCTTCAGCTCGTCTATGAAAGAAGACTGCCTTCAGCTCGTCTATGAAAGAAGACACCCTTCAGCTCGTCTATGAAAGAAGACTCCCTTCAGCTCGTCTATGAAAGAAGACACCCTTCAGCTCGTCTATGAAAGAAGACTCCCTTCAGCTCGTCTATGAAAGAAGACACCCTTCAGCTCGTCTATGAAAGAAGACTGCCTTCAGCTCGTCTATTAAAGAAGACTGCCTTCAGCTCGTCTATGAAAGAAGACTGCCTTCAGCTCATCTATGAAAGAAGACTGCCTTCAGCTCGTCTATGAAAGAAGACTGCCTTCAGCTCGTCTATGAAAGAAGACTGCCTTCAGCTCGTCTATTAAAGAAGATTGCCTTCAGCTCGTCTATGAAAGAAGACTGCCTTCAGCTCATCTATGAAAGAAGACTGCCTTCAGCTCGTCTATGAAAGAAGACTGCCTTCAGCTCGTCTATGAAAGACTCCCTTCAGCTCGTCTATGAAAGACTCTCTTCAGCTCGTCTATGAAAGACTTCCTTCAACTAGTCTATAGAGACTCCCTTCAGCTCTTCTTTTCTAAAAAAAAGACTCCCTTCAGCTCGCCTATGAAAGACTCCCTTCAGCTCGTCTATGAAAGAAGACTGCCTTCAGCTCGTCTATTAAAGAAGACTGCCTTCAGCTCGTCTATGAAAGAAGACTGCCTTCAGCTCATCTATTAAAGAAGACTGCCTTCAGCTCGTCTATGAAAGAAGACTGCATTCAGCTCGTCTATGAAAGAAGACTGCCTTCAGCTCGTCTATGAAAGAAGACTGCCTTCAGCTCGTCTATGAAAGACTCCCTTCAGCTCGTCTATGAAATACTCTCTTCAGCTCGTCTATGAAAGACTTCCTTCAACTAGTCTATAGAGACTCCCTTCAGCTCTTCTTTTATAAAAAAAGACTCCCTTCAGCTCGCCTATGAAAGACTCCCTTCAGCTTGTCTATGAAAGAAGACTCCCTTCAACTTCTCTATTAAACACTCCCTTCAGCTCGTCTATGAAAGACTCCCTTCAGCACGTCTATGAAAGACTCCCTTCAGCTCGTCTATGAAAGAAGACAGCCTTTAGCACGTATTTGAAAGAAGACTCCCTTCAGCTCGTCTATGAAAGAAGACTGCCTTCAGCTCGTCTATTAAAGACTCCCGCTTCAGCTCGTCTATGAAAAACTCCCTTCAGCTCGTCCATGAGAGACTCTCTTCATCCTTCTTATAAATGACCTCCCTCCAATATTTTTTTCAAGTGTATACCACCTTAGCAAGAAGATCCCACTCCACCCCTGGCAATATGACATAAAAACCACCACTCAAACAATACCATAACCACAAAAATTAATGTTTTCGCCGATGTTGTTGTTTTTGTTGTTGTTGTATTCTCTCTATGTGTTATGGTGGGAAAATGCAACAGAAAATTGAACTGAAAAAACTGACATGAAAATTATGACAAATGTTTCGTGTCACTGACGATGACTTCTTCAATAATTACCTGTCATTATGCTCAGCTGTGTGCTGTATGGCTGTGTGTGTGTGTTTGTGTTTGTGTGAAGTAAAATTTCTTAGGTTTCCAAGTTCTACTTTTTCTTCGTTTCAAGTTTCCTTTCTTTGTTTTTATTTTTATTTTCTTCAAGCTGAGTGAGAATCTTGGTTAGAATTTCGATACAAACAAAAAACTGTTTGTAGGATAGGCCCCTTTAATGGCCCAAAATGACCCCTGTTGTTGAATGGCAACAACTCAGCTCTTCCTCCGTAATTTTCTTGGTCGCTTGCCGAGCCAGCTCTGTGGGATGTGCCTTAGGAAAAAAAATTATTCGTTCCCATCATTATAATTTTGATGTCTAAATGTGGCAGCCGCTGTTGGCGGCCTGGCAAGGAAACGAATATCCTTTTCTATTTCTTAAGGGTTGTGCAAAAATAACAAAAAAGGTTGTAAATTTATTTCCGTTGGTCTGGAAAATGTAACAAGTGTTATTTTCTTTCTGTTTTTTAAGGGAAATTGAGGTCATTCCCAGTTAGAATAAAATAATTGACTTCCTCTTTGGGAGCACAGTTTGTGGTCCTGGCTTCAAGTCATTCACTCTCCATCCTACTCAAGCATCTGTTAATGAAGTTCTCATCATAGGAAAAATGAATCAAGAGGAAATTGTGTCACATCAATGTCAGTGGGAAAGCCTTTCAGTTTTTGAGGAGAGCAATTTTCTTGTGGGAACCACTTTGGAAATTTTTAAATTTAAAGAAAGTAGATTTAATTCTAGGAACTCATTCCCTTTTATAGGTAAAGTGGTTCGGACGATGAGTACTAGGAGTCTTAAAAAATCCGATGAATGAAGTCTACAGGGGTTCTTTATATGAAATAGTCTATACTGAGGAGAAGGATATCTTTATAAATGAGACAAATAATCTTTATAGACGATATGGAGATTTTTCATATGAGTGCAGGAGGGAGCCGGAGATAGACGAAAAAGAAAGTAAAGAAGCGGAGTTAACCTTTATAGACGAGATGAAGTTATAAACGAGTTGAAGAGAGTCCTTATAGACGAGCTGAAGGGAGTCTTTATAGACGAGCTGAAGGGAATCTTTATAGACGAGCTGAAGGAAATCTTTATAGACGAGCTTAAGGGAGGCTCTATGGATGAGTTGATTATATTTATAGGCGAGCTGAAGGGAGAGTATCTATAGACGAGCTGAAGGGAATCTCTGTAAAAGAGCTGAAGGGAATCTCTATAGACGAGCTGAATGGGATATCTATAGAAGAGCTGAAGGGAGTTTGTATGGATGAACTGATTAAAGACTTTCACGGACTAACAGAAGGAGGTTTTTCATAAACTAGCAGAAGGGAACCTTAAAGGACAAGCTGAAGGGAGTCTTTCATAGATGATCTGAAGGGGGTCTTTCATAGACAAGCTGAAGGAGGTCTCTATAGACGAGCTGAAGAAAGTCTCTATAGACGTGCTGAAGGGAGCCTCTATAGACGTGCTGAAGGGAGCCTCTATGGACGAGCTGAACGGGGACTCTATAGACGAACTGAAGGGAGTCTTTCATAGACGAACTGAAGGGAGTCATTCATAGACGAGCTGAAGGGAGTCTTTCATAGACGAGCTGAAGAGAGTCTTTCATAGACGAGCTGAAGGGAGTCTTTCATATAGAAGAGCTGGATCTCTATAGAAGAGCTGAAGGGAGTTTGTATGGGTGAACTGATTAAAGACTTCCACAGACTAACTTAAGGATGTTTTTCATAAACGAGCAGAAGGGAACCTTAAAGGACAAGCTGAAGAGAGTATTTCATAGATGAGCTGAAGGAAGTCTTTGGATTCGGAATGAAGTGATTTTATATACCGACGAGTTGATGGGAGTCTCTGTAGGCGAGCTGAGAGTAATCTCTATAGACTAACTGAAAGGAGAGGATATTAGGCCAGCAAATAATTATTGTCTAGATTGGGAATTGATTATTTACCCACCAAAAATGGTCTTAGTCGAAGGACGCAGATTTTTAGCGGCACCCAACATAGATGATTTTTCTTTATATTTAAAATAAACTCTAAACATATTTATATATGAACTTTCAGCTCTAAAATATTTCCCACACGTTGACACTTTTCCCCCTGCATCCTTCCCTCTCCCCACCCCCTAATACACATTAGCTGCACTATAAAACATAAACTAAGTCCATTTGTTACGCACTTAAGCTAAAAGTTAGTATCTAAAGAAGAAGAAGATTCTTGCCACCAGATAACAGCTAATAAGTAGCCGTATTTTTCTAGTTAGTCTGACAGGTCAATTAAGGTCATTAGAATACTAAAAAAATGCCCAATGGACAATATTAGAAAAAAACTGGTAGCCAGTTTTTAGACAATCAAATTTCCTTAAGAATGAAGGTGATTTTTTCTTTATGTTCCTAAATTTTAAATAACAAAATTAATGATAACATTAAACGGGATTTTGTTTTTTGGAACGAAAAATCGATTTTCTTCGTTAAGAACAACAGAAAAAATTCCTTAAATTAACATTTTAGGAGAAAAAAAAATCATGCCTTCTAAAAAAACTGGACAGTTTTACAAATGATTTGTAATTTATTAATACAAAACATTTTTTTGTTGTTCGAAACAAATGACCTGAAATAGATATGTTGGTGCGTATGTGTCTCTGAAAAGACATGCACACACAGAGACACCCGCATGCACACACCGAGCCACATTACTTTCCAAATCCTACATTTGATGTTCAGTTTAAGGTCAAAATTAATTTATCAAAAATCCCAAAAAGTGGATGGGGGTAGAGAGAAAAAAGTATCAAATCTCCTTTGCCTCGACTCAAAGAATGGAGAAAAACGAGTTACAGGTTAAGCGGATTTGGTGGGCAGTTTGTGATTTCTGTGAAAATAAGCCGTGTGGGGCAGCTACACAATGAAAAGAAAGAAAACAAAATATTGGCTTCATATTTTGGAATTAGGCTCAAACATGGAGCTACTGGTCTTGTCAAACCGAACAAATGGGGGTTTAATGTTTCCCCCGTAAAGGCTTAAGGCAACAATTTTTTGTTTTGTAATATTTATGCAGTATTTATGTTAATGTGGTTGTGTTCTTTTTTTTAATACTCACAAACCAAAACCTAACCGAAAATAATAATGGAAAATATATTTTCCTTAATATGCCCATTTATTGTTGTAATATGAATATTGATTTATAAACCCTAAAATTATTAAGCGGATATTCGGAAATTCCCTTTGTTTGGATTATTTTCCTATTTCCATAACCTTTTCCTTCCCTTCCCTCTGTTTTCTTTAAAAATATACCTGGAAGTAAAAAACAAAAGAAAACTGTCACCGATTTACTTGGGTTGGCTATCGTAATAAATTCCAAGATACCCATCCCATACTTCTAACTTCCCTACCTACCTCTCCCCACCTAATGATGATCTAATTTTCACCCAAGACATCCATTGTGACGCAAAATTGCTAAAAATATCTCCGACCATGTCACCTATTCTCTTTACGACGATAATTATCAAGAATTGCCCTTCTAAATGGTTAGTCATTGTTTTGAGGCAGTTTTCAGAGCGATAGCAGCAGCAGTGAAAATACCCCCGATTTCAAATACAATTTTGATATCTCACTTTTTTGCAGTTGTTGCTAAATTGTTGTTGTTGTTGTTTTTTCTATGTCAAAATTGGGGTTAGGTTTGCTCGGCTATTATCATTGTATTTATTTTATCTATGAATCATGACGTTGAAAATGCCTTTAGATGATTATCAAATGCAGGGCAAATAAAACAAAAAAAATTTGCTCAGTCGAATCTTGTCTGGCATTTTTTTATCGCTTCGAATGATAAATGTTTTTTTCTTTTTATTTTGCAAATCAAAATGTAAATTCCGAAATAATAATAGTAATGATATCATTTAAAGTATATTACGAAATTGTGAGTTTCTGCAGAGGAGCGAAGGAGTTAAAGGGTAGAGGGTCCATATGGGTGAGCTATAGGCCAGAAACCGAAAAAACCTTATTCTTCTAAGAGAACCACCAGCATAAACTCAGTGGTCGTTCACCTCGAGTCCTTACACCAACTGACCCTTAAATATTCACTAGTCCTTCCTATCGTCCTAATGCACATACAGGCTCTTTCGACCCCTTAAATAAATTAACCAGATGTCAGATCGTTTATATGGACATATAGACCCTTCAGCTCGCCTATATTGCCCATTTTTCCTTCAGCTCGTAGCTACAAATTCACTGGCCACTCAGTGCGTCGATATAGAATCACTGGCCTCTCAGCTCGTCACAGATCCGTTAGGTACTCCATAAAGACTTTCTGGCCTCTAAATTCATTTATATATCCTCACTGGCCCCTCAGCTCGCCTACATATTTTTACTGGTCCTTCAGCACGTCTATAAAAATTTTGATTTCTCAGTTTTTTGCATTTGTTGCTAAATTGTTGTTGTTTTTTTTTTCTATGTCAAAATTGGGGTTAGGGTGTCTATAAAGACTTACTGGCCTCTAAGTTCATTTATATATCCTAACGGGCCTCTCAGCTCGTCTACATAGCCCTTCAACTCGTCTATAAAGACTCTCTGACCCCTCAGCTCGTCAATATAGACTCAGTGTCCTCTCAGTTTATTTGTATAGTCTCACTGGCCGCTCAGTTCGTCTATATAGACTCACTGACCCCTATGCTCGTCCATAGAAACTCATTGGCCCCTCAGCTAATTTACATAGACCCACTGGACCCTTAGCTGGTCTATGTAGACTCACTCGCCCCTTAGCTCGTCTATACAGATTCACTGGCCCCTCGTCTATAAAGACACCCGTCTCTAGAGCTCCCTTCAGCTTGTCTTTAGAAACTCACTCCATCTGGTCCATAGATACTTCCTTCAGATCAGTCTATAGATACCCCTTCAGCTCTTCTATAGATAATCCCTTCAGATCATCTCTAGAAACCCCGTTCAGCTCGTCTATAAAGACACACTTCAGCTCGCCTATAAAGATTCCCTTCAGCCCGTCTACAGGGACTCCCTTCAGCTCTCTAGAGACTACCTTCGGCTCATCTCTAGAGGCAGACTCCCTTTAGCTCATCTCTATAACTCCCTTCAGTTCGTCTATAGTGACTTCTTCAGCTCGTCTATAGATACTCCCTTCAGATCATCTCTAGAAACTCCGTTCAGCTCCGTTGAGATTCTCTTCAGCCCGTCTATATTGATTCCCTTCAGCCCATGTACAGAGACTCCCTTCAGTTCATCCTTAGAGATTCACCCTTGCTCTTCCATAGAGACTCCCTTCATCTCGTCTCCAGATACCCTCTTCAGTTCATCTCTAAAGACCCTTTTAAGCTAGTCTATAGAGATTACTTTTAGCTCTTCTATAGAGACTCCCTTCAGCTCATCCCTACCCTTTGTTGTCTTCTAAATAGAAGGAATTCCGACTCTCTTTCGAAAGTGTTATTTCTGTTCTTTCTCTGTAGTCGATCTCATTGATTTAATGTCGAAATTCCGTCATTGTTGTTGTTTTTTTTAATTGAAAATAATTTATTATTAAATTGTTTACGGCTGTTCAATTTTATGATCGTCTCCTCACAACATTTCAATTCGATGATGGCCTCCTCCTCAATAAATTAACAACCATCATTTCAATTTCTTCAATTTTCGGTTCATTTTCAGTTTTACTCTCTCCCACTCTGCTGCTGCTGCTCGTGTTTGGAAGCTCAACCACCTCAATTTGAAAGCTATCAAATAAATTTCCGTTAAATGAACTTTTTCGGACCATAAATATTAGCAACACATTCCGACAATGTCGGCAGGCAGGCCGAACAGCGAACCATTCAAATAAAACCCAACCCCATTCGGCAAATATACAAAACATTTTGATAGCGTAACAGGGCCGTTTACCGTCGTGCCACCTAAACTGCTGTGGTAATCGGGCATTGGCGTCGTCGCCACCGATGTAATGCCATTGGATCCTCTTTTTTAAAATAAACTTTTACAAACACCCCGAATTAAATAAAATTTAATTGCAAACATTAAAATCGGATGCTCTCACATTTCTTTAAAAGAAAGTGTTCCATGCCTCGTCTCTCCCCGCTCTTTAAAGGGTCAGTTGATTTATTTATTTTTTATTATTTAAAATCTGGCAAAAATGAGTTTTTAGTTGACTGACTCTGCCAGCCAGCCACACAATTGAATTTTGATTTTTATTATTACATTTCTAGATTTTTACGAGCAAACATAGATTTTTATTATCGCCACCCACACCATCGAAAACTTTAAGCAGTAAAATAATTTTTGGAAAATATAGAACGCTCCGTTACAATTTCTTTTCATTCATATCGAAATAATTTAGCATTTAGTCTAAGTCGCCCCCTAGACTTTGATGTTTGATGGATGGGTGGCTGATTGACTGACTGACTGCCTGAATGTGACGACATTTGTCATGTATTTTGCCGTTAGGAGTCTATTGAATAGTAATTAAGGTCGCTTTTTATGGAAAGTGTCTTTCCATTGAAGGTCTCAATCGAAATGTTGTCTGCCATTTGAGTTAACTTTTGATGGAAAGGTTGAGTTGGGCGCCATTTATTGCTTCATATTCTTTAGGGGTTTCATGAATGTTATTTGGTGCCGGGAAATATATTTATAAAATGTGGATCATTGGGTGATAAACTAACTGTAATTGCACGTAAATGTTTTGGACGTTTCAGAGAGCAGGAGTTTTATACAAATTTTGAAGACGAAGCTATGGAATTTTGAACATAGACAAGTTGATTAGTCTTTACAGAGAAGCTGAGGGTCAAGGAATATTTATACAGGAAAAATTAGCCGTTGGAAAGCAAAATAATATTTATAGGCGACATATAGTTATTGGAGTCTCAATAGGGATCTTTATTCACTAACTTAAGGTTGACCTTTTTTATACACAAGTTTAAGGGTCGGGTAGTGTTCAAGGACTAGCTACAATGTTATATATACAATGTTATATAGTCTCTGTAAACGATTTGTGAGAAGTTGAAACAATAAAGAGTTCATATAAATAAGATCATGGGCCTATAAATGCCTATATAGATGCACTGAAGCATGGGGTGACTTTGTACAGGGGAACTAGAATAACTGAATATCCACATAGTGTTTATAGGAGACATAAAGGCTAATTAGACTTTAGAGCGAAGTTGAAAGGACATCAAAAGAGCCATGGCGACATTCTGGTAGAACAAAAAGTCGAATGGCTCCATTTAAATATATGTGTGATATGCTCAAAAGCTCAAGCCAATATAGATGCAAAGATAATCGGCGTTTATTCTTAATATATGTATATATAGGAGGTGATGCAAATGTGGTATACACATTTGTTTTTAGGTTGCCAAATTTTTATTTTTTATCCGATTAAATTGAAATTTTGCACTTAACATGCTACATGTGTTGTCTTTCCATGTATCAAATTGAAAATAATATTATTCTAACAATTTAAGAGATATTTGAGAAAATATTTGAAATCCCATAAAAAGTGATTTTAAAAAAAGTGCAGGTAATGTGGTATACCACATGATGTTAATGTGGTATAGTATAATTTTCACTTCCAATTGATATCTCATATAATTTATTGTTTTTAATGAATGCGAATTAGCTCGAGATTTATGTCTGTTAAGATTTTTAACGGATACGTTGAGTGCAACTTTAATTTTTATTATATAATAATGTCTACACATGGCAATATTTAATTTTTGTATGGAGAAGTTGTTAAAACTCATAGCCTTTGTTTTTCATCCTTGTGATTCATGGTAGACTCTCGTAGAGTACAAATGTTTCACATAGTAATGAGATTTTGTTTAGTGCTGGCCTTTTTTCAAGTGTAGGTATACCACATTACCTACACTTGTGTTTACTGAAGAAATGTCTAGTTTTTTTTCCAAATTGGTGATTATGTGGTGCAATCGCGCATATTATTTGATTTTAAGTTCATACTGATTATTTTAATGCTTTAGTAATAACGATTAAAGTACATCCGTAAAACAACAAATTATTTTTAAACTTCAACCGAAAAAAGTCAATTTCATGAAAAATTTTATTTTTGGTACTGATTCTCAACGTGATTTAAATAAATTAAACAGGTCATTGCTATCTTATTTTTTTGAGAACAGCAAACTATAGAACATGTTTCAAATATTCTAAAATTTTCAGTTTACAAAAAAAGTGACTATACCACATTACCAACCTATACCACATTTGCATCACTTCCACTATGTTACATGATCATGTTCTGTGTCATTAGAACAATCATAGTCAATGCTAAACATTCGGTTGTATTTAGCATTTACATCGAAATAATTTGGAAAACACATATGCGAATTTTGTAACAACAATGAAAGTCGGCGGTTGATAGCAACAGAAAGTCAAATAAACGGTTGCAAAAAAAAAGAAAAAAAAAACAACCACCACCAATTAAAGGGAGAGGCGGAGAACGATAAAAACACAGCCGAACAATGAGTGGTGGTTGTGGTGGTGTTGTTTTTTTCCTGTGAGGATACATCTGTTTTTGTCGAAGAAAAAGAGAGAGAAGACGAATGAACGCAGTGGTAATGTATTGCGAAATAGGAAAATAGTTATGATATTAATGCAATTTTTACATTTTTTGTAATCATGAGAAAATAATGACTTTCTCATGATTATTTGAATTTGTACTTGTATTCAAAGAGAGGTACTTATAAAAAGATTATGTATGAATGAAATTAGGAAAATATTCATTAAAAAAGTTTTTCTGTGAAGAAGAAAAACACAAGGATATATTGGAAAAAGTTTTTAAAAAATCGGAATTTAAAAAATGTTTTTTTTAAAAAATCCACGCAGTTAGTGTTTATAGAAGACTTTACGTCTCATTTGACATTGGAGGGATGCGGATAGGTCAAGTGAGAAGGCGTATCGATCAAGAAGTATTTATAGGAAAGCTATGTTGTCAAGAAGTTTTTATGGAAATTTGTGTTCGCATGCTGAAGACAGCAAATACTCATGATTGACCTAAAGGACCTGTGAGTTACTGTTGACTATCAAAAGGGCCATGGAGGTATTATAGTTGAACAAAAAGGCCAATGAATATATTTAAATGCATGCGCCTTCGGGGAGGAAATGACCGAGTGGCGCCTCCAAATATCCATATTAGGTTACTACCTTCCGATGTGACCTCCCTAACACTGTGGTGTCAAGCAACCTCGTGCCCATCAGTGTTCTACGGTTTGCAGTCAGGGTCCTGACTGTATTAGAAAGGAGCCT
Source organism: Musca vetustissima (assembly GCF_032173495.1). Classification (NCBI taxonomy): domain Eukaryota; kingdom Metazoa; phylum Arthropoda; class Insecta; order Diptera; family Muscidae; genus Musca; species Musca vetustissima. Next base: position 244,408 of record NW_026883045.1, read on the forward strand.
TGTTGATATCTGGATCGGAAGGATGAACAATATGTGTAGATTTTCTATCTGGACTTTTGTATGAGAAATGAAAATGAAAAAAGGTTCTGACAAACGACAATAATCAAGTTTTATTAGGCTTATATATAAAGGGGAAGCCAATTGAAAATATATTCAGATACCTTTTATACTAAAACCTAACATATAGTGATTCTAATCCCTTAAGGATCATTGGTTTCTGGTCAGCGGATATCATATGCATCGTTGAATCATCCACTTCAATGAAAATCGAGGAAATTTAAAGAATGAAGAGCTGAAATTGTGTGTGGCTTTGTAGGCTCCAAGGAAGACGCCATATGGCCATGAAAGGTCTTGTCCAAGGTCCTAACATGAGGTGATGTAAGGAGATATCATTACTGACACTTACGCATGCAAGTGTATTCTGGGGCATATATGTATATTTTCTCCTGAACGATATAACAGGAGAGGTTGATAGTATATCTATGAGGGATTGTTGACCCTTAAATTGATATCAATTATATTATCGTATGTACTCGGATGTGGTATAACTCCTACATATTTAAAGGTGTCTATGTGTTATGATGTTGTTTAGTATTACTATAACCCCACTAGAGGGCGGAAATATGACGCTGATCGCTTTGAAATGTTGAATGAAGTTCCGGTTATCGTCAAGGACGACGCATATAATTTTTGGTGATGTTGAGAAGATATTTAGGGGGTACAATGAACCGAAAACTTTGCTTAGGTCAGATTCTTTAGAACGGCTATTAGATGATAGAACTGCTATTAGATGATAGAACTGCTGTTTTGATGATGATCAGTCAATATTGCGAGGGTCAAATCAACCAAAACCTAGAGTGATAAAATTTTTATTTTATGGTGTAAATATTCACCTTCACCACACTGTGGTACAGGGTATTATGTCTCCCATATATATATTTTCGTCCGATTTAAGGGAACCCCCCCCCCCATTCTCGATTTTTTATTTTTAAGATTTTGAATGGGCTCGTAAATGAATACCAATGCTAGTTAAGGTTTGTAACTTGGCACACATATATATTTGAAGATTTAAAAAGGAAGAAAAATAATTTACCAAAATTTGTTGTTGTTGTTTTGTTGTTGTTTTTTGGGTTCAAAGAGAAGTCCATATTTTCGATGGCGGGCATGATAACTCCTCATTTCATTGGATTTTAAGTTTTTGAGTTATCGTGCCCACCATTCGTTTTGAGAAAAATGCGTTTAAAGTTTGAGAATCACTCTTGCCGTCACTAGATGCTGACACAATAAATCGGCTATATCTTCAAGAGTTCTTGAGACTTTCACATGAAATTTTGTAGGAACATTCTAGAATTATAGTAGATTCGAATTAGATAAAAAAAATTTTGACACCGAGAATGGGGGGGTCCCCTTAAGGTAAATGGTGTACCAAAGTCCCTATATATCTTGCGATTTGCACGAAATTTGGCACAGCATAATGAATTAGGTGTAGAATGGTGTGTGTTAAGTTTCCTGAAAATCGGTTCAGATTTAGATATAGCTCCCATATATATTTTCGTCCGATTTAAGGTAAATGGTGTACCAAAGTCCCTATATATCTTTCGATTTGCACGAAATTTTGCATAACGTAATAAATTAGGTCTAGAATGATGTGTGTTAAGTTTCTTGAAAATCGGTTCAGATTTAGATATAGCTCCCATATATAGTTCCGTCCGATTTTAAGTGAATGATGGACCAAACTCCTAATATTTGTCCGATTGGGACAAAATGTTGCACAGAGTACTGAATTAGGTCCAGATTGACGTCTGCGAAGTTTTGCTGGAATCGGTTCAGATTTAGATATAGCTCCCATATATAGTTTCTTCAAGTCTTCTTCCAAACTCCTAATATTTGTCCGATTGGGAAAAATTTTTGCACAGAGTACTGAATTAGGTCCAGGCTGATGTCTGCGAAGTTTTGTTAAAATCGGTTCAGATTTAGATATAGCTTCCATATATAGTTTCGTCCGATTTTTTGTGAATGGTGCACCCAATATTTGTCCGATTGGGACAAAATTTTCAACAGAGTACTAATAACAAAAAAAATGTATGCAACGGAACATCTCTTGTATGTACCCAAAGTGGTGAAGGGTATCATATAGTCGGCCCCGTCCGACTTTTGAACATTCTTTAATGGTTTTTATATGGTTCTAATCATTTCAAATATTTTTTCTATATTACCACATTTTCCTGAAAACCATATTAAAACATTAAACCCCTTTAAAAAAATAATAGAAATTTCTTTAATTAATTTTTAAAGAACACCGAAAATTCGTTTTTGGTAATAAACGAATTAAAAAGTGTTTGTTTGTTGCTTACATTCCTCCATAATTGTTTTATTTTATTATTAATGTTTTAATTTTTTCTGATAGGCAATTTCACTTCTTTTATGACCATTCGAAACACTTCAAATTTTGGCTGCCACAGATGATTACAATTCTTATCAGGCCTATAAAACCGCCCAAAAAACCAAACGACGATTAGTGGATTACCAATAACACAAGTACCTGTCATATCAATTCAACAATTTAATCGCTTTGATTAACTTTTGTTGTTTTTGGTGTTGTTGTTGGTTGGTATTGTTCTCTTTATTTTTTTGGTAAGTGGTCTTTTGATTATTTCGTTCGCTTGTCACATGTAAATGTCAGACGTGCAACATGTCGTACTTTTAGGGGGAGCCGTAATGAAAAAAAAAGAAATGATAATTTTTTAATTTTAGTTGTTTGGTTGGGTGTTTGATGGCACTGACACACATTGTTAATATGTATGAATATTTTTGTTTTATGATCTTATCAAATATGCGTTACCAAAAAAACAAGACCCTAAAAAATATTAATTGAACCCGCAATATCGAAATGGTAGTACAAACAAAAAACTACCGGCATTTTTGACCAAGTTTGGTAAAAAATCGAAATCGTTAATTGGTGAGAGGGGGAAAATCGATTTTCAAATTGAGCGATTTTATGTCTGCCTACCAGGTATGGTGGTGGTGGCATACCATAAACAAGTGGAATCGGCATTTTTACAAAGCCAATTATTGTTAACCCCTACCCCCATCCTCTGGGTGCCTTTCTTTTGAAATATTTGAAGAAGAAATGATAGATTTGTTGTTTTACCATCTAGAAATTGTCGCCTGTCTGGCTGGCGACACAAGATCAATGACATGCCACAAAATATGCCAGGTGAATGTTGTTGTCTTTTTTTACCAACGACCTGGCCAATACACATGCCTTTAGATAAAATATCTGGGCAAAAAGCGAAAGTTATAATAAAAAAGGAACCTCTTTATTACAGTTTGATGGATTACAGCGTGGGGGGAGAGACCCATAAACCGTTTTTTCTACAATTATTTCCCCCGGTTTATTTGAAACAACAACATTCATTTACTTAAGGCGGACGATGTCGTCTTCGTCGTGTGTTCTCTTATCAGTTTAGTTAATCACAATTAACAACAAATGCCAAACACATTCATTCACCTGGTTTTCATTATTATTATTAGGTCTATAAAAAAATTTAATATTACAAAATTTTGTACAGACATTCACCCGGTTTTTAATCTCATGGCAGCAATACCCGCCACCCCTACCCCCTTTGCTCCACCAAAACATAAACAATCAAATCAATTGTAATGATTGATAAAAAAACAAAAATTGTTTATAGATTTCGTCTTCCTCATCAACGAAAAGTCATTTCATAAATTTTTGTAACGGCAGCAATAATAGTCTAATTCCAACACCCACCACCCTTTCTCTTCCCCATCTCCCTCCCACACCATGCACTTTCATTACATATTTCTCTATGCACTTTCATAACATAATATCATCGTTCGAAGTTATTTTTTTTTTCTTGATGGCTGATAAAAATTTTCGATAATTGCCCAGATAGAGGAGCTGTTGGATTGGGGGGGTATTGTTGGTCTGCTTAGTTGTACGATTGATTTATTCCACAACCTCCCAGTAATAAAACAAAATTGGAAAATCCAAAAAAATATTGATTGCCGATAAATTGTGTGGTGTTGTTGTTGTATTTAAATTGTTTTCATAGTTCAGTTTATGATTGTGTTAAATGTTTGTGTGTCTGTCTGTATGTCTGCATGAAAGCACTACTACAACATTACATGGATATATTATGAAATATGTAGATATGTAGGCGGCAATGACTATTGGAAATATTAAAAAATGAAATACTCCAGTGGTACATTTTTAGTTTGAATGGAAACGAAGTATGACTACAAGATGAGATCATCCTTCAAGGAACCAGTGACAAATGACTATCAATTGTGTTGTTATTTTTTTAATACTATTTAAAGGAATATTTTCAAAAGATCATTTATAGGCTACTTTTTAGGCATTTCATGGCCATAATCGGCAATATTTTGGAACACATTTCTCAAGAACGTTAATGGTGGATTTTTAGGGAATACTTTCTCTACATCTACCAGATCCCTAACCGGGAGTATTTAAATAATATTTCTCAAGGACTATAATGTCGTGGATTTTTTAAAGAATATCTTTTTCTGAACTATCAGATCTTTAATCAGATAAACATATATATTTTACCAAAGGCTCCAGTGCTTTAATTGTGGCCCCAAGAGTTTGTAAGGCCCGGAATACTGGTTCTAGACCCAACTTTTAGTATACCGATCGTCATATATCGACTAGTAGAGTCGATAAATACATGTGTGTCCGTCTGTACATTATAATTTGTGAACAGTTACGGACCAATCTTCATGAAATTGCATGTAGCAACGGTTCTGGTTAGAGAAAACTCCTATTATTTTCGGTAACGATCCGTGAATATTTAAGGAATGGAATGGACCAAATACTTTATTTTTGTCAATTTTTCGGGCCGCTCCAAGGGACCCACTGAATGTTTACAACGAGAAGAGGATCAGGACAGAGAATAAGCATTCCTGTTTTGATAAAGATCGGTTAATATTTAGCAATTCAAATGGACCCTGACTTTTGGGTGAAAAATGGCAAAATATGCATTCTATTACGTAGAGCCTTGAGAGATCTGTTCTCATATATTATCTAGGTATATTTCCTCAAGAATTAGCAATGATTTGTAGTGTTTTAATAAAAAATATTTGTTCAAGGACTGCAGAAGCTTTAATGCAGCATTTTCAAATAATATTTTCTCTGCGTCTTTTAAAAAGGCTCAGGATTCAAAGGCTTTTATTCTTGGAATTTTAGAGATGATTTGTTCACGGAATATTTTCTAAAAACCTGTTTATATAAAATATTTTCCAGTGACTTTTAAACTTAAAACGTGTTTTTTTTAAATAAACTGTCTTCAAGACTCACTGACCTCTAATATTGAGTATCGGACCTTTAGCAAACTTTCCTCATATTGGACATTTAGTTGTAAATTTTCACCAACCATCAGTTTTATCCATCCAAATTTACACTAGACCAGATTCTTCTTGGCAGTGTGAATATTGAAAATCAATAGAAGCTCGTCGATCTTCTGATCCTTCAGTACATCTGATACGACTTCCTAGCCCTTCTGTAAATCCATACATGCTTCCGGGGCCTTAATTTTTTCTATAGATAAATTTATTGACTCTAGGCTACCTAGATTCTTTGGCCTTCAACACGCCTTTAGAGACCACTTGAAATTTCATCCCATCCCAACAGACAATCTCACCCTTATGCTAGTTTTTACAGACTCCCTTTGAGCTACATGTGTATCTTCGACGATATATAATCCTTGACCCTTCAGTTTGTCTCTAGAATCTCAGCTCGTTAGACACTTCTGCACGCCTTATGAGACATACATCAGCTACTCAATATATATACCCTAAGCCTTCAATTCTTTTTGTTAGACTCCAAGGCCTTCAGTCCACTTATATGGTTCCAGGGTCTTCATTCCACTTATAGAGATCTTCGAACCGTTCAGCTTGCCTAAAGAGATACACTGATCTTCAGCTTGACTGTACAGGCTCCCTAGCCTATCAGTTCGACTAATGAGACTGTCAGACCCTGTTGTAGTTTATGCAGCCTTCTAAATCGCCAATAATCTCCACATTGTATATATAGACTCTATTGTCGTTTTGCTGTTCCCTTCATTTTATATTCCCTCCAGACCATTTATAAAGATACCTGGACCCAAAAATGGAATGAATCGATCCTCGTTTTGCTACTACCCCTATTTTGCTATTCAGAAGTTTAGTGCCACCTTCAGCAAGCTTTTAGAGAACGCTTGGTATTTCAGATCTTTACGAGAGTAATATAAACGCAGCTTAGTAATATAAACTCCCTTATACTTCAGCTCTGATCCCGACTCTTCCCTTGTCCCCTCAACTCGCCTGAAGAGACTGCCAGACTTTGCAGTTGTCTATGTAGAAAAGTGCAGTGACCCTTCAGTTCGTTTAAAAACGAAGCTTAATCGTCCTTCATTTCGTCTATACATATCTACAGCCGCATTAAAGGGCTCTTCTTTTCTCCTAGTAGCTCTTCTCTGCAGGTTCTCTATTTTATAGATTTAAAAAAACCCCTTCTCTATATTTTAGAGTTAAAAAAACCCTTGTCCTTCTACACAGACTGACATCATGCTTGTCGTATAGGCTCCTCTACCATGATGAGGCTGTAATTTGTATTTCAGGATCTTGCAGGCAGAACATTTTCAAAAAACCCCTCAAGAAACTTATAGAACTATGCCTCTAATGTATGGGAATTTCCAGAAAAAGTTCGGACCGGCAGAATTTAAGGACTTATTAACAATATTTCTTAAGAAGATTTTATAACCACCAGAAATCTAAAATCTGAAATTACCACGACCAAATGTGAAAATACCTTGTATAGAATGGTACCATTACCTTTTGCAACCACTGGGATTAGTGATAACCAGACCTCGTGCAGTGTACCTTCTTGGAATACTTCTGGTTTCAGAGTCTAGTTTATTCCATATTTTCGGTGGCCTTCAAGTCCGTTGGAAATTTTTACGTATGGTTCTGATCTTACTGTCTACTTTATTAAAAACTCTTCGTCTTAAAAATTCCGCTAAGGACATAATTTCCCATTTAGAACCTCTTATGTTCTCTTCCTTTGCATAATTTCCCTTTTAGCACATCTGTTGTTGTTGCTGTTTTTTCGCCTTCTTCCAAATTTTCTTGTCCATTTAACAATTAGCCGACTTCCCTCCTTAGTTAACTAATTGTCAAACAAACACAAAAAACAAAAACTTTGCAAACTGTTTTTTTAATTAAAAAATAAAGAAGAGGACTTTTTTCAATTTTTTGCCAAAAACAAAACTTTAAATAAGCTTTTTTGTTGATAAGCAATACGCTGTTGCCCAAAAAACTCCTCCAAAAGAGGTGGCAAGAGCGCGTTTTGCAAATTATTAAGACCCCTCGTCTGAAAGAAGAAAAAAAAAACAAACTTGCGATAACAACAACCAGTCCATGGTTGCAATGGTGTTGCTGTTGTTGCTGCTGTTGTTTTCTTTTAATGTTGTCCAACAAACGTTTTTAGAAGCGGTAGAGAGGAACTCGGGCTTGCGGATGAATGGCTGACTGGCTGCCTGGAAATAACATTCCCAATTCCCCTCTTTGCCAAACTGGCAATTTAAACGTGCTGTGAGTGAGCCAACCAAGCAACCGGCCAACCAACCGACCAGCCAACCAGGCACGAAACATTAGCTCAATGAAATGACGCAAAATGTGCAATGAAGTGTATACATTGGCAACAGAGCAGCAGCAACAACAACAAAACTTACTACTAAAATTAGTGGCAGTGGCAAGTAGAACTTGCAAGCAAGCAACGAAGTCTATGCTGCTATGAACCCAGTGCTTGCGACATAATTAAATTGCAATGAGTGCTGCAACATTTGCTGCAGCAGTTGGACCGTTGCTGTGGACCTGATGTTGCTGGTTATTGCCTCATTTAAGGCTGCATGGTGCTGGGGAGCGACCATGTATTGGCTGTTTATAGTTAATAGAAAAAAACAACAACAACAAAAACAAAACTTTGTTAATATGTTCTTCTACATTTATTCGCTTCGCTCTCCCCCGCTCCTCCTGTATTTTTGTCATTTACAATTTTCTGTTTACGTATTTTTTTTTTTGAGCAAATATTGCAAATGTCACTACTGACCTACATTCGGTGTGGAATTGAAACCAACGAACCACTCTACGCACACTCACTTCGACAAACATACAAAAACAGCTCACCTCCAACTGTCATAGATTATGGTTAGGTGGTGTCGAGCGCTACAGCAACATGTTGAGAAGTTGTACGACCAGTCAGTCTAACAAACAAAACTGAAAACCAAAAAAATGCGAAAAAAAAGCAGCGGACGAAATAAATAAACAAAATTTATTTACAATCAGCCATACATCCATCACCATATTTGTACCGAAAAGTAAACAGCCAGACCAACTACAACATGCAAAATGTGAATAGCAAAAAAAAAATGTTGTTCTCTTTGAGCATGCTTTACATTTTGCGCGCTATGGGTGAGGGAGTTGCATGGTCAGTTGGTCAAACAAAATTTCGTGCACATCAAAGGATATAAAGGGACTTTGGTGCACCATTTACCTTAAATCGGACGAAAATATATATGGTACCTATATACAAATCTGACCCGATTTTCACGAACCTTAGCACACATCATTCTAGGCTCAATTCAGTACGCTGTGCCAAATTTTGTGCGAATCGAAAAAAATTAAGGGACTTTGGTACACCATTAACCTTAAATCGGATGAAAATATATATGGGAGCTATATATAAATCTGAACCGATTTTCACGAAACTTAGCACACATCATTCTAGGCCTAATTCATTATGATGTGCCAAATTTCGTGCAAATCGAAAGATATTTAGGGACTTTGGTGCACCATTTACCTTAAACAGGACGGTGGGCCCGACCCCCCCCCCCCCGAAATGAATTTTTTCACAGTAAGTTTATGGTTGCAACAGCGAATTTTTCCATTTTGTACTACGGGCCCACCCCCCCCCCCCCCCCCCCTCACGAAATGAAATACTGGGTACGTTGCTGTGGGAGCCATATCTTAATCTGAACCGATTTTCAAGAAATTTTACACACAACATTCTAGACCCTATACATTACGCTATGTCAAATTCGTGTAAATCGAAAGATAAATAGGGACTTTGGTGCACCATTTACCATAAATCGGACGAAAATATATATGGGAGCCATATCTAAATCTGAACCGATTTCCACGAAACTTAACATATAGACCTTATTCATTACCCAGTACTAAATTTCGTGCAAATCGAAGAATATATAGGGTCTTTGGTGCACCATTTGTCATAAATCGGAGGAAAATATATATGGGAGCTATATCTAAATCTGACCCGATTTCCACGAAACTTAACACACATCATTATACTCTAAATTCAGTACGCTGTTGAAAATGTCGTGTAAATCGAAAGATAAATAGGGACTTTGGTGCCCCTTTTACCTTAAATCGGACGAAAATATATATGGGAGCTATATCAAAATCTGAACCGATGTTCACGAAACTTTGCATACATCATCCTAGACTTAATTAAGTTACGCTATGCCAAATTTCGTGCAAATCGAATAATTTATAGGGTCTTTGGTACACCATTTACATAAAATCGGACGAAAATATATATGGGAGCTATATCTAAATCTGAACCGATTTTCACGAAACTTAACACACATCTTTGTAGGCTCAATTCAGTACGCAATACCAAATTTCGAGGAAATCAAATGATATATAGGATCTTTGGTGCACCATTTATCTAAAATCGGACGAAAATATATATGGAAGCTGTATCTAAATCTGAACCGATTTTCACGAAACTTAACACACATCATTCTACTCTTAAATCAGTACGTTGTGCAAAATTTCGTGTAAATCAAAAGATAAATACTCACTTTGGAGCACCATTTATCTTAAATCGGCCGAAAATATATATGGGAGCTATATCAAAATCTGAACCGATTTTTCCCAATTTCAATAGGGTTCGTCCTTGTGCCAAATGAATGAGTTGTGCCAAATTTCATCCAATTCGATAATAAATGCGACCTTTGTTTACAATTTAACATGGACAGACAGACAGACGGACGGAGGGACATGCATAAATCGACTTAGAAAGTGAGCTGCCTGATCTGCTTGCGTATGACAGAATAAAATCTGTAAGTAGTTAATATAGAGGAGTTGAGGGGCCAGAGTCTCTTCCTTGAGCTCTAGACAGTTATGCAATTAAGCTGGCCAGAGACGAACATTTATTCCATAAGCCGAACTTAAAAACATTTCAAGCAGCGTCGATCTTATGCGCAGTTTTTTCCAATTTGAAAGACTATGCTTTGATATGTCATCCTCCACTTGATCTTTACCATTGAAATTTGTGGCCTTCACCTTCTGCGTGAACGATCAGTTGGCTCGTTTTTATATGGCTTTTGAGCTGGGACATTCTCATTCATCCGCACAACATGGCCTAGCCACCATAGTCGCTGCAGCTCAATACGACTGACTACGTCGATGTCCGCGTATAAATTGTAAAGCTCGTGGTTCGGCCCGTAGATCTTTCGGAGAATTTTTCTTTCAAACACCCCAAGAGCTACCCCATCATGCTTCTGATCCATATAATAGCACTGGTAGTATCAGCGTCTTGTAAAATGTGAGTTTGGTCTGGCGGGAGGTGGCCTTGTTTCTAAACTGCTTACACAATCCTTCTCCGAATTTCAACACTGATGTCATTCGTATTATTTATGGCAGTACCAAGGTATATAAAGTCTTTAACTACCTCGAAGCTGTAGTTCTCAAGTTCCACAGTTGGTCCGATTCTACTGGACGTCTTGCGCGTTGATACCATCAGCTTTGTCTTCTTGCCGTTAACTGCCAGAGCCACTTTGGCAGACTCCTTTTCAATTTGTTCAAATGTGGCTGTTACCGCTCGCAATTTTCGACCCATTATATCGATGTCATCGGCGGAAGTGAGTAATATGTGTTGTTTGGTGTACAGAGTGCCATTTCTGTTCACCTTTGCGTCTCGTATGACCTTTTCCAGCAGGATGTTAAAGAGAGCACACGACAAACTGTCACCTTGTCTGAATCCTCGTTCGGTATTGAAGCCACACCTTTTTGAGGTCCTTGAAAATAAAAGTCCTCGCCTATATGAAGCCCTTGAAAAAATATTTCAAAAACATCCGCAATGTTTTGGTACTTGAAAAAATATTTTTTTTTTTCAAACTCCTTGTTATATTGTAACGACAAATAAAGTCGTTGCAAGCCAATCGAGTTTTCCCCCAAAGAGCTTTCCATTAATATTGAACTTTTCAGCTTAGTTGTATTCCAAAGTAAGCTTAGGATTATTTTTAACTTCACATACGTGTATTTATGATTTTGAGTTTTGATGAAACAGTCATTTTGTAGCCTCAATAAAGCAAACCAACTGCCGACAATTTGGCAAATGGAAAAACCACAAAATGTGGGGATGGAAAAACATCCAAGGGAAGCTATTTGAATTGAAATGGGTGTTCTGCGTTTTTTTCCGATGGAAATTTGTTGCATTCGCGGTGGGGAGGCTCTGTGATGAGTTTGCAACAATTCCAAAGCTCACACACACTTGCAAACTCTATCTGTTTTACACATGCGATATGCAACTTTAGCCCCAACACACCCCAACCAACTGAAACCCCTTTTTTGGGGATTTCCTAGGTTATGGCCGGGTTTAGTGCTATGGTGGTCTTTTGCCACATGCTATACCGCGTTGCAAAATCATAGCATTGCAAAAACGTCCCAATATTAATGTTTTTACTTCACAAACAAATGGTTGTAAATGTTGTTGATTTTTCTGTCGTACTTTTTTCCTCCAATTTTTTCGGTTCATCACGGCTTTGAAGAGCAACATGTTAAGCGTTGGAGCCATGGTTTTATAGGATGTTTTTTTGGTGGCCGCGACTACGACGACCATATGCGGCATGGTCAGTCCGTTGAGTGGTGATGGTGATGGTGATGTTGGTGTGTGTGTGGTGATGGCAGCCAGCAACAGCAGCTGCAATGTGTCAGATGCAACTCAAATCCATCCAGTATCCATATATCAACGCTGTTGGTTGGATATTTTTTTTTCTGAAGGGGCGCCTCTTTTTTTTCGCACAACTAAAGTGCTAACATAAATAATGGTTTTTCATTTTTCTGAGTTTGCTGTTTGTTGTTGTTATTTTTGTTGCTGTGTAAATGTTGTAATTAAAATAAATGGTTATTTTTTTTTTTTTTGTTTCGTTTGCTGTTCGGAGTGTTAAAAATCATCATCATGGTCATCGCCATCATCAGTGGAGTAATATGAATTGCTTGCTTGCATGTAATTGATATTTTTTAATGAGAATCGTTTTCAGAGGTGTTATTTCAAATGCAAACAACAACACATTTTATAAAAGTGATTTATAAACTGGGTTAAATTGAAATGTGGATATAGGCTTTAAATATAAATTTTGAATTAAAACAATAGTAAAATTATAGGCTTTTAGTGGAAGGATTAAAGGATAGATATATAATCAGGTGTCCATTTTTTTTTTTCAACGAAAATCCCGATGCCTCCTTCGGCCTCTGATAATGTTCTATACAAAAATAATAGATTTTATAGTCTTAGCCTCTGAAGGATACAGAAAATGTTCTATATTTATTTAAATTTATTTTTTAATTTTTATATGTATGCGGAGTCCTCAAACTAGTTTTAATAAAAATTTAAGCGCTTTCAGAGGCCTCAGAATTTATGTTAAGTCCCGAAGTCCCGACGCATTTTTTATGAAAGCTTTGAGGTCTCCGTGTGCATTAAAAAATATTTTACACCCTCAGTAAATTGTCTATGTGAATATGAAGGCTTCAGCGGGCGTCCGAACATTTTCTATAAAAATTTAGAACTCTCTGTAGGTATAAGAATATTTTCTAAAAACATTTAGAGGTTTCAGAAAATGTTTATATAATCATTTATTGGTCTTCTGAAGCTTCAGAATATTTTCTATACAAATATGAAGGCCCCTGGAGGCCTTAAACAATTTTTATACAAATTTGAAATTTGAAGGCCTCAAAAAAAATTGTATAAAAATGTAGATGCCTCCGTAGGCTTCAGAAATTTTTCCATGAAATATTGAAGACCCCAAAAATATCTTTAAACATTTTTTTAGAGAATGCTCAAAGACCTCCATATACCTTTAAATATGTAAAGAAAACGTTCGGAGGCCTCACGATGCCTTTAAATGTCTATAGAATATTTTCTGACCCCACTGGAGGTCAGTGGAAAACGTTCGGAGGCCTCACGATGCCTTTAAATGATCATAGAATATTTTCTGAACCCACTTGATGCCTTTAAAGACCTCCATATACCTTTAAATATGTAAAGAAAACGTTCGGAGGCCTCACGATGCCTTTAAATGTCTATAGAATATTTTCTGAACCCACTGGAGGTCAGTGGAAAACGTTCGGAGGCCTCACGATGCCTTTAAATGATCATAGAATATTTTCTGAACCCACTGGATGCCTTTAAAGACCTCCATATACCTTTAAATATGTAAAGAAAACGTTCGGAGGCCTCACGATGCCTTTAAATGTCTATAGAATATTTTCTGAACCCACTGGAGGTCAGTGGAAAACGTTCGGAGGCCTCACGATGCCTTTAAATGATCATAGAATATTTTCTGAACCCACTGGATGCCTTTAAATATTCTATGAACATTTAAAGGCATCATGAGGACTCCGAATGTTTTCTTTACATATTTAAAGGTATATGGAGGTCTTTGAGCATTCTCGAAAAACATTTATATATCTTCCAAAACCCTTAGAAATTTCGTATATAGATATTTATAAGCTTCCGGAGGCCTATAAAAATTGAAAATCCTTCGGAGGACTCAGAAAATTTTTTATCAAAATTTGAAAGCCTTCGGAAACATTAGAAAATTGTATATTAACTTTTTAAGATCCCAGAAGGCCAAAAAAAATTTTCAATAAACTTTAGAGGCCTCTGGAATATTCTAAGAAAACCTACAGGCATTCCAGGGCCTCCACATATTTTAGAAAATGCTTTAGAAAATATTTTTTTAACAATTCAGGTTCTTGCACAGGTTTCGAACATTTTCTTTGAAATTCTGGAAGTTTTCGAAGGTCTCAGAAAAATGTCGATAAAGGCTTACGGAATTGCCGAAACATTTTCCATAAAAATAAGAGGTCTCTGTAGATCTCAAAATATTTTCCTAAAGCAGAGGTCATTGGAGGTCTCAGAAACGTTTCTGTAAACATTTAGAGTATTCCGAGGCGTCAGAAAGTTTTCTATAAATATTTAAAGGTCTCTAGAGGTCTAAAAAACTTTCTATTAAGTTCTTTCTAGGATGATAGAAGATTTTTTTTAAAAAGAGAAGTATATTTTATGTGAGTCATGATGAGGATTGAAATCCCTCTTACGATATTCTATTGATGAAAGACCCTTAAGGGTTAAACATTCTCGAGGTTTGCTAAATATAGCTGCACTTCTGCTTTGTATAGAAGACATCCAAGGTCTTCTATGCACCAAACAACATATATATATATATATATATTTACTAGAAATTCTTCCCCACGAATAGAACAAAATCTACAAATATTCACCGTATTCTCAATATATAAACCTATTGAAATCCTTGAACAGATTAGATGGTCTTATACCGGACTTTTAAAGGTGGATGGATTCTCATGATCAATTTTTATACTAATAGAAGATTTTCTGTAGGTTTCCATTCATTGAAACTAGGTCTTCTAGAGGTTGAAGACCTTCTGCAGAACTACTCCACTGGATTGATTTATATTCCGATTAAGGATATTTTTTGAACAACTAAGTGAAGTGAATTCCAATTAGTCTTCGGATTAAATGCCTTTTACAGTTAGAAGACCTTCCATCAGAACTTACACAGCTAGAGGGCCAAGTACATGATATCTTTGAATATAATAGAAGACTTTATCAAAATCTTCGACTTTATTTAGATATTAATAGAACACTTTATCCGGCTATTCTGTAAATAGATAAAGTCCCGTCAATCGTGTGGATCTTCTACCAGGACATATATAGTTTGGATTTCCAAAAGTGGAAGGACTTCCAAATTATCCAGGCCTTTCACGAACAAAAAAATCGTCAGAAGGGTTCTCAACAGTCTTGAATATTTATCTATGATTGGCATAATATAACGTCATGGTATTTGAAAAATAGAAAAACCTTTCAAAGTGCTGAAGCCATGACAGGTCAGAACTTCTTAAAAGGGTCTGAATAATAATATAGAACTGTGAGTAGTTATTCAATTTTATTCACAAAATATGATTAATTATCGCAGTCGAAATTTTTACGAAAAATCTTCACACCTTTCGAAATTCCCACCTTCCAAACTTCTTGTGGGAATCCTTATAACAAAATCTCCAAAAAAATTCCCAAGATTTCCCATCAACGAGAAAATATGCATAATCATCTCGAATTTATTAATATTCCTAACAACAATTACACAAATAAAATAAATACACAAAACAATAAAAATAATAAATAATATAACACTATTATGTTCCGAGAACAAAAAGAGAAATGTCTCTCATAACACCTCAACAGTTGCTAGTTGCAGTTTATTGCCACACCGAACGGTAAATCGAAATCATGTTCCTTTATACTCCAGAAAATATCTTCAGAAAAGGACATTCTCATGCTCTGACACTGCTCAAGTGTTATTGCAGCTACAACATGAAAAACTCATTTCTATGCAAAAAAATGAAAAAAAGAAACGTAACGAAAAAAACATGAGTCTGCAATTAAATTCAGAAGACAGGGCAGCAACAACACCAGACACTAGATTTTGTTGTTTTTCTGTTTTCGTCGCAATAAAAAAGATTCGTTGCATTTTTATTGTTATTTAATGTTATTTTTTTATTTTCCAAAGGTCTTCCTTGTTAAGATTTCCATCTAGATGAGATTCTTGTTTCCTTTCTCCTTTCCCAACACAGGGCATGCAACATGTGTTGTCTTGTCATAACTACATACAGAATGCTCCAAACACTCACACACATACATACACATACCACGACCAAAAACTGCAGATGTCATCCTGTTTTCAGTGTTTATGTCCTGTCTGAATATTATTGGTGTTATGTGATACGCATTTTTTCTTCGTTCGTCGTTTTTCTCTTCCTTTTCCTCTTTTATTTTTCAAATCAGTTCTGCTTCTGCTTGTTAGCGTTCATATATTTATATTGTTATATTGTCATATAACATCCTTAGAAAAAAAAACAAGGAATAACACCGCTCCGCTCCTCCTTTTTTATTAATAATTTGTTGTAATACGTGTGCCACCACTAATGTATGCCTCTTAGAAACGTGTATATGACCGCCCCCATCCCAATTGGGCCTTGGCCTCCTGGTCCCCATATGTGTTGATAAAAATAATTTATGTATGATGAGTTCGGAAAAAATACCGATCACAAAAAAAATACAATATTTTTTTTTACTAAAAGAGGTCCCTAAAATGTATTTGGATATTTTTTTGGGGAGGGTGGGGAACCCAGAGGAAACATTAAAGTAATTTTTGTTATAATTGATACGACAAAAAATTATGTGTTACTAATATGTTTTACACCAAAGAAGATGTCCTTCGCGTCCTCTTTGTAAAAGTTAATAGTAAGAAGAATATTAATGGGTCCCCTATAGTTAATTTATAAAAAAGTATTTTTTTCAAGGACGATAATCAAGAGTGGATTTATTAAAAACATTTTTTCAAGGATCATAATCAATAAGAAGAAAATGAATTCCCCAGATATACCTTCCATGTACAGAGGACTTACTGCAGATCTTCTGTATATAAAACATTTTCTCAGGTCTTCTGAAAATAGCATCCCTTCTCCAAATATTTTTATAGAGGATTTGCTATTGAGAAGAAAGGATATAAAATATACTACGTTGGTCATCTATAGCTACATGATTTTTGTCAGGTCTTTTGTATACTTAAAATCGTCCTAGTTAAGGATATAATGTCTATAGGCCTTCTATGGTTCAGATAATCTGTATATACATATAAGACATCCTTCAGGCCTTTTGTGAACTTACCTACCTTCAAGTAATCCTTGAAAGTCCTCTATAAATTGAAGATGTTCTATGGGTTCTCAGGAGTTAACAGAACATCTATAGACATTTTTTATATTACCTCATTCTAAGACTTCCCATGACAGAAAAACCTTCATTGGCGTTTTATAGATGGGAAAATTTATCTCACTAGAAACAGACTCGCTGTAAATTTCTTAAAGATGGAAGACCTGCATATTTAGTTAGCTCGCAATAGACAGAAAATTTGTTGCATTAACCGAGCTTAAAAAAGATTTCCAGGCGCGTCGGTCTTATGCACAGCTCATCCAATTTGAAAGACCATGTTTCGGGATGTTGTCTTCCACTTGATCTTTACCATCGAAATTTGTGGCCTTCACATTCTGCGTGAACGATCAGTTGGCTCGCTTATATATGTCTTTTGAACTGGGGTATCCTCATCCATTCTCACAAAATGACCTAGACAGGCCTTTTGTGAATAGAAAATCTATTCGATTATCAGATTTAGCTGTTTAAATGTTCAAGTTTTTTTTTCATTGAATGTCATCTTCAATACTGGTGAGATGTTCGAGTTTTTCTAGATAATATATCAAGTATTCTTTCGATGGAAATCATTCTAGGACTTTACAGAAGAAACTTAGTTTTCCGTCTCCCCCTGGAAATAGACTTGCCCTAGGATTCTTACATATGGACGACCTATTCCATGTCCTTAATAGGCAAGTAATCTTTGAGAATTTTCTGAGTAATTATAAAGCTGTTATATAAATAAAAAATGGCTTGTTTTACAGGCCTTCTAAAATTTTTAACAGTAGCCCTAGTAAAATTCCTCTTTGATTACACCGCAAATTCTAGGAAAGAACGTTAATGCTAGTTCAATTTTTGCGGTTATGAGGTTTTTTGTTGATGATTCCACAATTGTGGTGTCCTGTTCCATTGCCGAGTATGCTATATAGTTTTTTTTTTTCTATAAAAACGTGAAAGTAAAATTTATTTAGAAACGCTTTGGTTTACGATAGCCCCGCTTGTCATATTAACGCCCCCAAACCACTTTGCAACATTTAAGTGGTTTAATACGTGGCTCATATTTAACAAAGGACAACAGCTATTATCCTTACACATACCTCTAAAAATAAATATACACACCTACCTACATGAGCAATCTTACTCAATATTAAGCACACACATGTAAGTGTATGTTTGCATGTATGCCGCCCACTTTTCCCGAAGCATATATTTCGCCAGAATGTCATTCGATAGTCATATTTGTGGCTGATATAAAAAAAAATATACGACCAGACCCACAAAAAAAGAAAACAAAACAAGAAGAAAAATAAGAAACCAAGCAAGTGACATAATTTTGGAGAAAACAATTTGCTCAAATTACATAAAATGCTGCTGGCTGCCACAGCACCAACAACAACCTTCTAATCCACTTTACTTAGAATTGTAGTGAATAAAGAGCCGCATTAAATAAAGAGTCCTTTGAAAATGACAAGAACACACGATACGTTACAAACACACACACATATGATCCTTTATGTCCTTTTTCACATGTGCTTGGCTCATGTTGCACAAGGTGTATGCTCACTCGCGTTATTCTCCCTCTATGGAAATACCCGCTAGCAGACCTTCCATTCATCCATACTTATGTATGGATGATTGTCCTTTAAAATGAAGTGCTATGAAAAATTTGTTTAACATAAAATATTATTTTCAAATGATTCTTAAGTACTTCACCTAAGTAGTTTTTATAAGATTTAAAAAAAAAACAACGGTATTTGTTGTTTTTCGAGGTTTGTGCTGAAATCCCAAAGGAGTGAGCATTGTCAAGCGTTAGTATGTGAAGTGAGTGTTAATCATAGGACTGTCCTTGAAGAGTGTGCATTGGATGTTTTTTTTTTTTTTAAATAAATATTATTTTAGAGGATTTATATATCCATTTCCTTCTATAATATGGAAGTTTTTTAAACCAATGATTCTGAGGTTCCAAACATTGGGCATGGATTCCTCTAGCCAAATTGTACTAAAAAATTGGTGCATGTTCCTGATCAGGGTCTGGCCATCGGTCTTGAATAGTTCGGCTGGTAATCCATCGGCCGACTTTATTATTCTTCAGGCTATCAATTGCTATTCAGACCTCATCTTGGCTAGGTGGTCTACAATATATCACTTTATCTCTTATTGGTTCTGGTGTATCATCTTCGCCGAAGGAAATGCTTTTATTAGTTCTGTATGCAGTTCCTTAAGCTCCCATGAAAGGAAATACCCTTCACAGCTGTTTTATAAGTTCCTATGTATAAGGATCTTATAAAAAAGCTGTGTGACGACCCCTCAACAGACGGATCTGAGAATATCTTATCTTATATACTGGTAAATAGTGGACCAGATATGATTTTCTATTATTATCATTATAATAGGTAATGACTTATCGGTCTATTAATAGGTTCTATGGCCTTCTATCGGCAGCTCATCTATGAATAAAAGGCATTCTCTGGGTCTTCAATGAGTAAATATGCCTTATAGGGATGAAAATCCGTGGAGAGTATATTAAGTACCTATTGGGAAAAATAGTCATATATCATGTTTATATCCTGAACAACTATGTTGTCAATGTCATATCTCGATTAGCTGAGTCAGTTTCTCCTTTATAATTTGTAAACATGAGACATGCCACAGTTATGCACCAATCGTCACGAAAATTTGCAAGTAGGACGGTTTCTGACCAAAGAAGACCCCTATTATATTTTGATAATGATCCGTTAATAATTAGATGAGAGGGCGCAGATCGCTTTGAAATTTTACATGACCAACTAATTCGAATAATGAAGGTCCGATGATGCCGCAGAGCAGCTGTTAACATCTATTCGGTTAAGAGAGTGCAAATGTTAGGTCCACAGGAACTGATCGCTTAGTGGAAGTTGTGAAGGTTGTCATATGGTCGGTCCCGTCCGGCAATTCTGCTCCATACACCTGCATATAAATGGTGGTGCAACCAGATTTTATAAATTTTGTAAGTTTAAACCTGAGTTTTCTATCCCATTACTGGTTCCACACGATTTCCGATACTTTAGAAGTCCTAATCATCTCTTCCAGTATAGTATATTTGAATGTCCTAACCATATTTCCGTAGGAGTGGCATTAGTTTTGCATATCAGTTCCCAAATGGGTAAAATATATTCTAAAGGCTAATCGGATTTCCCACTAAAGGGGCTTAGGATAAAAGAGAATAAAACATCAAAAATTGGAGAAAAAAAAGCTTCATTAACAATCTTGCCAGCTTTTCCATCTAAAGGACATTTTGGAAATAAAATTATTTAATTAGGGGAAATGTCCTCCTTAAAAATTTTATATGTCCTGACAGCTTTTACAAATAAAATTCGCAATACTTTGACATATCATGTTGTCATAGGGTAAAAGGCATCCACAGGAATTGTCAGAGGGGATTCATGTTGACATATCTACCATATAATGAATCCGTCTGGTATTAGATTTTCCTAGATTTCTTTTCCTATGGGATTGTTTACATCTTCATTTTTAGTTTTTTTTTAAGAAGGTTCTTCTTATTTCTTAGAACTTACCCTGGCCATTATGCCAAATTGGTTGATGAAATGTCACAAAAATCGTTAATTCTTCTTAATATGACTTAATTTCTTCAAATCGCTGAAACAATAACCCAGCAGGACCTCTCTTAGATGACAAATAACATTGAGAGCCATATGTGACCTTTTTTCATATTTTTGAAAGTGAGTGACTGGACAACAGGGAAAATAAACGTGACAATCCAAACATTTTAATTAATTTTCATTCATAAAATAAAATTGAAATCCTTCTCAAAGAGAATGTCGTGGACAATAGACAAAAATCCCAGAAGAAGAAAATGAAGAAAAAAACTAAAAGTGAGCAGCAATCTATTTTTTGGCACCCATAAGTGAGACCATAATTATGCTCACGCTTACAATTCAATTTTCTACCTTTTTTTGGTATTGCAGGGCAATGGTAAAATGGGACAACTATGGATAACTATTCTGCACTTATTCTTTTTTATGACAGCTATTCTTCCAGCTAGCGGGTCACATACTTGACAGTCAGTCACAGTTGTTGCCCAAAGTACCAGTACCAAAAAAAGAATAAATGCATAAATACTTGGAAGGAGCAGTAGAGGTTACCTACCAACCAACCAGCCAGCCAACCGAATGGGTATTGTTTTGACCCTAAAGGGCACTACTACTTCAGTTCCAGAAAAAAACTCAACTGAGCTGAAGTGAAATGAACAATTGTTCCATTGTTCGCCGTTCGTTCGCTTATGAAAATGCGCAAAATCACGTACAAGTGTTCACTTCTACTTCTTCTGGTTTTTTGGGCTGCTGTTTGTGCTGCTATGTTCTTCAAGTTCCTTGATTTTTTTTGGGTATTTCTTGTCATTGTTTGTTGTTCTTTTTTTGACAAATTCATCCAAAAAAGAATATAAAAGGAAACAACAGCAGGATTCAAGACATTCTTGCAGTGCCATATATCCCAGTCAGCCATGCAACAACAACAACAAGAAAGAAATGCAATAACAACAGAAATCATACATCAAGCCGGGTGACAGCAGGCATGCCGAACATGCAAAGGATCCCAGGCAAATGCGGAATTACACTGCAGTTCTTTGTTGCATGTTCGTAATCGTTGTTGGTGTTGTTCTTGCGTTCTTGCATTGCGTTTGTTGTCATTATTGTTGATCACTTCATTACGAAGCATAACATGTCAATTTAGCAGGGGAGCTGGTTGACATGAAAACCTTTTTATTGCTCTATATTGCCATTCATTCAGAAAAAAAATCGGAAAATCAGAAAATCTCTTTCTAAGACAATAACTCAAAATTCTTGGATTTATTTGTTTAGAACAATTTATTTTGGGCTATTATATTTCACGCTTTATTTTCTGCAATTGCAATTCTTGCCATTATTGAATGAAGAACGCGCTGAGCTGTTGTCTGAAGTGCCCATGACTCAATTAAGTGTCCACCTCTTAACATTAGACGCCAACAAAGGTTAAGTAGATTTTATTGTTGCAAAGCGACAATTTTTCTGGTGAATTTCATTCATAACCTCTTTTGACATGAAATGACCTCTCATAAGAATTGAACAACACCACGTGTCCTGAAAAAGAATAATAATTCCAAAAATTAAAACAATTCGTAAATAAAATTGCACTCCCGACCTACTTCTTTTATACTTGCGAGACAGCTGATATTTTAATTTTCCAATTGTTTGGACCGATTCGAATTCGACTAAAATATAAATACAGGCTCGGCTGAACATCTGCCAAGGGTATATTTGAAAAAATATTTCTTTAAAAAATCCACGCCTATTTCTACTTTGAAAAATATTCCTTTAAAAAATCTACGCCTAGGGGATCTTTGAAAAAATATTCCTTTAAAAAATCTACGCCTAGGAGATCTTTGAAAAAATATTCCTTTAAAAAATCCACGCCTGGGGTATCTTTGAAAAAATATTCCTTTAAAAAATCTACGCCTAGGATATCTTTGAAAAAATATTCCTTTAATAAATCCACGCCTAAGGTATCTTCGAAAAAATATTCCTTTAAAAAATCCACGCCTAGGTTATCTTTGAAAAAATATTCCTTTAAAAAATCCACGCCTAGAGGATCTTTGAAAAAATATTCCTTTAAAAAATCCATGCCTAGGGTATCTTTGAAAAAATATTCCTTTAAAAAATCCACGCCTAGGTTATCTTTGAAAAAATATTCCTTTAAAAAATCCACGCCTAGGGTATCTTTGAAAAAATATTCCTTTAAAAAATCTACGCCTATGGGTATCTTTGAAAAAATATTCCTTTAAAAAATCAGCGCCTAGGGGATCTTTGAAAAAATATTCCTTTAAAAATCAGTCATTATTGTAGATTTTCCTTTGGTTATAGGAATAGTTGCACTTACTCGGCCCAGTGAACTATACCAATTTTTATATATTTTTAAAAATTTTATCCCACTTAATGATATGTTTCCCGCAATTAAAAATTTCACCGATTAACAATCTACCTATCAATATGATGAAAAGCTAGTTAAGAAATCAAAACATAAAGACGCGGATATTATTCTAAAGAACAAAGAAACTCTGTATTCAGCTAATCACCCAGACAAGTACCCTGTCTCTGTTTTCCCCTTCAGCTATATTGCGTCTGTTTATTTTTTCTTTTCCTAGATAATGACGTTATAATTATAGTTCGCATCATCATAATCGCCGTCGTCATTTTATGTAAAAATGTGTACGACGTTGCTATATTTCCTCAATGCCGACAACGGCATTCGCGCGCTCGCTATTCCAAATTGGTTACTATGTCGCTCCATATCGGGCCATAGTAAACGAGTTAATGACGTAGTCGATGTGGTAGACCTACGGCAATGCGTAAGAAACAGGTATTTTTGTATGATTCTGATGATGATGAGGACCACGTTTCGACGTTTAGTGCGGCACAGACAGCAGTTAATGCAGAGGAGACGACGGGGCAAAGATAATCGGTATTGGCGTCTTAGATAGTCGTCAGCAGTGCAGAGCAAGCTATATGAAATGAAAGTGATAGGGAAGTGAGATTTTTTTTCTTAAAGTGATTTGATGAATTTATTTTGCTTAGAAAATTAGGTGCTATATTAACAGGGTATTGTTGTTGGGGGAAAACAAATGCTATGCTCAGTCTTACATTAAAAAATAAGACCTTATAAAAATCCACGCCCGGGAGATACTAGAAAAAAATATTTCTTTAGAACTACCCGCCAGGGGGACCCTTGGAAAAATATTTCTTTAAAAATCAACGCCTAAGGGACCTTTAAAAAATATTTCTTTAAAAATCCACGCCTAGGGGAACTTAAAAAATATTTCTTAAAAAAGCACGCCTAAGCGACCTTAAATCCACGTCTTTTTCCTACTTTGAAAAAATGTTTCTTTAAAAATCCACAAATTTTCTTACTCTGAAAAAAATATTTTTTTTTAAATCCACGTCTATTTCTACTTTCAAAAAAAATCCTTCACAGAATCCATGCCTCTTCCTACTTTGAAAAAATATTCCTTCACAAAATCCACGTCCTTTCCTACTTTGAAAAAATATTCCTTCACAAAATACACGCCTTTTCCTACTTTGAAAAAATATTTCGTTAGAAATCTACTCCTTGAGGACCTTTAAAACAATATTTCGTTAAAAATCTACTCCTTGAGGACCTTTAAAACAATATTTCTTTAAAAAACCAAGCCTAAGGGACGTCTGAAAAAAATTTCTTTAAAAATCCACGCCTAGGGGATCTTTGAAAAAATATTCTTTTAAAAAATCCACGCCTAGGGGATCTTTGAAAAAATACACCTAAGGGACCTTCTCACGACTAGGGGATCTTTGCAATTTTTTTTTTAAATCCACGCCTCTTGCTTCTTTGAAAAAAATATTTATTTTCCTACTTTGAAAAAAATATTCCGCTTATTGCCTGAAAACTTTCTAAATACTTTCTCTCGAGAACTTTCACTTTAATTCTCCTGAAATTATTGCCTTCCTTGTTTTTATACCTTCAGCAGAACGTGTTCCGTTTGCTCTTATCATTATTAGAAAATCCTTTCAAAACACCATTTTCCCGAATAAACGAAAATAGCCGTTAAATTTTATGGTTAAAATTATATTTTTTCCCAGAAAACTATAATGTCTTCGTTAAGCATGTCCTGGCGTTAGAGAATCCTTTTGTTTCCATATTTATAATTAAATTTTATTTTTATCCCTTTCTAATAATGGCCAAGAAACGACAGCTTGTAGAGAAGAAATAAAACTAACTGTTTTATGGTTGACCATATTCAATTGTATGCTTTTGTCCAATGTCCTTTCGTCCCACAAACAGAGAGAAGGCGTTTTTTCCTCGAAAAACGCAATAAAAAAGAGGAGAAAGGACGAAAATACGAAAAATTACGACAAGTGTCTTTGGCTTTGTTATTAAATCGCCCGCAGTAGGAATATCTCTCATAACAATATTTAAGGATATTTTTGTTGTTCATTTGTTGGCCTGGTTTTACGTGTGTCGCTATTACGTGTCCATGGCTCAAAAGGATATCACAAAACAGCACACTTACACCAAATACGCCGTGAGTACGCGTGACCTTTTTTTGTTGTTGCTGTTGTTGTTGTGTTACAGGCCACAAACGTGTGCTAATGTCCATGCATCAAATGAAAAACCCATAGAATGCCTGAGGACTTGCACACACACTCACACACAAATTTACTCTCACAGGACATGCCATAGTTATCCTGTTTTTCATACTGCCTGCAATGGCTTCGGTGTCACTAAGCCATGGCAAAGTAGAGTTTTGCCTTCTAACACACACTGAAAATGCAAAAATTATAGCAAGGACATGGGTTATACCTTGTTTGGCTTTTAGCAGGGTAATGCAAAGACACGCACACAAACCAAGAAGAAGCACATCCACAACTACACTAGTTGAATTAAATTTAATATGACCCACAAAGAAGTGCAGGTAAACCAATAGCTTTGCCATCCCTCCAATGGCATTGTTGTAATAAAGCATCGTCGTAACTCCTTGGTGGCAGTCGTGCTTGTCCTACATCCTTAGGGTCCATTTTAGCACCATTGTGTTAAATGCACTTTTACTTTGGCATAGTGTCTTTAAAATTTCGTGGCTCATTCCGATAAATTGGAATTCATGGGAAATTGGGTCAATGAAGATGTTTAAAAATTTTGAAATTGTTCTACCTGTTTCAATTTCGTGGTGTAATCGAAGAAAAAAAAAACGAATGATAAAATATTTGAGGAAAAGGGGTTTTCTCAAATATTTTATCTCTCATTTCGTTCTCTAGTTCGATATTTGTGAATGAAATTCAAGGGAAATTTATGATGGTGCTAAAAATCGCATGAGGAAAAAGGGAAAGTCCTAAAAGGATTGGCGACTTTGTAAGGTAATGGAAATTAACACATTTTTAAAACACAAAATAAGGATAAATATCAAAAAGGGATCAAAAATATATTTCTGGGAACATAATTAATTACAAGGGTGGGGTTATAAAGGAGAAGAACAAAAAATAGGCTAAAAGGCTACCATGGATTCCTACCAGGGCAGCAGCCGTGTATTTTTAAGGAATAATTTTTCAAAGGTTCCCAAGGCGTGGATTTATAAAGAAGTATTTTTCAAAGCTCCCTTTGGCTTGGCATTTTAAAGAAATATTTTTCAAAGATTCGCAAGGAGTGGATTTTCAAAGAAACATTTTTTCAAAGGCCTATTAGGCGTGGATTTTTGAAGAAACATTTTTTTCAAAGGCCTATTAGGCGTGGATTTTTAAAGAAACATTTTTTAAAGGCCTATTAGGCGTGGATTTTTAAAGAAACATCTTTTCAAAGGTCCCCTAGGCGTGGATTTTTAAAGAAATATTTTTTCCAAGATCCCCTAGGCGTGGATTTTTAAAGAAATATTTTTTCAAAGATCCGCAAGGCGTGGATTTTTAAAGAAATATTTTTTCAAAGATCCCCTAGGCGTGGATTTTTAAAGAAATATTTTTTCAAAGATCCCCTAGGCGTGGATTTTTAAAGAAATATTTTTTCAAAGATCCCCTAGGCGTGGTGGATTTTTAAAGAAATATTTTTTCAAAGATCCGCAAGGCGTGGATTTTTAAAGAAATATTTTTTCAAAGATCCGCAAGGCGTGGATTTTTAAAGAAATATTTTTTCAAAGATCCGCAAGGCGTGGATTTTTAAAGAAATATTTTTTCAAAGATCCGCAAGGCGTGGATTTTTAAAGAAATATTTTTTCAAAGATCCGAAAGGCGTGGATTATTAAAGAAATATTTTTTCAAAGATCCGCAAGGCTTGGATTTTTAAAGAAATATTTTTTCAAAGATCCGCAAGGCGTGGATTTTTAAAGAAATATTTTTTCAAAGATCCGCAAGGCGTGGATTTTTAAAGAAATATTTTTTCAAAGATCCCCTAGGCGTGGATTTTTAAAGAAATATTTTTTCAAAGATCCGCAAGGCGTGGATTTTTAAAGAAATATTTTTTCAAAGATCCCCTAGGCGTGGATTTTTAAAGAAATATTTTTTCAAAGATCCCCTAGGCGTGGATTTTTAAAGAAATATTTTTTCAAAGATCCCCTAGGCGTGGATTTTTAAAGAAATATTTTTTCAAAGATCCCCTAGGCGTGGATTTTTAAAGAAATATTTTTTCAAAGATCCGCAAGGCGTGGATTTTTAAAGAAATATTTTTTCAAAGATCCGCAAGGCTTGGATTTTTAAAGAAATATTTTTTCAAAGATCCGCAAGGCGTGGATTTTTAAAGAAATATTTTTTCAAAGATCCGAAAGGCGTGGATTATTAAAGAAATATTTTTTCAAAGATCCGCAAGGCGTGGATTTTTAAAGAAATATTTTTTCAAAGATCCGCAAGGCGTGGATTTTTAAAGAAATATTTTTTCAAAGATCCGCAAGGCGTGGATTTTTAAAGAAATATTTTTTCAAAGATCCGCAAGGCGTGGATTTTTAAAGAAATATTTTTTCAAAGATCTGCAAGGCGTGGATTTTTAAAGAAAGATTTTTTAAAAGAATATTTTTTTCAAAGGCCCACAAGGCGTGGATTTTTTAAGAAAAATTTTTTAAAAGAATATTTTTTTCAAAGGCCCACAAGGCGTGGATTTTCTAAGAAAGATTTTTTTAAAAGAATATTTTTTTCAAAGGCCCACAAGGCGTGGATTTTTTAAGAAAAATTTTTTAAAAGAATATTTTTTTCAAAGGCCCACAAGGCGTGGATTTTCTAAGAAAGATTTGTTTAAAAGAATATTTTTTTCAAAGGCCCACAAGGCGTGGATATTTAAAGAAAGCCAAGCCTCTTTAATTTTTACTTTCTTCTTGGACCACTTCCCCTAATGACCCATATAATCTTTTGTTTCATTTTTTTATTTGTAGGTTATTTGTTTCATTGGTCACGACAAAAAATTGTCTTTCCAAATGACTCATCTTCTGCTCCGTAAATGGTCTCAAATTTAATATCCGTTAAATTTTAGTTCGTGATATCATTTAGTTCCATAGTCCATTGAACTAATCGTTCCTTCATTGATTTTAGTCACAGTCGTCGCCGTGGTTGTCATCTTGCCGAACATTTGTTTTAATTTTCCTCCATGGTTCTGGCCATTTGTTAACTAATGGCATTTTATCAGTTTTATGACTTCCTAAAAACGGAGTTTAACTTAGTTTCTATTTCGGTCATCAAAGGCCGAACCTTTGACGCTAAGTTCATCGTGTGTTGAGGTTATGTTGTGTGTTCAGGGGCATCAGGTATACGTAAACAGCAATGAGCAGCAGCATGGGGGATCAATTGCCGCCATCACCTACATTTTTATCCACAAACAGAGGAAGATAAGAACCAATAAATGAAAGCACCCAGAAAAAACGAACGAAGAAAAGAAATCCAGACACGTTCGGTAACGAAGGTCTAATTTGGACGACAATTAGTATTTATGATTGGTTGGTTGGATGGTCGGTCGCTTGGTTGGGCAACAAATATTATCTTTTAAATGTTCTAAACACGATGCCATTGTCGGATTGTCCGTTCCCAACAAGGTGGTCTAGTCTCGTTATGATTATAACGAGACCATCAAAATTTTTCGTTTTTTATTTTGGGAAAATAGTTCTGCCACAAAGAAAGTGATAAGAATGAATGACAAGAAAGTTATTTTGAAATTGGGTTAAATTGTTGAAACACGGAAGAGCTCAAAAAAAAAACGAAACAAAGCAGAGGATGCTTTTGGGAAATCAGTTGCATTTGTTGGGTTTTTTGGATTATCTCAGAACTTCGTCGGAGGGAGGTCGTTTCCTGTTTTAATTTTCTTTCCTTTTTTCCTCTTGGCCGTTGATTGTGTATCCGTTTCCATGTTTGCTGTCCATTATGACTCTAAACATCATGTCTAACAAATATTATCCGAAACACTAATGCTTAGCGGAACCAAACCCATTCATATGTATCTCAGTTTTTTTCCATGTTCGGAAAAAATACAAGTCATTCTTGTTAAACAAAAAAAAAAAAAAAACAGAACTTAACAATTGCTCATTAGAGGGGCTCTTATGTGCAAATTGCATATGCAAATTGCTTGGAAGAAATATAAAATACAAAATACGAGGATAGAGGGGAAAATTTGGGTGAACTTTTTTCTATAGAAAATCTATACACCCGGGTGCTACGGAAAATCCACGCCTTAAGGACCTTTGAAAAACTATTTCTATAGAAAATCTATACACCCGGGTGCTACGCCTTAAGGACCTTTGAAAAACTATTTCTATAGAAAATCTATACACCCGGGTGCTACGCTTTAAGGACCTATGAAACACTATTTCTATAGAAAATCTATACACCCGGGTGCTATGGAAAATCCACGCCTTAAGGACCTTTGAAAAACGATTTCTATAGAAAATCTATACACCCGGGTGCTATGGAAAATCCACGCCTTAAGGACCTTTGAAAAACGATTTCTATAGAAAATGTATACACCCGGGTACTACGCCTTGAGGACCTTGAAAAACTATTTCTATAGAAACTCTATACACCCGGGTGCTATGGAAAATCCACGCCTTAAGGACCTTTGAAAAACTATTTCTATAGAAAATCTATACACCCGGGTGCTATGGAAAATCCACGCCTTGAGGACATTTGAAAAACTATTTCTTTAAAAATCCACGCCTTAAGTACCTTTGAAAAACTATTTCTTTAAAAATTCACGCCGTAAGGACCTTTAAAAATATAATTCTTTAAAAATCCACGCCTTAAGGACATTTGAAAAATATTTCTTTAAAAATCCACGTCTAATGGAACTTTGACGTCGAAAAGCTACAAATACAACAGCTAGCAGAAGCCTACTCCGCTCAAGCACCCCTTGTCCCGATAATAATATAGAAGCATTATGGCAGAGAATTGCAACACTTGGGTACCAAAGACCACCTTCAAGAAATCCGTGCTACGATCTGGAGTGTCGTAATGCTACTGATATGAAAAACGCAGCGTAAAGGTGCAACCCTGCTATGATGATGACGGTATAGAGTGTAAACCACCTAGCCAAGATAAAGTCAGAATAGCAATAAATCGGCTAAAGAATAATAAAGCAGCTGGTGCCGATGGGTTACAAGCCGAACTATTCAAGACTGGTGGTCAAATGCTGGTAAGGAGCATGCACCAGCTGATTAGTACAATTTGGCTAGAAGAATGTGTCCCGTGCACAAAAAAGGAGACAAGAGGATATAGAGGAATAAGTCTCCTTCCCATCGCATATAATGTGCTATCCAATGTACTGTGTGAACGACTGAAGCAAATCCACCATTGACCAGATTTTCACTCCAAATCCTGGAAAACCCCAGGAAAAACACATCGACACATTCCACCTATTCGTCGACTATAAAGCCGCATTCGACAGCCCCATCCGTTCAGAGGTGTATAAAGCCTTGTCTGTGTTTGGCATTCCTGCAAAATTAATTCGGCTATACAGGATAAATTTAACAGGCACAGCAGTTAAAGTCGGAAAGGACCACTCGGAGCCCTTTAATACCGAACGAGGATTCAGACAAGGTGATAGTTTGTCGTGTGACCTTTTTAACATCCTGCTGGAAAAGGTCATACGAGAGGCAAAGGTGAACAGAAATGGCACTCTGTACACCAAACAACACCAGTTACTCGCCTACGCCGATGACATCGACATAATGGGTCGAACATTGAGAGCGGTAACAGCCACCTTTGAACAACTTGAGAAGAAGTCTGCCAAAGTGGGTCTGGCAGTAAACGGCGAGAAGACCCAGCTGATGGTATCAACGTGCAAGGCGTCCAGTAGACTGGGACCAACTGTGGAACTGTGGAGAACTACAGCTTCGAGGTAGCCAAAGATTTTATATACCTTGGTACCGCCATAAATGTCATAAAACGAATGACATCAGTTTTGAAATTCGGAGAAGGATAGTGATGGCCAACCGATGCTACTATGGTCTGAGCAAAACAACTCAAAAGCAAGGCCACCTCCCGCCAGACAAAACTCACACACTCTACAAGACGCTGATACTACCCGTGCTGTTATATGGATCTGAAGCATGGGTATTTACGCAAGCAGATGAGGCAGCCCTTGTAATGTTTGAGAGAAAAATTCTCCGAAAGATCTATGGGCCGATCTGCGTTGACGGTGAATATCGCCGTCGAATGAACCATGAGTTGTACCAGCTATTCTCGGACATCGACATTGTTAGACGTATTGAGCCGCAGCGACTACGTTGGCTAGTTCATGTTGTGAGAATTGATGAATGGATGCCCCAGCCCAGAAGGCATATAAAAGCGAACCAGCTGATGGTTCACGCAGAAGGGGAAGGCCACGAATAAGATCAAGTCGAAGACAACATTGCCGAAAATGGTCTTTCAAATTGGAAAAGCTGCGCTAAAGACAGATGCGCCTGGAAATCTTTTCTAAGCTCGGCTTATGGAACGAAAGTTCTATGACAAGCCAGCTAAGTAAGTAAGTAATGGAGCTTTAAAACAATTTTCCCTAAAAACCACGCCTATTAGAGCTTTGAAAAAAATTTCCTTAAAAACCACGTCTATTAGAGCTTTGAAAAAAATTTCCTTAAAAACCACGCCTATTGGAGCTTTGACAAAATATTCCTTAAAAACCACGCCTATTGGAGCTTTGAAAAAATGTACCTTAAAAACCACGCCTATTGGAGCTTTGAGAAAAACCACGCCTATTGGAGCTTTGAGAAAAACCACGCCTATTGGAGCTTTGAGAAAAACCACGCCTATTGGAGCTTTGAGAAAAACCACGCCTATTGGAGCTTTGAGAAAAACCACGCCTATTGGAGCTTTGAGAAAAACCACGCCTATTGGAGCTTTGAGAAAAACCACGCCTATTGGAGCTTTGAGAAAAACCACGCCTATTGGAGCTTTGAGAAAAACCACGCCTATTGGAGCTTTGAGAAAAACCACGCCTATTGGAGCTTTGAGAAAAACCACGCCTATTGGAGCTTTGAGAAAAACCACGCCTATTGGAGCTTTGAGAAAAACCACGCCTATTGAGAAAAACCACGCCTATTGGAGCTTTGAGAAAAACCACGCCTATTGGAGCTTTGAGAAAAACCACGCCTATTGGAGAGAAAAACCACGCCTATTGGAGCTTTGAGAAAAACCACGCCTATTGGAGCTTTGAGAAAAACCACGCCTATTGGAGCTTTGAGAAAAACCACGCCTATTGGAGCTTTGAGAAAAACCACGCCTATTGGAGCTTTGAGAAAAACCACGCCTATTGGAGCTTTGAGAAAAACCACGCCTATTGGATCTTTGAGAAAAACCACGCCTATTGGAGCTTTGAGAAAAACCACGCCTATTGGAGCTTTGAGAAAAACCACGCCTATTGGAGCTTTGAGAAAATCCAAGTTTTGTCCTTCTTTTTTTCTTATTTTCTTTTAATTTCGTAATTTTTTTATTGAAAAGTATTTTTCCGAAATTTCCATAACCTCCCTCCCCATCAAAGTCATTGGTAACTGACCTCGTTTACTAAATTCTCTGGTGTAGAATTTTTCGTCTTTTTTTTACATTTTTTCACACAAAACTTGGCAACAAGTTTAGTGCTTTGGCCATTGCAGTCAAATAGAAAACAGCAGCAACAACAACAACACCACCACCATTGAAATAGCCATAGTCAAGTAACGACAACAAAAACAAATGTTAAATATACATAAACACCTTTTATGACAACATAAAAACCACTTCAAAATGAAATAATTGGACAGATGGAAAGTCAGTAATGAAATTGAAAATAAAAAAACGGCAACAACAATTTCAGAGCTTAAAAACTGCATGTGAAATAAAAAAATCCGAAACTTTAAAATACGACAAAACATTAAAACCACAAAACGAGTCATAAACTTTATAAATATTTTTTGCTGTTGTTGTTATTGTTGTTTGACAAACTATGTGCAACAACAACAACAACTGCTACACTGCACTTAAACGAAGTTAACACAAAACATTTTACAACTAATCGGGTTTTGCATATAAATCGTGGCATTAAAAAAAATAGAAGTCCAAGTCCCCATACCGGGGCGTTGAAATGCTTCGGTTCATAATTGGCATTTGATTCACTTGTCGTCATTCAGTCACTCACAAAATAAATAAATAAACAATCAAACGTCATAAATTTGTTGCTGTTTATTTTGACTTGCAAAAAAGCAACAACAATAAAACTGTTATTTAATGTGTCAAATTTGACATAAAAAATTAATGGGAATATTTCGTTTTGTTTAGTCCCTTAGAGCCGAAACGACCAAACGGCTCCTGAATGCTGAATTTGAATATTCTGCACGGCGTAGCAAAATAACCAAAACAACAACAACAATAAAAAAGCAAGCGAAAAAATATTTGAAAAAGACTAGGGAAGCAAATAAAGGTTTTTTTCAAAACAGTAGTTCGTTCTTTCTCCTCATCCTCTAGTCCCTCCCCAAAATGCCAGTAGAGAATTCATGACAAATTGTTGAACATTCATTCCATGCCATTCAATGTGGAATACTCGAAAAAAAAACCAACAACAATGACAGTTATGGCCATTTGTCACTGTTGTTGTTCTTCTTGATACTCTAAACATGAAATGAAATACAAATTAGGGCATTTCTTACTTGGCTCCATAAACATTTGTCATTTTGGTGTTGGATCCTCTTAAACGCGAGCTATTAATAAGCGAAATTGTTGGGTAAGCTCCTAGACTAAAAATTATGTATAGTCAACAGGCCATGAAAATCATGGAAATAATTTGTAAAATATTTAGTCATGGCTTCTAAACAATTTGTATTATTCATAAGCGCCTAGTTACACACTAAAATATTTTTTTTTCACTCTCTCTTTATCCTTTATCTCATATTCAATGTAAATAAGCCCCCAAATCCCTTTATGGCCACGAAAATTATTTATATTTTAGTTTTTTCCTTTTTTGTTATGAAGTATACTTTTGGGATTAGCTCGCACATTTTTTGGGCAAGGTCAATGATAGCATACATTTAGGGATGATATGTATGAAATTATTTATTTATTATAAAGACCTTAACAATAGCTAGCACAAATTGAACTTTACAAATCCCAAAGATGGGAGGAGGGAATTTTTATAGAGAATATTTAAAACAAGGTATACTTTTAGGTGTGCTGAAATGTAAATAAATATTGGGGAATGAATACTGAAACAGTTATCATATAATGTGCTGTAACGTTCAATGATTTCCACTGAAATTGAAAAAAAAAATAAATAAATTTAAAGTATACCTTTAGGCGAATATGAGACCATATTTATTACTGGACAATCATTATGTACATATTATAATTTTGAAACTAAAAAACCTGATAATACAGTAGATATCGGATATAAGAAACTCAAAAAAATCCGGAGATTTCTTTCTTATATGCGTTTTTTTTCTTATATGGAATTATCAGATATATGAAAGTATAAGCTCGGTGTTTTTGATAATCTTTCTTATATGCGATTTTTTCTTATATGAGATGTGCTTATATCCGATATCTGCTGTATGTTAATATGTCCCTATATCCTTCCTTTATATCATATTCCATATCAAAATTCCCCCAAAAACAATAACGGCTGTAAAATTATTAATTCTTTAATTTCTTTTTTTTTATAACCTCCACCATAGTATGGAGGGTATATTAGTTTTGTTTTTCCGTTTGTACCGCATCGAAATAATAATTTCCGACCCTATAAAGTATATATATTCTTGCTCAGCGTAAAATTCTATGACGATCTAAGCATGTCCTTCTGCCTGTTGTACTCACTCTAGCGTCTAAACGAATTGAGATAGAGAGCCAAAATTTTGCATAGAGTCGTCTTTTGTCTGCAGGCAGGTCAAGTTCGAAGATGGGCTATATCGGTCCACGTTTAGGCATAGCTCCCATATAAGGGTACCCACAAATTTTCAGTATTTTGGGGTTCTTGAGCGCGTTTTTCAACCGAATTCGCTGATATTTGGTATAATGGGTTCTTTTTGGATACCAAATTTCTCCATCAAAAATTATAAATATAAGTCCACTTTTTCTGGTAGCCCCCATATAACGGTACCTCCCAATTTTCAGTTTTTGGGGGGTTTTGACCGGATTGTTTCACCGAATTGGCTCTAATTTAGTACTTCGAATTCTTATTGAGTATCAAATCTCTCCACAAAAAATTATAAATATAGGTCCATGTTTTCGGGTAGCCCCCATATAAGGGTACCCTCCAATTTTCGGTATTTTGCGGTTCTTGAGCACGGTTTTCAACCGAATTCGATGTAATTTGGTATTTTGTAGTCGTATATGGTAACAAATCTCCCAACCAAAAATTATTAATATTCACCCCCTTTTAGGGTTAGTCCCCTTATAACCCCCTTTTTTATATTAAAATAGTTATGCAATTTGTTCCGCTTTTTGGGTTTGGTTCTAAGACACTGTTGTAATCATATCACCTGCGGAGGATTTCGAGATACAAAACTAGAACGTAATGTTCGATAATGAACTATATATGAACTATAACCCGTATTTAGATCTAGCCCCTGTGTGGGAGGTACCAGAAGGAGTGGACCGATATTCCCCATCTTCGAACTTGAACTAAGTATGGAAGAAATAATAAGACCATTTGTGTGAAGCTTGAAACTATAAAAACTGATAGTTTTTCGAAAAAGAGAGAATATTTCCCTCTTTCTCCTCAGTTCCCTTTATGACAACGAAATTTATTATTTTTTAGCTTTGTTCCATTTTTTGTTATGAAGTATACTTTTGGGATTAGCATGAGTGTTTATTTTTTGGGCAAGGTCAATGATAGTATACATTTAGGGATGAAATGTATGAAATTATTTATTTATTATAAAGACCTTAACAATAGATAGCACAATTTACCTTTTCAAATCCCAAGGACGGAAGGACAAATGAACTCACACAAGTTATTATTCAGTTATTTAAAACATAGTCTACTTTTAGGCGTGCGGCAATGATTACAAATATTGGTTATGAAGTTCTAAAGCAGTTTTCACAAAATATGACTTTCCCTAAAATTAAGGTCAGTAACTTTTTATTAAAATTTTTTTATATCCCATATTAAAATTTAAAAATTCAAAAAATTCATAAAAATTTATTTTTTAGATATTTTTCTTTATTTATTTAACATAAACACATATAAAAAACAATTTTTCTTATTAAATTAACAAGCAGCATCCTGCTTTAATTTTCAAAGCTTCTCGCCATTGAATTTTCTTTCCAAGGGCGTATAATAAAAATCATTTCAATTTTGCCATTTTTTTTCATTTTTTTGGCACTTTTTATTTGCTCTCTCTCCTCTGGAAGATTTGCAATCAGCTTCGATTCATTCATTTCATTGTATTCATCGCGTAGAACAAAAAATAACCTGTTAAAAGAAATTTCCAATTCATATACTACTACGAAAAATATCTGTAAATAAAAGTTTGATTATTTGTACAGTATGTGGAAAGGGAAAGCATAGTTAAGTAGATATTCGAAAAATATTTATTTTTAAGTATATACACTAAGAACTTTTTTACAAATTAATTATTAATTACATTATTCTATTGAATGCAATGCAAATAAGAATAAAATATTAGTCCACTATTTGAACTACGGAAGACGCTAAAGATCGACTTAGGAAATTGTAGACTTTTATGTTTAATATATAATGCATATTTTTTGGGGTTATGGAATTTTAGAAAATTGAATTTAACTCAAACATAACTAATTAAATACGGTCAAATGTTTTACAATAAAAAAAAATTTAAAAAGTGATTTAATATATATATATATATATATATATCTATAAATTTTAGAGAGATAAAAAAATTATTACAACTGAGAACAAAAGAAACAGAAACGAAGAAATTACTACAATTGCAGCTAATAGCGGCTAAAAATACTTTAAATTTTTTTGTCAAAAAAATAAATAAATAAAACTTAAAGAAGCTCAAAAAAATTAAGATTTAATCAAGAATAATGGACCTAGTTAAGAACGGAATTTACCATTCGATTTTTATTCTGGCACATTTTCGACGTCTATATAATCTCACAAGCAATCTCGTCATTGGCCAACCAACGTGTATTCATTCGTCAATTAGCGAGAAAACTTAGATGAACCAAATGAATAAATGAAATGAATTGAGGCTAGA
Source organism: Musca vetustissima (assembly GCF_032173495.1). Lineage (NCBI taxonomy): Eukaryota > Metazoa > Arthropoda > Insecta > Diptera > Muscidae > Musca > Musca vetustissima. Next base: position 281,667 of record NW_026883045.1, read on the forward strand.
ATATATATTTTTGTACCCTACACAACAATGTTGTCGGGGTATTATAGCTTTGTGTGGCCCCAAAAATTTGTAACGCCGAGAAATATTCGTCTTAGACCCACCTTTTAGTATACCGATCATTTAGTCGACTAGGTGAGTCCGTTCATAATAAATTGTCAATTGTTATTGGATTAACAAATTTTCAAAATGTTGGAGGTACCAGATGAAATTGGCCGAGGGTTCCAATCTTCGTACTATATTTAGAGTTGGTAAAAATACGAAGATGTGCAGAGTCAAATCGGAATGTCCGATTTGATTAATATTGTATTTATTAAAATTGAAAAAATTGAAACTTTTTGGAGGTACAAATATGCCCTTATAACGGTACACCCCACTGCCTGGTACTTTGTAGACATTTTTCAATCAAATAGACTGAATTTGTTAATTTGAGTTCTCCATGTTTGGAAAATCTTCCTGAGTTTTTTAATTTGAGTTATTCCTACCTAAAATCACCAATATTGGTGCACTTTTTATAGTCGATTCCATATGTCGTTGTATGCAAAATTTCAGTATTTTGGTTTTTTATAGCAGATTTTCTACGGATTTCTTTGACTGTAATTTCGTATTTGGAATTCTCATTGGTTTTGGATTATCATTTGAAAGAAATGAAACATTATCAATATTGGTCCGCTTTCAAGGGAAGTTCTCATATGACAGAATCTTCCAAATTTCGGTACATTGAGCAGTTTGTGTATTCATATTAAGTAGAAAACCTGCCAAATTTCGGTTTTATGGGGAATTTAGTCAGTTTTTACAACCGAAATTAAAAATTTAGTCCTACCTAAAATTTACCATCACATAATCATCGTCGCCTACGCCGATGACATCGACATAATGGGTCGAACGTTGCGAGCGGCAACAGCCACCTTTGAAAGTGGGATTGGCAGTAAATGGCGAGAAGACTAAGCAAGACGTTCAGTAGACTCGGAATGGTGCTGCAGCGACTACTGTGGCTAGGACATGTTGTGAGAATTGATGGAGATGCCCCCGTTCAAAAACCTTATAAAAGTGAGCCAACAGATGGTTCATGCAGAAGGGGAATGCTACGAATTCGATGAAAAGACCGACGCGCTTAGAAATCTTGTTTTAAGCTTGGCTTATGGAAGAAATATTCTGTCTTGATCTAGATAAGTAAGTAAATATTAAATAAAGAATAAGGTCAACATTCCAAATTATCAAATTTTGAAAATTGGATTAACATTTTTAAAAAAATAGTAGAAAAGTAAATCTACTGAGCTACTAAAGCAAATTATAGTGCAATTGCAATAAAAAATTTTAATAAAATATAACACATACCTTTGCGGCAACAATCAACGCATATTTGATAAAACAAAACCTATATTTAGGAGAAAACAAATAATAGTGCAAAAATGTGGCATAATTTTAGGGATTATTGGTTAAACAAATATCACATATAGAAGCATAGAAACAGCTATAGAAAACATTTAATTTTAAATTAACTGAAAATGAGAAAGATAACTCAAAATATTGAAATTAATTTGAAGAACAAAGCATATTTTTAGGAGAAAAAAAATCATAGTATAGTTGTAGGAAAGCAAAATAAAGAAAATCTGAACAAAAATTATTTTGAAAATAATGACGTTATTTTGAAAAACAATTTGGTTTTTAAAAAATAAGGCCTATGTTTAGAAGGCAAAGAACAAAAAATATTATTAGGAGAGAGAAAATATTAAAGTTTAATTGTAGGCGTCGTGAAAAAGCAAAATAAAGAAAGTGTTGGAAAAAATTGAGATCCTAAAAAATCTGAATCTAAAATAAAAAAAATATTTTTAATGCAAATAATAAGTATAAAAAAATTAGAAATATTTAGTACATTGAAAAGCATATGAAGCTTATTTTGTGGCTTAAATAAAAATACACACATTATATTTAGAAAATATAGCCTATGTTTAGGAGGCAAAAATAATTGAAATAAGCACATAGAGCATGCTTTTAGGCATAGAATATGAAAGACGATACATTACTCCATTTTTTGGGTACTTCACTCCCAATACACACCTTCTGAAACCTATTTTTCCGATTTCGAAAATCAACACACACTCCATATTATTTTTTTTTTTTAATTATAAATTTTCTTTACCATTTTTTATTTATTTGTATTTTTCTTTTCATTTATCATTTCAATATTTTTGTATAGATTTCTATCAGGAATTTTGATATTATTATTTAATAAATTTTTAGATTATTTTTCGTTTTAAGAAAAATTGTAACACTTTGTGCTGTAGCTTTAATATATAGAAGACAATAAAATGTTTTCTTTTGTGAGTGGAAAAATTTGTATGTCGAGAGTGGTTATGTAAAATGTGTGTGTGGATGGATGGGTGGTTGTTTGGTGGTGTGCTGAGCAATTTGTGTTTGGAGGAGTTTTTTTTGTAAAATGGACTAAGTTTTTTTGGGTGAAACCGTTAATGGAGGTGATTGTTTTTTGTGGATGGATGATGTTGAAATGAGGTGATTTGATGTCAATGCCTTTGTGAGAACCTTTAGGAATATTTTTTTGTTTTTGTATGAAAAAATCATAATTGTAAGAAACCAAAAAATAAAATAAAACAAACAAAAGATTTAATTTTTTTGTAATAATTTGTGTTTTGTATTTTTGTTGTGTTGTTTGTGTTTGACTTTTTTCGTCATTTTTTGTTTATCATTCTTTTAAAAATATAACTTAAAAATGATTCTTTATATAACTAACAACTAACAGTTTTTACATAATATTTCTATTTTTTATAAATAACTTAAAAATTAATAAAAATAATAATTATAAACATAAACTATTCAGTCTTGGCTTGTTTGAAATGAAAAAATAATTGGAAAATAAAAAAATTTAACATGAAACAAGAAATTTACAAACATTTGAAAAAATTATTTTTTTTACAAAAATTAAAAATAATAAAAATAAAAACTATAAAAAATTAAATTAAAATTATTTAAATCTAAAAATATTGTTTTCCCAAAGTTATTTTCATTTATGGTGTTTTTTTGGTTTTGATTATTTACGCAGTTTTACTATTTACTCGTTTAAACAGTTTTGTGATGGAGTGTTTGATCCTTTTCTGTTGTTTGACAGGCTTAACAGGATAATCACACGGTGATGATGTCTGTTAAATCGCTGGAGGCCTCACTGCTGCTGCTGCCGCTGTGGTCCACTGGCATATTGATGCAAACATTGTCACATGGCTCTTCGGGTGCCAACAAAGCCATTGAGGCAGCCACATCATAGCAGGGTGGCAATAACAAATCCGAAGCAGACGAGGCTTTGCTCACATTGGTTTGTGTCGATGCTGCTGCTGATTTACATTTGGCTACTTTGCTGGGGCTTGAGGCCAGAGTCTTTTTGTTGTCTTGTTTTTGTTGCTGGCCTTGCATATCGTATTTTTCCCAGGAGCTCATCAAATTCGAAGCCTGATGATGCACAGCCGCCAAAGTGGGATAAATGAATTTCATGCCAAAGGCAAAATGTTGTTGCTGATGATGCAAGGCCTCATCGTAGGTGGGCAAACCAGTGGCAATGGTATAGCATGGTGGTGGTGGGGCGGGCATATTCATTTGATAATAGGCAGCCTCGGGATTGCCAGCAGCATTACAGGGTACAATTGTGCCGGGATACATGTCATTGTTCAGATGGGCGCGAATGTCTTTATCTGGAAGGATAAGAAAAAGGGAAAAATAAATTAGTAACATTTTGGGGAAATAAATTGATTTTTGGGGTTTCATAAAAATAAAGAAAAAAGGAAAATCGGAAAAGGGATATAAAATCAAAGCAAACTTTAAGGGGAAATTTAAAAAATATTTTTATTGAGTTTAAAAATCATTGCCTATTTTAGGCCAATTTAAAATTTTCTTAAAATGTTGCCTACTTTTAGGAATTTTTATTTCAGAAAAATTATTGCCTACTTTTAGGCAAAATTTTTATTTTTTATTTGATTTCCATTTAAATCAAAAAACATTAATTTTTAATTTATTACCCTTGCTAAATCCTTTCGAAATGAAAATAAATCCCAACACACATGCTAACCTTGAGAACACCCCCCAAAAATTTTATATATGTAACAAATGTCCCCTGTCCTGTTTTATTTGTAGACCATTTGGCATAATTTATGGCCGCCAGGTAACAAACATTTACATTATTTACAACTTAATTAAGTAGAAAACCAACCAAAGAAAGAAAAAAGCTAAAAGCACACACACAACACAAAATCTAGTGCCTACTTTTAGGCTTAGACCCCAAACATAAAATATTTACTTTCGACAGAGGAAAAAAATTGTATCTTCTCTACAACTAATTGATTACAAATAAACCCTAATCTACCTGTTAAGTAGCAAACTGACAAAACTGCCAAAATTACAAGGGAGGGAGTTACGAATGTGTAAGACATTATTAAATAGGTTAAACCAGCCAAAAGAGCCTAAAAGTATGTTGGGAAAAGTTACTTAGATATTCATGGCATGGAAGAGTAGGGGGAGGGTAAAACAATAAATTTTCGTTAGGTGGCAAAATAAACAAGAAAAGAGGAAAACTTTTTCTATGTGTGTGGCTGGCAGTTTGTGGCAGCCTCAAGTCTAAACTAATTAGCCAAGTAAATTAGGGCAGGAATTTTGATTTTATAAAAAAGTTTTTCTTTGACAGTTCAAAAACAATATTTCCGAACAAAAATACATAAATCAATTATTTATGGCAAAGGAAAATATGAAAACTTTTTTCTTAAAAAAAAATCCTAGGGTGAAATATTAAGGCACCTGTTGCCCCCGATAAATGTATGACTAAAAGCTTTATTTATTTATTTTTCCTCTCTTCCTTGGTAATTTTAATAAAAATTTCCTGACTTCATAAAATACGAAAATTGCTGTCACATTTCAGCCATAATAATCTAAGATACTAAAATGTTTGTTGATTACTGTCATTTATTTGATGTCAGCTGTTGTTGTAAAAAAACAAAAGAATTTGCTTTTGAATATAGCGAGAATTTATAGTCCTTTCTGTGTGTGTAAAATATTTATTGTTTATATTGCGCCTAAAATAGGCAATATTTTTTTGGGAGGCTAGCCATAAACAACAGCGCCTAAAGGCTATGTGTGTGTTTTAAAATCTAATTGGAAATGCCTAATAGACATACATAAAATAAGAAAAAATAAAGAGAGAGGACTTATGGGCAATTTTTGAAAGGCGAGAGATAAGGAAAATTGGAAATTTTTTCCAGAGGAAAATATTTTTTTTAATTTAAAAATTTTGGATTTTTTGTTCAATTTAAAAAAGGATTTTTTGTTTAATTTTTTCTTTAAATTATTTTTTTCCAAAAAAAAATTGACTTAAGAAAATTATTTTTTTCAAAAAAAAAATTTTGAATTTTGGTTTTGAATTTTTTGGTTTAAAAATAATCCTCTTTATTTTCTAACTTGCCAAAATTATTTTTTTTTATTTTTTCCAAAAACCTTAAAATTTACTTTTTGATTTTTGTTTTTTTGTAATTTTTCCTAATTTTGATTTTTTTTATTATTTCGATTTTTCCTTTTCACATTTTTTAAATATTTTCATTTTTATTATAAAAAAATAATTTAAATAAAATACTTACTGCATTTTTTCCATTGACGAAATTTGCGATAAAAATAGCAGCTGAACAAAACAAATATCACAGTCAAAATGACCAATGATGTGACGACACCAACCCACAAATAATTGATCAAGGAATTCATATCGGCACCAGCAAAAAACCGTTCCCAACCGGATAAAGTTTTCAAATCGGCCATATTTAAGACAGCACTATTTGAAATTTGTTCATGGGTTATGGGTTGACCCAATGAATCAACTAAACCCGAATGATGATGATTGTGTTCAGCGGATATGGTATCATAAGCGGTATTGCCGACTTTTTCCAGCAGACGTTTAAAATTCATCATATTATCAATGTGATGATTGTCATGTTCGCTGGGTACCACAAATGAAATTTCCGGATGATCTTTTTGTAATTGCGACATCCACATATCCATAATTGTGGGTGAAGCTGTCATGGTGGGTACCATGGGGGGTGTGGTGGTTGTAGTATCCTCTAGGTAATCCATGGTTGAAGACATTTTGGTTTGGTTGATTTTATTTATTTTTGGTTAAAAATATTTGGTTTTGATTTTTTTATTTATTTTTAAACTTAATTTTTCACTTTCACACAAATCATTGATTTTTGTTTTTAATTTTAAATATTTTTTGAAATTTTGTTTTTAATTTTTCACTTAAAAAATATTTTCTGTGTTTTTTGGTTATTTTCGTTACGTTTTTTTGTTTTTCAAAACACGTCGTTAAATTTTGTCGTAATATTTTGTGTGTGCGATTTACGGTTTTATGTTATGTTTACGGAAAATGTATAATTTTTAGTTTTCCCAAAACATGACCGTCTTGTTTGGTAGCTAGAATGAAACTGTTTTTAAAACTGAGACCATACTGTTTAGTTTCGATTTGTGCCAAGCACGTTGCATTTTTGGTCAATGTGAGTGTTGTTTTTGTTCCCCCTCAAACAAAAAGCTACAAAATTTCCCAACGTACATATTGAAAAAGAAACAAGAGCTCTCTCATTCTCCAACTCTCACTCTCTCTCTCGCCCTCATCAATGCAAGCAACACAACAAAAGGCCTCACTGGGTTAAATTCACACAAGCCAAGTCAGGCAGGCACACAGGCATGAATTATTGTTTGTTTGGCTCTTGTTCTCTCTCACTCGCACTCTCTCTCTCCATCACAAACGTTATTCAACCACTCTGGCTCTCACACACAAAGGCCCTTTGCCATATGGCATGGTTTAGTAAAGTTATTTCTTTTGTTTGTAACAGGTTGAAGCACGAAGAAGACCAACCGAGAGAGATAGAGAGCAAGAGAGTGGTAAAGCAAGAGAGCCTAAATATCCCGTAATTCACTGCACTAATGTTTTGTTATTGTTTACTGTTGTTGTTACAATGCATGCATTGCAGCATGATTATCCTCGCATATAGCCTCTGCTTATTTTCTTAAGGCATCTCTTTAGCTCTGAGGTTATTTTTTTTTTGTATTTTTCTTCTTCTTCTTAAAGGATATCTCTTCTTTTGGCTCCCTCTCAAAACAACAACACTGTGTTTGTTGTTGTTATTATACAATTTGTAGGAGTAGTTAAGGAAATCTACCAGGATTTAATGTAGTAGCAGCATTTTGCTAGGAATTTAACTTAAAGTATTACTGACCTACATTCTACGGAGGAGGAAGAAGATGCTGCTTCATTTTTTCTCTGCTCTGTGAATTAAATTTCACAAAAATTTATATTAAAAGGAAATTAAAGAGACCCATGGAAAGGAAATTATTTTTTACTTCAATAAAAAAAATATATTCGTGCATGATATGCTTTGTAATAAAAACGATTTTGCACCTTCAATTGTAATATGATACTTTTTTGTTGTTGCTGCTGGATGGCCTGTTTAAATATTAATAAAGACGACCATATGTTACAAAGCGGAAGAACTTGTGCTTGCAACAAAAGGTCACAGTGAGAGCATGTTTGCATAAAAAAATACGGAATGCATTCATCATGGATGCCAGGACATTGGACACCGGATATTTGCAAATGCCAACCAGACGGATGAGCAATGAGCGGACATAGTATTTAAACAGAAGGAGAAGGGGAAAAAAGTATGAAATGTTTCAAGTAGCCGTTTCACAGGTGTTTTGAAAGTAATCAAGAAAAAATTATGAAATATAATATTACAAGGAAATAAAAAAGGATCTTTATACAAAATTATTACCGAAAAGGATGTTAGGATAAAGGGTTTTATTTTATTAATAACAAAAGAACATCTAATGTAGCAGTTGAGAAACGAAAAATTACTACTATGGAGAGGATATACAATGTAGAAAAACAATACTTTAAAGTGGCGCCCAACGTAAATTTTTACAATATATTTCTGTATAATATTTAAAATTCTTTTCAAATGAGATTTAATTTTCTTTAACTTCTACAAAGAAGCATTTAAATGGCATTCAACACATCACGAATTTTGGCAATATTCGATATACTTAAAATCGATGTGAAGGGCTTCGAAATAAAAATTAAAACAAAAAAATTATTTTTTTTGGAGAATTTTATAAAGTGGCGAATTTTATAAAGTTCTTCTATGGATTTTTTTGATAAAAATGTATATGTGGTTCAAAAAAGCAATACCTTCAGATTTGGCTACATAGCCAAAGAGTATTCAAATGGCGTTAAAAATCGGTAATTACAACGAAAAAAATGAATTTTTTTTTTTTTTTGGGGATTTTTTATAAAGTGGCGAAGTTAAATTTTTTCTAGGGATTTTTTGATAAAAACATTTATAACAAAAAATATTTTTTTTTAACATTTTTATATGATTTTGTGGCGCTACAAAAAATTGAAACTTTCAATTTTTTTTGCAACGGAAATTTTTTTTAAAGAAATACTGTATATGTGATATAAAAGAGCAATATTTTTAGGATTTATTAAAAAGTTAATTTTTTTATGATTTTTTTTTTAATTTCTACAAACAATTTTTGGAGGATTCAAATGGCGCCCAACGGAAGTAACCGCGATTTAAGGAAATATTCACTATAGGAAAGATGGAATGTGGTATTGTAAAGTGGCGCCCAACTGGAAATTCTTCAAAAGAAATTCCTCTAATTACAGTTCTTTTTTATGATTTTAATTTTTTTTATACAAAAAATTTAATATGGCGCCCAAATGCAAATCTCTAAAACATATTTCTTAACATTAAAATTGAAAAGTAAATAGTGCAATTAAAAATAAGATTTGCCTCCATCCTAAAATCTCTAAATAACATTTTTTTGTAATTTTTGACAATTTTTAGAAAAAATATTGGCTAAGGAAATAGATTTTATATATCCTTGTCTTGTGTTATCAATGAGAAATTGTCATCTTTTTTCAAACACTGATTCGTGCAAAATTATAAGATAATTTTTGCCTCATATTGGGCGCCATTAGAATATTATTTTGTGCTACATAATAATGTTATATATTTTTTCCGATATTGTATTTGGTCTAACGAAAATTTAATTTATTTTTTTTTAATTTCCAGAAAAATTATAATATTTTCTAACCATATGTGCCGCATTCATTAATTTATATTACAAAACATTCCAATGTGCATATTCACATTTATCACTATAACTCCTTTTGAATGAAGCCAACAAAATTCATCAGTTTTCATATTTCCACAATAATATTAATCCTATTAAAATAAACATGTTCTCGTACATATCCGAAATCCTTGCAACATTTTCTTTTTTGTGGATTTAAGTCATCTGTGTTTGTTATTTCAGTATCCGTTCTTGTTCTATGGTGGGTGACCCAACCATATCAACAATAACATCTGTTAGAACATTATTTTTGTTATGAAATGATTTCAAAACAAAACACTCGATGCAGAGAAAATAAACACTCAGCAAAAACAATAAACGAGAGATTTTGGGAAGTTACTAAATCCAAAATAAATGCTAGATTTTTAGGAAATTATATTCTGAGACAAATATCCGAACTCGAATCAAAATCTACCTGCTTTTCGTATACACTCAACTTTTGGTATTGAAAAACTATTACAATTAATACTAAAATAATGCTCACTAGCCAAACCAAATGATTGATTCTTCTCACTCATTAGCAAAATACTCCAATAACTCACAACTAAACTCCATATTTTTTTGGGCACTCAATTGTAATCTTTTACAATTTCAATTCCACGCAACAACAATATACACATTACCACTCAATTTGTTAGCTCAATAGTCACTCAATGCATATTTTTCCCTTTGAAGAACAATTGTTGTCACAAAAATCTACCTGTTTCCTATACCAAAAGTCCAGAGAGTGAGGAAATTTATGACAAAAAGGGAAATTTTCTCACAGCAAACAATTGTTCTCACAGAGAGCATTTTTATCAATGGAACAGTGAGAGAATGTGAAATTTAAAAATTGTGCAGTCTCTCTCCCTCTCTCTGTGCAACACACGCATTGTTGTGGGAAATTTTCTTCAGTTCAAATGTTGTATGGCAAGGTGAAAGGTTAATACTTGGCGGATGGTTGAGAAATTGAATTTCAATTGCATGAAGAAGAAGAAATACGTAAAAAATTACGTGTATTTTTCCAAACAAGAAATGTTGACTTGCAATAGAAGAACAAGCTTCATAACTGACCAGAAAAAAAAATGACCACATGGATAAAATCGTCTTCGTTTTGGATATTTAAAATAAAAATAATATTGTGGATTATTATAAGAAGCCTGTTGTAAAATCCAAGGGTATTGCTGCCAAATTTAAAAAACGGCATTCCCCAACCAACGAATAAAATTCTTCGCCATATAATAAAATTCTCCACAGCTAATAATGACATTTTAGTTTTAGTATTGGAAATACTTTTGGAATTCCTAAAAAATGTGGATTTTAATGTTTCCAATATCGACGACAAATATATTTTTCGGAACAAAATAATAAAATAAATGCAGCATAAAATAAAAAATAATAAAGAATTTCATCGTTGCTTTAGATAAAAATTTAAAAGTAATTGACCACACGTTGGGCGCCATCGACCAACTGTGAATATTTTATTAAAAATATATATTAAATTTTTATAAGGAAATGTCATCTTTGTCATTACGAAATTTATGTTGTCTCCACGTTGGGCGCCATCAAACCATAATGCGATTTTTCAATAAAAAATTATGCAAATTCCATGGATGCAAATATTTTAAGGTATTCTTTTGCCAATACTTGGGCGCCACTTACTAATTGTGAAATTTTGTCAAAGTTACGAAGTATTGGGCGCCATTTAACATTTTAAGAGGGCCTTTCAATGAAAATCACAGAAATTAGCATAAAAAAATATTTTAGATCTGCTTTCATAAATATTTAAGAGAAATAAATATAAATCGCCTGCTTATTTAGACATTTTTAAAAACTATTGAATCAACCATATTTATTTTATTACTTTAACCTCTACAAGAAGAGCTAACCTACATTTTGTATGTCTCATAGGAACTTAGATGTATGAATGGGTTAGAAATATATCCAAATTCCTTGAAATGTTCGAAGAAAAAGGTTAACTTTAGCTTTAGACAAAAATAATAGTAATATGTATGTGAGCCAACGTTGGGCGCCACAAACCTAGAACAGTTAATTATTTTGTATTATGTTTAATATTTTCTTCCACAAGATGTTGACAAAAATAAAACAATTTGTTCAACTTTGTTTTAGAAATTATAACGTTGGGCGCCATCAACCATAACACAGTATTTTTTTATAAATATCATAAGAATTAGTTTTCAAGGAGGAAGTCGTATAACATATTATACCATTTCATTCGTATTATTTTACCAACACTAACACCTGACTAAAAACTAGCAAAAGGATATATATTTAAGTCCTTTGTGAAAGCTCCAATAAGCACAAGGCTTACTATGCCTATCCTTCAAAAATGTCAAAATCCTTCTTAACTTTTGCCTTGTTTGAATTAAGTTATAAATAGGTATATATAAGTTCTCCACGTTGGGCGCCACTAATCAATAATTATTTTTTTAATTCATCGTACAAAAATGTCAAAATCCTTCTTGACATTTACCTTGCTTGAGTCAAGTTATAAAGTATATGTGTTCCCCACATTGGGCGCCATTTTTCAATTGTTATATTTTTCCCAAAAGTAATAGAATTTCTTTTATACGGAAATATCTTATGTAATATGGAAACTATTGCTTTCATCATTCCTTCGGACAAAAACAAATACAAATTTATGTGCCCCAGGTTGGATGCCATTATCAATTTGTGTAATATTTTTTAGCAAAAGTATAAGAAGTATTTGTTCTGTAAAGCCGAATGATAGATTATTGGTTTTCTTTGATTTTTTTCCAATGCCCTAAACTTTAATTAAAAAAATACCGGAAAGATATATTGAAGAAGCACAAAAATCCTCTTAAAATTTCTAAAATTCTTTTTCACCATTACCTCAAATTAATATATATTATATACAAGAACCTTACGTTGGGCGCCATTAACAATTCCTAATTAGTTTTCATATAATTTAATTTATTCGATAAGAAGATATTATAGTTTATAGGGAAGAATATTTTGATAAATATACTTTTCAAAATTAAAATTTAAAATATATTGTTATCGGATGCATTATTTTAAAATATACAGGTCCGTGACCTGCCAAAAAAATCAAAGTCATTTAGTTCAATTTACAAGGAATAATCCTTATTTATAGATATTTTTTAATTAATACAAATCTGTGACCGGCAAAAACATCGAAAATATGTCCAAACAGCCTTCATACACAAACAGTAAATAATCCCTTGTGTATCACATCTATGGTGGTTAAGGTTTTAGGCAATTGTGGCCACTAGATGGCAGCACTATATACATTTTTAAATATTTTACCATGAAACGAAAAGGAGGACGCTAAACATATGTTCATAGACTCCATGCTTTAGATGTAGCATTAAATGAAGCATCCAAGAAAATATTTAAAAAAATCCACACCTTGTAGTGACCTTTAAAAAAATAGTTAGAAGGATAGTACACGCCTTGCAGTAGCCCTCAAGAAAATAGTAGTAGTTAATTCAAGCCTTATAGTAGATCCTAAAAAATCCACGACTTATAGCAGACTCTAGCAGAAAATCCATGCCTTGTTGGAGACCCAAAAAAAAATCCATGCCTTGTTGGAGATCCTCAGAAAATCCATGCCTTGTTTGAGATCCTCAGAAAATCCACCCGTTGTTGGAAGAAAATCCACGCCTTGTTGGAGATCCTCAGAAAATCCACGCCTTGTTGGAAGAAAATCCACGCCTTGTTGGGAGAAATCCACGCCTTGTTGGAGATCCTCAAAATAGTTAGAAGGATAGTGCACGCCTTGCAGTAGCCTTCAAGAAAATATTTATAAAAAACACTCCTTGTAGTAGTTAATTCAAGCCTTATAGTAGATCCTAAAAAATCCTCGACTTATAGCAGATCCTAGTTGACCCTAAGAAATATTTTTAAAATCCACGTCTGCGTTGGATTCTAAGAAAATGTCTTAATAAATGTTACGCTCCGTAGTAAACCATTAGAAAATATTTAAAAAAAAATCTAAATTATTTTCAAAGAATCCAGGCCTTGAATAAGGGTCTCAATAATATAAAATCACGTACACATTTCAAACCCATAGTCCTTTGTTACTCTGTCTATATATTTTATTTCTATGTTTACTAATTACTTGTCTCATTTCAATACTCAATGATTTATTAATATTTTGACATTATTTTCCAAATATGTTTGGTACACAAATTGCTTTCATTCTAATAGACATAATGACGTCGAAAAATTTGCCATTTAATGACTTCCATGGCAAGAAATCCTCAACTTCTTAGAAAAACGAACGAAGAGAAATCCTTTTGGCTGCAACCTGTCTAAATGCAATATTTACCCCCTGCACCCTGCAAACTACAACAAGGTGAAAAATGCATAGCAATGCTAATTTCTACGGAAATCATGAGTTCATAATTCTCCCTTGTTAGACACCTGCTGTGCCCTCGTATATTTAAACTTCGTTGCACACTTTCCTACTATTTAGCTACAACGTGCCAAATTCACATGTCGTACGAGAGAACAGCAGAAAAAATGTGCACAGGTGTAATATTGCTAGACTACCTGTGATTTCCAATGAAATTGACTTTTTTTTGGAAAATTAGAAAATAATAATGAAATAAAAAGGTGAAAATGTCTAAATATTGAGACTAAGTATCAAAGGATATTTGAATGAATTAAGCGGTGTTTCAAAGTGGAGGAGAAAGGGATACTTGGAATGTTCTTAATTGGGTTTCACATGAAAATGTATTGATGATGAAAGAAATAATTTTATAAAATCCAAGCCTTGTGTTGGTCACTAAAAAAATATTTTTATAAAATCCACGCCTTGTGTTGGTCACGAAAAAAATATTTTTATAAAATCCACGCCTTGTGTTGGTCACGAAAAAAATATTTTTATAAAATCCACGCCTTTTGTCGGTCATGAAAAATTTTCTTAAAATCCACGTCTTAAATATTTTTCGACTTTTTATTTTCCTTAAAAAAATTTCGTTTTTTTTGTTGTTGTCCCCAGTCTATCCAAACTTATTTTATAAACAGCAACATTCACCTCATTTGACTTTAAAGACGACATGTTATCGTATCCAACCATTACTGAAATTTGCCAACATGAATCGTTTGTGACATTTCAAATCTTTTGAGGATTTTTATATACAACGTTATAGCTAAAACATACAACCACACACTCACTTAGTATGCAGGCAGTTGCATGGTATTGCCAAAAAATAAAACAAAAAATTGTTGCAATGTTACCGCACAACAGCAGCAGTTACCTGTGCATTTGATGTCCTTATCAACAACATCATCCTCGTTGTTGTCGTCATGCTCTCTCCCAGCTCACTTGCACGGAAGTCCCTGCGGTCTGTCACATACGCCTGACACATGACACAGTAACACACTCTGTACATGACAAACTATTTTGTTGTTGTTATTTCCACTTTTTTGTTGATGTCACTAAAAATTTTGTAAGAATAACATATTAGGGTATAAAAAACGAATCCTGCAGCTTAGCATAAAGTTTTGATATGGAAATCCTCAGAAAAATCCATGCCTTGTTGGTCATCCTCAGAAAATCCACGCCTTGTTAGATATCCTCAGAAAAATCCACGCCTTTTGGATATCCTCAGAAAATCTACGCCTTGTTGCAGATCCTCAGAAAATCCACGCCTTGTTGCAGATCCTCAGAAAATCCACGCCCTGTTCGAGATCCTCAGAAAATCCACGCCATGTTGGAGATCCTCAGAAAATCCACGCCTTGTTGGAGATCCTCAGAAAATCCACGCCTTGTTGGAGATCCTCAGAAAATCCATGCCTTGTTGGAGATCCTCAGAAAATCCACGCCTTGTTGGAGATCCTCAGAAAAATCCATGCCTTGTTGGTCATCCTCAGAAAATCCACGCCTTGTTAGATATCCTCAGAAAAATCCACGCGATTTGGATATCCTCAGAAAATCTACGCCTTGTTGCAGATCCTCAGAAAATCCACGCCTTGTTGCAGATCCTCAGAAAATCCACGCCTTGTTGGAGATCCTCAGAAAATCCACGCCCTGTTCCAGATCCTCAGAAAATCCACGCCCTGTTCGAGATCCTCAGAAAATCCACGCCATGTTGGAGATCCTCAGAAAATCCAAGCCCTGTTCGAGATCCTCAGAAAATCCACGCCTTGTTGGAGATCCCCGGAAAATCCATTCCTTGTTGGAGATCCTCAGAAAATATTTTTAAAAAATCTACGCCTTTTAGTAGCCTCCCATATTTTTAAAAACTCTACGCCTTTTAGTAGCCTCCCTTAGAAAATATTTTTAAAAAATCTACGTCTTTTAGTAGCCTCCGTTAGAAAATATTTTTTTAAAAAATCCACGCCTTTTAGTAGCCTCTCTTAGAAAATATTTTTAAAAAAATCCACGCCTTTTAGTAGCCTTCCTAAGAAAATATTTTTTTTAAAAATCCACGCCTTTTATTAGCCTCCCTTAGAAAATATTTTTTTGAAAAATCCACACGTTTTTATAGCCTTCATTAGAAAATATTTTTAAAAAAATCCATGCCTCCAAAAAATATTTTTTTTTATCTTCGTCCTCCTTAGAATCCTTACCTCCCGCTACGAACTTAACCAACAATTTAGCTCTTAAAACTATTCCAAAACAATGATGAAGTTTCTGAGATGTGTTTACAAAAGTTTGAATTTCAAAATATTCTACAGTTCTATGAAAATTCGCCCAAAACGATGAACGATAAACGAAACTGAAATTGTCTGTTTTGAATAATGTGCGACAAGGGATCTTTTGGTAACACACTGTCACGGGGTGGGATGATGATGGTGACTATCCGAATTTCTATGCAATACTATTTAAACAAAACACAAAACGAAAAAGTTTAAAGACGAAAAACAAAAATATGAAAAGTTTACTGCAGTATTACAGCTATGATTGGCAACGTAAACAACGAACATCAGCAGCAGCAGCCGGAAAAATTGGGTCAAAGATGATGATAAGTTCAGATCCACAAAATAAGAACAAAAAAACTCAAAATATGGGAAGAGTAAAAGGACAGCAAATAAAAACAAAACTAGCAAAAACAAAATAACAAGTTTACATTACTTTTTGGCTTTAGGGCGATGGAAGGATGAATGCAAGGATGGCTGCAGCAAAAACAAGGATAAATTTTGCAAAACGAAACTTAAAACTTTACACAACTCATGGAAATGAAAGGAAAATCTCTGGAAGGAAACCAAGGCATGCCACGCCATGCCAACCAGCCATGCATTCCAAAATTGCCATAGGTGGGTGGATCTGCAACAAAAGAATGAATAAAATAAATAAGTTTATGAATATAATGAATGTAATCGCTGTACAAGGACTAGCCCAACAACTATGACCACTAACAACAGCAACACACAAAAACAATTCCGTTTTAGAGTTTTTTTCTCGGCATTCTTCTTCTTCTTGTTTTAAGAAATGCAATTTAAACGCTTTGTTATCGTAAATGAAATTTTCCAAATGAAAAGTGTGGATAAATAAATATATAAACAAACTGTAAGGTATCCTTAAATGGGATCCTTAGGGCAGGAAGTCATAGTAGTGGAAAGTGCTTAAAAATTAATTGAGGTCAAAAGGAAGAGAATAATTACAGCAACTAATTTAGAGAGTTTTGAAAAGATTTGTTAAATTTAAAACTTATTTATGAGTACTGTATAAGAAGAGGATGAGAGGAGAGCAGTCTCCTAGAAAATATGTTTATAATAGAGTTGGACAATCTAGTTCACGTAGCGGATCGATCTTTCTCGTTCCTTTTTAAAAAAGGAACTAGTTCCTTAACGTAGTTCCTTTGCTCCATATAGTTCCTTTGCCCCATATAGTTCCTTTACTCCATACAGTTCCTTTGCTTTTTATAGTTCCTTTGCTCCAAATAATTCCCTTGCTCCGTATAGTTCCTTTGCTCCATATAGTTCCTTTACTCCACACAGTTCCTTTGCTCTTTATAGTTCCTTTGCTCCGTATACTTCCTTTGATCCATACAGTTCCTTTGCTCCAAATAGTTCCCTTACTCCACATAGTTCCTTTACTCCATATAGTTCCTTTGCTCCAAATAGTTCCCTTGCTCCACATAGTTCCTTTGCTCCATATAGTTCCTTTGCTTTTTATAGTTCCTTTGCTCCAAATAATTCCCTTGCTCCGTATAGTTCCTTTGCTCTTTACAGTTCCTTTGCTCTTTATAGTTGCTTTGCTCCGTATAGTTCCTTTGCTCTTTATAGTTCCTTTGCTCCGTATAGTTCCTTTACTCCATATAGGTCCTTTACTCCACACAGTTCCTTTACTCCCCACAGTTACTTTGCTCCATATAGTTCCATCAATCAATATAGTTCCTTTGCTCCATATAGTTCCTTTCCTCCATATAGTTCCTTTGCTCTTCATAGTTCCTTTACTCCATATAGTTCCTTTGCTCTTCAGAGTTCCTTGCTCCTAATAGTTCCTTTGCTCCAAATAGTTCCTTTGCTCCGTACAGTTCCTTTGCTCCATACAGTTCCTTTGCTCCATATAGTTCCTTTGCTTCATATAGATCATTTGCTTTTCATAGTTCCTTTGCTCTTTATAGTTACTCTGCTTTTTGTAGTTCCTTTTAGTTAAAAAAAGAACGAGATCAGAAAAAAGAACGAGAATAAATAACGACACCAAAAAGGAACGACATCAAAAAAGGAACGAGATCAGAAGAAGGAAAAAAAGGAACTATATTAATTAAAAAGTTGGAACTAGCTCCGATCGTTCCATTCTCGGAATAGTTCCAATGAACTAGTTCGTTCCGGAACTACCCAACTCTAGTTTATAAAATCCACGACTTGTAATAGCCTCTTAGAAAATATTTTTAAAAATCCACGCCTTGTAGTAGCCTCCTAGAATATTTTTATAGAATTCATGCCAATCCTACACTCTAACAGTAATCTTAATTCCAAATTTCAGGAGTTCAGCTCCATCGCATCACCCATAATTCAAATACCTACAGAATTTTCTCTAATCATTGCTGCAAATTTCATAAAAATCGGTTAAGTATTTCCTGAGTTATTTGAATTTGACTCCTACCATGCTTCGAAATATACTTCCTGTTCGGTGCTGGGCGCCTATTACCTAGACATGAAAAACCCCACAAAAATCGGTCTTGTAAAAGTGAACATTTTTTGACGTTTTTAAAAGACCGATTTTTTTGAGGTTTTCCATTTACAGGTAATAGGCGCCCAGAATCAAGCAGGAAGTATATTTCGAAGCATCATTGAATTCAAATGCAAATTACTCTGGAGATACTTAACCGATTTTTATAAAATTTGCAGCAATGGTTAGAGGAAAATCGGAAGTTTTATTAAATGTTAACGATAAATTTATAAACATATGTTATGTAAGAAAAAATTAGCATTATGTGATATTTAAAATATCGGTTATAAATCTACACAAAGAAGAATAGTCTATTTGGGCAGCCTGTGCTATACCTCACACACATAATTGATCTCTTGAAAAGTTGACGGTTTGACTTTAGGAAATGTAATTTTTATTTAAAATTAAACATCTTTTTTTACATAAAAAATCTTATTTAAAATTAAAACATATTTTCTTATCTTAAAAAATATTTTTTTATTTTTTTTTTTATTTTTTATTCCAGGTTGCTATGAATTTTCCTGAATGCTCGGATTTCCGTATGATGACAATCGAAAACGATCTACCAATAAGTTGAAAATATGGCAGGCCCGCCCCACCTATACCGATTTTTATATCTTTTGGGATTATCCTGTTCTCTCAATCATAAAATGGTCTCAAGGAAGGATTGCTTGCAATACAATAGGATACCAAAGAAGTCGGTTAAGTTGTTAAGAACATTATGTATTAAAATTAATATTTTATATATTTTTTAAATGTATGTACACGCTTTTACAAAGAATATTTAATAATAATAAAAATAAAAAATGGAAACGAATTTTCTAAAAATATAGTTTTTATTTATGGATACAAATACGGTAAGTATGCGCCCGCCCCTATGTGTGCTACATATATTTGTGATGACGTCACAACTTTTCCTTTATCTGGTTTTGTGCCTTTTTTGGTAAATTACACAAAAATACCAGGCGCCCAGCATAAAATAGAAAGTAGCCCGCCAAAAAATTTTGAAATAAATTGCATCTGTCAACGCCGGTTACAAAATATGTAGCATACTTTTAGGCGCTAATTTTTTTTTTCGGTTATGGTGTTGCCAGACCAAAATTTTTAGATGTATTTTTTTTTTTTGGCGGCAACTTGTTACTTTATTCTGGGCGCCTGGTATTTTTGTGAAATTTGCCCAAAAATGTACTAAATTTTTGGGAATTGTTTTTAAATTCATTGGGAGGGAGCTAGTTCAGTAACTGTTTTACAATTTAATACTAGCAGCTAATATCACTAAGAAAAACCCTGGCTAGTACATTAAGAATCTACAAGGTCCCAAGTCTAAGAAAATCCCTGGCTAGTGTATTAAGAATCTACAAGGTCCCAAGTCTTTAGAGGTTAAGTTTTCCAGTTATGGTGCCTTTGGCAGCTAAGGTGACTTATTTTTGATATGCCTTCAGTCAAATCGAAAAAAATACTGACTATGAAGAACTGTAGTATCAATTGGTCCTATATATTAAACGTCAAAGGTGTCATCTTGTAAGGCAAATAATTGTCATTGCTAAAGAATCGGCAAACTATATTTTAAAAATGTAATTCAAGTGATCATTTCTAGCTAAATTTTCGCCTGCAACATTTCATATCATTTAAATAGGAATAAATTTCCGAATAGCTGGACTTCTAAGCTTTCATATGACACCAATTTTATTAAAATACCTCCAAAAGTTCCAAAGTTATGATACAAAAACCAAAGGTTTTGGTTTCACCACAATTCAAAATTTCCCACATACACCAATCCTACACCCAACAGAGTTTCCGAAGAATATAAATTTATAGATTCCAGCTTCATCGATTCGCCAAAAAATCATATTGTACCAAATTTAGTACCATTTAGTACACATTAGTACGAATTTCCAAAACTATTTACATGTGTAATAAAACTGTGGAATTCTCTCTAACCATTGGTGTAAATTTTATAAAAATCGGTTAAGTAGTTACGGAATTATTTGCATTTGAATTCAACAATGCTTCGAAATATACTTCCTGTTCGGTGCTGGGCGCCTATTACCTGAAAATGAAAATCTCACAAAAATCGGTCTTTTAAAAACGGCATAATTTTCATAATGTCTGCTGCTGCTGGTTGTTTGTAAAGAAGCATAGCATACTTGTAGGACAGATAGACAGGCAGGCTTGTTCTTGTTGCTTGATATGTTGTATGTGTAATTGTTTGTGCTTTATGTATATATGTAATGTAAAATATATCTACTAACACATACACACTGTAGATGTTATGAAGAAAAAATTTCCATTTTTGCAAAATCGACTTTTGTGGGGTTTTTCATTTTTTGGTAATAGGCGCCCAGCACCGAACAGGAAGTATATTTCGAAGCATCGTTGAATTCAAATGGGAATAACTCAGTAACTACTTAACCGATTTTTATAAAATTTAGACCAATGATTAGAGGGAATTCTAACGTTTTATTCCATATTAACAATGTATATATAATCTTATGTTATGTAGGAGAATGCGACCAAAACTAAAGGCTTAATTTTCACTCACAATATTCCGAAGTTATTAAAATTTGATTGGATTTCTAAATAGCTGGATATCTCAGCTTTCGTATGACACCAATTTTATGGCAATACCTCTAGTAGTTTAAAAGTTATTGCAATTTTACCCATACCTTAATTTAATGACCTGACGGTTTGGCGACCGCAGCGCCATCTATTGATGCAGTGGATTGAACTGGCGAAAAGGGCAAATTTAAGGCTATGGTTTTTGTGCCATAACTTTTGAACTACTTGAGGTATTACGATAAAATTGGTGTCATATGAAAGCTAAGAATACCAGCTATTTGGAAATAGAATCAAATTTTAATAAGTTTGAAATATTTTGAGTGAAAATTAAGGCTTTATTTTTCGTCGCATTCTCCAATATAAAATAAGATTATATTTGGATTGTTAATATAGAATAAAACTACTAAATTCCCTCTAACCATTGCTGCAACTCTTATAAAAATCGGTTAAGTAGTTGCTGAGTTATTTGCATTTTAATTCAACGATGCTTCGAAATATACTTTCTCGTCGGTGCTGGGCGCCTGTTACCTAAAAGTGAAAAACCTCACAAAAATCTATCTTTTAAAAACAGCAAAAGTTTTTAAATGTCTGCTGCTGCTGTTGTTTGTTTGTAAAGAAACATAGCCTATTTGTGGGACCGATAGACATACAGACATACGAGGCCTGATTTCTTGTTGCTTACACTTCATATATACATACATATATACATAAATAAAATAGTGTAAAATGTATCTACTAACACATACATACTGTTTGTGTCTGTGTAGCTGTTATGTATCTACTAACACATACATACTGTAGCTGTTATGAAGAAAAAATGTCCATTTTTTCAAGATCGATTTTTGTGGGGTTTTTCATTTCTAGGTAATAGGCGCCCAGTACCGAACAGGAAGTAAATTTTGGAGCATGACAGGATTCAAATTCAAATAACTCAGAAACTACGTAACCGATTTTTATAAAATTTGCAGCAATGGTTAGAGTGAATTCCGAAGTTTTATTTCACATGTAGGTAGGTTTGGAAATTCGTACTTATGTGTATTAATGGTACTAAATTTGGTACAATATGACTTTTGGGTGAACCCGTAAAGCTGGAATCTTTAAATTTGGAATTTTTAGAATCTCTGTTGGGGTGTAGGATTGGGGTATTTAGGAAGTTTTGGTAATTTTTGATTGTGGTAAAACCAAAACCTCCATTCTCCATGATTCGAGCTCTTTTCCTGGAGATATGGAGGTTTTGGTTTTTGTATCATAACTTTGGAACTACTGAAGGTATTTTAATGAAATTGGTGTCATATGAAAGCTAAGAAGCCCAGCTATTCGAAAATTTATTCC
The DNA here is from genome assembly GCF_032173495.1 of Musca vetustissima. Lineage (NCBI taxonomy): Eukaryota > Metazoa > Arthropoda > Insecta > Diptera > Muscidae > Musca > Musca vetustissima. Next base: position 303,844 of record NW_026883045.1, read on the forward strand.
TATTTTCAATTATATGAAATGTTGCATGCCAAAATTTAGTTAGAAAATTATAATTGAATTAAATTTAAAAAAAAATAGTTTGCCGATTCTATAGCAACGATAAGTATTTGCCTTACAGGATGACACCTCGTTTGTGTTAATCGAGCAATTGATTAAGAAGTTACAGTCGGTGGTAGACAAATCTGATGAGAAATCTATGTGGGGATTTAAAGGATTTGGGTCTGCCTTCCGCAAATAAATATTATTAATGTTTTTGGCATTATGAGATCATTTTATAGTAACCCCGCATACTTACCGTGTATTTGAATCCCGTAAATAAAAAGAAATAATATGTTTAGTTAATTCGTTTCATTTTTTAAGTTTTATTCAAAAATTTTTGTAAAAAATATATACACAAATTGAAAAGATCTATAAAATTTTAATTTTAATAAATAATTTTCTTAATTTTCTTAACGATTTATTTGGTTGGTCCCCATAGTATAGCAATCCTTCCTTGAGAACATTTTATGATTGACAGAATAGGATAATTCCAAAAGATATAATTTTCGTTACAGGCGAGATTGCTATAATTTCAACTCATATGTAGATCGTTTCGGATTGTCATCATACGCAAAAAACGGCAAGCATATACAATTCACAACAACCTGTAAAGAAAAATAAAATATAAATTAAATATTTTTTTGTTAAGAAAAATGTATTTATTTTAAATAAACCTTCATAAATACAAAATATTTACGTTGCCCTTGACCATAATTGTAATTATTGTAGACCTTTAACAAATATTTTTAAAAAAATATTTTTAAAATATAAAAAAAAACCACGTCTTAAAAAATCCGCGACTTGTAAAAAATATGTTTTTTTTTTAAATTTCGACCTTTAAAAAAAGACCTCGCCTGTACCTGCACGACTTGTAAAAAATACTTTAAGAAGATCGCCTGTCCCTAAATACTACCTTTGTTTAATTTGGTTTCTTCATTTAAAATTTGTTTTAAATCCCTTTATTTCGTATAACAAAATTGTTACTAATTTTTCAAATTGATTGTCCTTTTTTGTTTGTTGGCTTATCAATTCTATGGCATACCTGAGGCTCATCCTACTTCCTAATTTGGTTTTATTTACACAAAATCTTTATCAAAAACGAAGGAAAGAAAAGAAAACCTTTTTTTTCTACAATTTATAGGATCACTTTTTTTTGTCCTGCGACATCGACATGACACAAAATGACCATCAATTGTTCTATTATTTTTGTTGTTGGTATTTCTTTATTCTGGTCATGTACGGTGCAGGATTTTCTTCACAACTGGACGTTTAGTGTAAGGCAAAATCGTGAAAATTTGTCATCATTATATTGATTTGAGATTATATTTATTGTCATTTCCGACAATAGCAACAACAACAAGAAAAGGAGGATAAATGAATGAAAGGAGATTTGTGAAAGTAAGTAGCAAGCAGGCTGCCTGGCAGTCAAACCAAACCATGACCACCCCTCAATTTGCTGATCAGAGGGATGGATGGTCGGATGGATGAGATGAATGAATGGATGGTTGCCTAATGAAGGCATCTTCTTCCCTTTTGGGCAAATATATCACTATTCCATATTGTGATGCGATAAACAAACATTCCATGGCGATATCTACGGCCATTGTTTACCAGCAACCAGGAAATATCAAGACAACGTAAAAAAGGATATAGTTATCCTTAGGCACACACACACGCAGCACACAGCTTCAGAAGGAAAGGAAATCAAACAAAAACAAACACAATTGCACAATTTGGTAAGAAAGCAGCAGCACCGACAAAATCAACAACAACAAAAACACACAGGGAGACAGTGATGAACAGCAACAAGAATGCCAACAAATAAACAAAACTAAGAAAGGACAACAAATCCTGACATCAACCGAGAAAAGAAAAGTAGAAGCCAGGACGACAAAAAAGGGACATTTCTAAAAACAACAAATATCGAGGCTACATACATACATGACCACATACATAGATTATTCGGTATGTATGGCATACAGATGTGTGTGTCCGTCCGTCCGTCCGTCCGACTGTCTGTTTGTTTGTTTATAAAGATATCAAGTCTCGAGTATGTGTGTAATGGTCGTTTTTTCTACATCGTCTTCAAAAAAAAAAAAAAAAAATGACGTATAAGAAAAAAGGACAATTTGTTATTGTTGTTGTTTGGGTTTTTTGTCTTTATGGCCATTGTTATTATTGGCAACCACATAGAATATATTTAAGTTTTACTAACTTGTATATTTTTGTTGTCCACACACACATAAACATACATACATCTGGTTTGCACACTCAAACACACATCTATCGTCCTTTTTTCGGTTTATTGTTATTTTTATGATTGCGTGATAATTTTTTGACTTTACTGACAACGCAGTTAGGAGATATGACATTTTTTTTCAAAAAACAACATTTATAAGGGTTTCCTTAGAATTTGTTGTTGGCTTGTCTTGTCTGGGTCTTGATATCTTAATTTTTTCTTCGGTAAAAACCACAAAAAACTTGATAACATCTTGGCTGGTTGGCAACAGACCAGCAACATATGTTTCATATTACAACTTCATAATCTCACTAATTAAGATAATTATCGGTTTTTTTATAGAAGAAAATGGGAAAATATTATTGCCCCGACAATTGTCAATAAGAAATTTCAAGAAAGGATTGCGGAAATGGTCTTAGAACAAATGCAGGACATTAAAGGCTAATTAAATTTATGATAGGGAAAATAAGGAGACATCTTGATGGGAATTGTCATTAAGGAGGTAGCCTAAAAGGGAATCCCTAAGATTAAAAAATATTTTCTAAGGGTCTCCTATAGAGGATTTTTTAAAAATATTTTTTAGAGACCAATACAAGGCGTGGGTTTATAAAAATATTTTCTAAAAGTCTCCTTTTTAAAGACCAATACAAAGCATGAATGTTTTAAACATATATTTAGCGACCAATAAAAGGCGTGGGTTTTTTAAAAATATTTTCTAAGGATCCACTATTTTCTAGGAGGCTACTACAAGGAGTGGGTTTTTTTAAAAACATTTTCTAAGACTCTACTATTTTCTAGGAGGCTACTACAAGGCGTGGATTTATTAAAAATATTTTCTAAGGCTCTACTATTTTCTAGGAGGCTACTACAAGGCTTGGATTTTTTAAAAATATTTTCTAAGGCTCTACTATTTTCTAGAAGGCTACTACAAGGCGTAGATTTTTTTTCTAGGAGGCTACTACAAGGCGTGGATTGTTTAAAAATATTTTCTAAGGCTCTACTATTTTCTAGGAGGCTACTACAAGGCGTGGATTTTTTAAAAATATTTTCTAAGGCTCTACTATTTTCTAGAAGGCTACTACAAGGCGTAGATTTTTTTCTAGGATGCTATTACAAGGTGTGGGTCTTTTAAAAATATTTTCTAAGGCTCTACTATTTTCTAGAATCCTACTACAAGGCGTAGATTTTTTTCTAGGGGGCTACAACAAAGCTTGGATTTTTTAAAAATATTTTCTAAGACTCTACTATTTTCTAGGATGCTATTACAAGGTGTGGGTCTTTTAAAAATATTTTCTAAGGCTCTACTATTTTCTAGGAGGCTACTACAAGACGTGGATTTTTTAAAAATATTTTCTAAGGCTCTACTATTTTCTAGAAGGCTACTACAAGGCGTAGATTTTTTTCTAGGGGGCTACAACAAAGCGTGGATTTTTTAAAAATATTTTCTAAGGCTCTACTATTTTCTAAGAGGCTACTACAAGGCGTGGATTTTTCAAAAATATTTTTAGGGCTCAACTATTTTCTAGGAGGCTACTACAAGGCGTGGATTGTTTAAAAATATTTTCTAAGGCTCTACTATTTTCGAGGAGGCTACTACAAGGCGTGATTTTTTTTTAAAATATTTTCTAAGGCTCTACTATTTTCTAGGAGGCAAAGCGTGGATTTTTTAAAAATTGTTTTCTCAAGATTTTTCATTTTTCGTTGATTAAAAAATATTTTCACCGTCTCTCTCCGCTGAGCCGACCTTATCAGGTTGGATAAGAACAACCTACACCAAGAGCAATATTTAATTTATTTATTTTGCTGACTTTCCAAAACAATTTGCCATACACCATAATCTGCCACCATCCTACAATGACTTGGCTGATGATGATTTTAATTAACCTATCCCGAAAAAAATTGTCGCCATCATCCGTTAATATCCTTAAACGCGCTAAACTTTATTGCTGACTTTTGTCCCCGTTCGAGTCCACACCACAATAATCGCATTGCGTAAGCAAATCCTTTAATTAGTTATTTTTGAAATTAATTAAACCCAAAAAGGAGAAAAAATTCTTTGTCATTTGTCGTAGAGGCAATGCGGTGTTTTCTGTTGGTTGTTTGTGAAAAGCTAAGCAGTTTTTTTCTGCAAGGATGGAGGACCATTTATTTGTGCGACAATATATTTTCTTGGCAAGAAAAAAATGTTCAAAGGACTTTGGTTGTTGGCAGCTAAAAATTAGAACAGTTATAATTGTTGATTAAATTTTATTGGTGATTATTAGTCCCAAACCCTGGGAAATTTAATTCAAGTTGTTTTCGATGTGGGAAAGGTTAGGAAATGACTATGGAATGCTAAACTTATGAATGCAGATTATTTCAATAGAAAAAATGAAATTCCAGTTATTGAAAAAAACCTCATCCTTTGCGTGGCGATTTCTTTTTTCTATAGAAAAAAAATCGCCAGTTCGTCTAGGACACATTTTTTCAATAGAAAAAAATCACTCTCCAGTGACTATAGAAAATATTTCCGAATAAAATATTTTTTTTGAAAATATTGTTTTTTGTTAGAATATTTTATTCTATAACCAGTAAGGAAAGTAGTAAAATCGGACTGGATCGACTATATGATACCCTTCACCACTTTGGGTATATTCTATATATGTATCCTAACAAAAGTCTCGTTTTTGTTATATATCTATATCTGAACCGAATTCAGGGAAACTTGCCAAAGACTAATTTTTATTACTTCACTACGTTGCGTCAATCGGCGTAGCCATGAATTTTTTCACGAAACTTAGGACACGTCATTCTAGACGCTATGCCAAATTTCGCGCAAATCGAAAGATATATAGGGTCTTTGGTCCACAAATTACCTTAAATCGGATGAAAATATATATATATATATATCTAAATCTGAACCGATTTTCAAGAAACTTAACTCACATCATTCTAGACTTAATTCAGTACGATATGCCAAAATTCGTGCAAATCGAAAGATATATAGGAACTTTGGTACACCATTTACCTAAAATCGGACGAAAATATATATGGGAGCTATATCTAAATCTTAACCGATTTTTCCCAATTTCAATAGGAAACTTAGGGCACACATGAGCTGTCTAGAATTTTCTTAATTCGGATTATAACGCTGTACTTTGTTACAAGTTAACATGGACAGACGGACATGCAAACTCGACTCAGAAATATATATGCACTTCTCAAAAGGAGCCATCTACAATATTTTTGCCTGTTACAAACATATGCACACAGTGTGGTGAAGGGTATAAAAACCACTGCCCTGTGACTGGATTTTTTCGCAAAAAATGTGTCCTGTATCAGTTAAAATTTTTGTATAGAAAAGGAATCCCCTTCAAAGTGCCGTTTAATTTTGTTCAAAGCAAGACTCCCTGTAGTTTTTTTTTCTTCCGCCTCCACTCTGTGCAATATTTCTTTCCTGACTATCTATAGATTTTTTTTGTAATCCCCTCCAAGCTAAAATGATAATATTACAGTTTCTTCACATTACTTACTTTTTATTTCAAGTTTCTTACACTTATATAATTACGCGATAAAACGTGATATATTTAAATTTAAATATGCTCTTTGTCGGAACGTTATCGCACTGCGAAATGCTTTTAACATCAGGTGTGCGTATAAGAAAAACATGTCCTTCGTGATATTTAAGACAGGCGAGGATGAAAGGAAAGCGAAATGGTGTTCAGCTAAAAGCCGCAGAATTTAAGTGCACAGGTACAAGGAAACACACACACAACTCCTTGTGCGAAGACATTAAAGCCCAAAAAAGATGTTGAATGAAATTTAATGGATCCGATAAAAAACTACAAGTCCAAGTGTAATAAAATGTATAAAAATTATCTCAGGCAGATAAAGCAGGATATGATATTTAATACTGCAATGAAAAATATTCTGAGGCGTTTAATTCTATCCAAACCATCTTTCAAGGTCCATTGCAATTTGCCAAACAAATCTCTGAAAATTATCCTTCCTAGCACTCAATGTCCTTGCATACAACTTCCGCACCATTTTTCTTTCTCCATTCACAATTCAACTCAAAGCAAATACAAATTTTTTGTTTTGTTTTGCAAACCATGTTTTTAATTACAACAACTAAACTAAAACTATTATCCTTATTTACACACTCATACAGATACTCACACACACAAATCCCACTTAAAATCTTAAACACATAAATGTTAGTATAATCGCACACACTCTCACCCTTGCACATAACTCCCAACACTTTAGTCTGCATTAAAATCCTTACATGAGACGAATAGATTTTCAGCAGCCTCCACCCTTCTCACGTCTATCCCCCTTTGCCAAGAGAGTGTTAGGGGGGCTCACACACACAATAGAGCTGCACTTAATATCCATTATGAAAGCGCGCAAATATGTAACATAAGCGTTTTATTTAAAATCTTACACTTGTATAGTTTTCAATGAAAATCCAAAAGGGGTAACTATGTTACGGATGGTGGAGGGGTTTTTATGATACCCTATAATGGGTAGAATAAGGTTTTTAATTGAATATGAAAATTGTAGGAAAGAAAAAAATTATCAGGCACTATAGAAAAAATATATATAGAAAAAAATTCCTCAGCCCTGGTTGAGGTTTTTTTTTCTATATAGAAAAAAATTACTCAGGCACAGGTTGAGTTTTTTTTCTATATGGAAAAAATATTCCTCAGCCACAGGTTGAGGTTATTTTCTATATAGAAAAAAATTCCTCAGCCCCCGTTTGAGGTACTTTTCTATAGAAAAAAGTTCCTCAGCCCACGGTTGAGGTTTTCTTCTGTAGAAAATTCCTCTATAGAAAAAAATTCCTCAGGCACTTCTTGATGGTTTCTTCTATAGAAAAAAATGTCTCGAGCACAACTTGTAGATTTTTTCAGTAGAATGTTGGACAATGGGTCGAACATTGAGAGCGGTAACAGCCACCTTTGAACAAATTGAGAAGGAGTCTGCCAAAATGCGTCTGGCAGTAAACGGCGAGAAGACCAAGCTGATGGTATCAACGCGCAAAACGTCCAGTAGACTCGGACCAACTCTGGAACTTGAGAACTACAGCTTCGAGGTAGTCAAAGATTTTAAATACCTTGGTACCACCATAAATAAAGCGAATGACATCAGTTTTGAAAAGTCGCTGAAGGATAGTGATGGCCAACCGATGCTACTATGGTCTGAGCAAACAACTCAAAAGCAAGGCCACCTCCCGCCAGACCAAACTCACACTCTAACCGTACGGTTATACGGATCTGGGTACTTACCCAAGCAGATGAGGTAGCTCTTGGAGTGTTTGAGAGAAAATTTCTCCGAATGATCTATGGGCCGATCTGCTTTGACGGTGAATATCGCCGTCGAATGAACCATGTGTTGTACCAGCTATTCTCGGACATCGACATTGTTAGACTATTGAGCTGCAGCGACTACGTTGCCTAGATCATGTTGTGACAATGGACGAAGATTCCCCAGCCCAGAAGGCATATAAAAGCGAACCAGTTGATGGTTCACACAGAAGGGGAAGGCCAAGAATTCGTTTGGAAAGATCAAGACGAAGACAACATCGCCCAAAATGGTCTTACAAATTGGAAAAACTGCGCAAAAGACCGACGCGCCTGGAAATCTTTTCTAAGCTCAGCTTATGGGACGAAAGTTCTGTCACAAGGCAGCTAAGAAGAAGAAGAAGTGACTGTGTAATCTCCATGGACCATAGTTTTTACCTCGAATAGTTCATTCACATTCCGACCACACTAATTGAATCACGGCAGTATCGTCGAGTCCTGAAGATAAACTCTCTTAACAAGTTTTATAAGTAACAACTTGTTAGCGTGTACTACACGGTGATACCACAAGCATATTAAAGGCATATAAAACGCTTCAACTGATGCTGTTGATAATGCATCCAGGCCAGGCTAAGCGCATAACTACAACAACAACAAAAACAACTATAAATGAAAAGAAAGGAAATACTGGAAAATTGTTGTTGTGGTAAAAACACGTGTTTTAACATGGCTAAAAACGTGACATAAACTCCATACAAAGGATTAAATGCCACAAATAAAAATGTGAGACACACACACACTGATGGGGGGAAAACAAACACAGACGCAGAATGCCTACAAAGAGCATACAGGCAAAAACATATTTATAAAGAATTTAATGAGAATGAAATAACCAGAAAAAATATTTCTGAAATGAAGAATATGTCAACACTATAAAATTCTAAATAAATACAAAAATGAAGAATATAAAAAAAGTTTTCAATTCAACCCTTTTCATTTATTGTGAATTTCCGGCGAAATCATTTTAAAAGCTTCGCTTCGTCTGGTATCTTTAACACTTCAAATAAAAACCATTTTTTCTGACTTAATTAATTCACTTGAAAAAATAGAATTCCAAAAACAATATTTTTGAAGTGTTTGTTTATCTACTTCTGTACACCCTAAGGACATACTTCGAATTCGGTTGGGTGGTCGGTCGGTTGGGGTTTTTTAATTGTTTAAGTAAACATTTACTGAAGCTCTACTTATCGTTTGGGTGTGTGTGTGTGAGGGGAATGCCAACAGAACTTTGATTTTTAAGGTGTGCTCTCGGGGCGTTAATTTTTTTATTCGCAACCGAAAAAAGGGGTGGCATCCTCCGAACACAACTTTCGTCTATTATCCTTCACAGTTCATGTGTAACTGAATCTCGAAAACCAAGAGGGTTATTTTGTTTATTGGATTATGTTTTTTTGTTGTTTGGTTGTCTGTCTGTTCTGCTCAAGTATTGTTTACGCAAAAGGGGGTAAACTAATTTAAAAAGTTCTTGACAACTTTTTGACAATTGTTTGTTTTTTTGTTACGGTGTTGTAGCTGTCAATCTTCATCTGTTTGGTTTGGAACCACTTTTATGAGGTGTTACGAAGTAGAGCTGTCATTTTGCATTTTAATTAAAAATTAATAAAACAAGAACAACAACAACAAAAAAAACTATGGAAAAGGGGAAAACTTTTCTATATATACTTTATCGACTATCAGAAAAAAGAAGAAATAAATAATAATTCCGCCTAGCTGAATTATAATTTCTATAGGAAATCTTCAATTCAGCCTGAATTAGGATTTCTATAGGAAATCTTCAATTCAGCCTGGCTGAATTAGGATTTCTATAGGAAATCTTCAATTCAGCCTGGCTGAATTAGGATTTCTATAGGAAATCTTCAATTCAGCCTGGCTGAATTAGGATTTCTATAGGAAATCTTCAATTCAGCCTGGCTGAATTAGGATTTCTATAGGAAATCTTCAATTCAGCCTGGCTGAATTAGGATTTCTATAGGAAATCTTCAATTCAGCCTGGCTGAATTAGGATTTCTATAGGAAATCTTCAATTCAGCCTGGCTGAATTAGGATTTCTATAGGAAATCTTCAATTCAGCCTGGCTGAATTAGGATTTCTATAGGAAATCTTCAATTCAGCCTGGCTGAATTAGGATTTCTATAGGAAATCTTCAATTCAGCCTGGCTGAATTAGGATTTCTATAGGAAATCTTCAATTCAGCCTGGCTGAATTAGGATTTCTATAGGAAATCTTCAATTCAGCCTGGCTGAATTAGGATTTCTATAGGAAATCTTCAATTCAGCCTGGCTGAATTAGGATTTCTATAGGAAATCTTTAATTAAGCCTGGCTGAATTAGGATTTCTATAGGAAATCTTAAATTCAGCCTGGCTGAATTAGGATTTCTATAGGAAATCTTAAATTCAGCCTGGCTGAATTATGATTTTTTAGGAAATCTTCAATTCAGCCTGGCTGAATTAGGATTTCTATAGAAAATCTACAATTCAGCCTGGCTGATTTTTTTGATTTTTGTAGGAAATCTTCATTTCTATAGGAAATCTTCAATTCAGGCTGGCTGAATTATGATTTCCTCAGGTATAGCTTGAGTTTGTTTATAGAGAAAGAAATTTCGCAGGAAAAACTTAAGGTTTTTTTATAAAAAAAACATCAGGCACTGGTTGCGATTTTTTCTGAATGAAATTTGTTCCTATACAAAAAATCCCCCAGCCCCAATCTTACCTTTGTTTCAAATAAATGCCCCTTGTGTACCACTTTAAGTTCTAATCTCATGACCTAAACACGTTCTTAAGCGTATCACAGCTATTATGGTGACATGCTTCATCACATCAAGAAAGCGTTCGAACGGTCTTTAGCAATAAACCTTTAACAAGCAAAAGACATAAGCTATTCTTAAATCCCAAAAACTGGTGCAGAACAGCAGAACAACGAATGCATGCCGCAGCAACGTTGAAAAGCGATTTATATAAGAGGACGAAGCGCAAACACGCAAACGGATCAAATTAACTGCAAAATTCGTTCAATAACCACCAATAAAACCCAGATGCAGACAGTCAGGTCGGCAGGCAGGCCGACAGGCAGGAAAACGACAACCAGCACTTGAATGGTGTTCTAATACCAAAACGTGACCTATAACAAATCCGCAGACTTACGGCATACTGACGCATTTTTCAATAATCTTTTTTGTTGGGAGAGCGGAGAGGAGAGCACCAGGAACAAAAAGGTTGTCACAACGTCAGTTAAAAAAATGAAACGGAAACATGTTTTGGTGGGGATTTTTGTTTTTGTGGCCATATGTCCGGCATGCATTTAAATGGTTAGGATGAAATGGATGAAAAAGAAGAACTGAAATTAAAATCCAAATCCATTTAAAGTGCAACCAGAGCAGATGTTTCACATTGACTGGCATGCGAAACAAAAGTCAAATGAAAAAAATGACAATCCGACTTGACATTGATATTTGATATTTTATCAGGTCGAAAGTGATATGAGCGAGCGAAGATATTAAATATTTTTGGCACGTTCGTTTTTTATTGCGAATTTGGTGAATTTTAAGAATTTTTTACCAATTAATTTAAAAAAATTCTTTAAATTCTTTTTTTTTCAAAGGAAGTCATATAAGTTGTGTAGTAACTAAATTTTTAATTTCTTTTTTTCTAATTTTATATTATCCTGACCTGTCATGTCACAGATGTCCTTTTTGCTGATGATTACCTTTTGCGGTAGTTTTTTGTTGTTGCTATTGCTTGCAGAAAATCGTTACAATGTTTTATGCGCTTCATTTAGTCGGTCATTTACGTGTGCCAGGACCAAAGCATGTCCATGGTTTCAGTTTCATGACAGTTTTGTGGTTTCTTAACCACACCTTTACACGCAGCAGAACAACCATCCCCATACCTAAAGTGAATACAAAAATTTCAATTTTAAATATTGAAATACAGTGGTTTAGAACTAAACAGGGAATTTTTCAAGTAAAACAAATTGTTCTATAGAAAAAAACCTCAAGCAGTGCCTGAGGAATTTTCTTTTATAGGATTTTTTTCTATAGAAAAAAACCTCAACAGGGGACTGAGGAATTTTTTCTATAGAAAAAACCTCAACCGGTGTCTGAGGAATTTTTTTCTATAGAAAAAAAACCTGAAGCCGGGCCTGAGGAATTTTTTTCTATATAGAAAAAAACCTCAACCGGGGTCTGAGGAATTTTTTTCTATAGAAAAAACCTCAAACGGGGACTGAGGAATTTTTTTCTATAGAAAAAACCTCAAACGGGTTCTGAGGAATTTTTTTCTATAGATAAAAACCTCAACCGGGGTCTGAGGAATTTTTTTCTATAGAAAAAAACCTCAACCGGGGGCTGAGGAATTTTTTTCTATATAGAAAAAAACCTCAACCGGGGGCTGAGGAATTTTTTTCTATATAGAAAAAAACCTCAACCGGGGGCTGAGGAATTTTTTTCTATATAGAAAAAAAACCTCAAGCCGGGCCTGAGGAATTTTTTTCTATATAGAAAAAACACCTCAAGCAGTGCCTGAGGAATTTTTTTCTATAGAAAAAACCTCAACCGGGGTCTGAGGAATTTTTTTCTATAGAAAAAACCTCAACCGGGGTCTGAGAAATTTTTTCTATAGAAAAAACCTCTACCGGAGTCTGAGGAATTTTTTTCTATAGAGAAAAACTTCAACCGGGGTCTGGGGAATTTTTTTCTTCAGAAAAAAACTTCAACCGGGGTCTGAGGAATTATTTTCTATAGAAAAAAAACCTCAACCAGGGCCTGAGGAATTTTTTTCTATAGAAAAAACCTCAACCGGAGTCTGAGGAATTTTTTTCTATAGAAAAAACCTCAACCGGGGTCTGAGGATTTTTTTTTTTATAGAAAAAACCTAAACAGGGGTCGAGCAGTGCCTGAGGAATTTTTTTCTATAGAAAAAAACCTCAAGCCGGGCCTGAGGAACCTATAGAGAAAACCTCTATACAGAAAAACCTCAAGACGGGCCTGAGTTTTTTTTTCTTTATAGAAGAAGACCTCAAGGCGGGACTGAGAAATTTTTTTTTCTATATAGAAAAAAACCTCAAGTCGGGCCTGAGAAATTTTTTTCTATATAGAAAAAACACCTCAAGAAAGAATTTTTTCTATAGAAAAAAAACCTCAAGCTGTTCCTGAGTAATTTTTTTCTATAAAAAAACACCTCAAGCTGTACCTTTTTTCTGTAGAAAAAAAATCCTGTAGAAATTATTTGGTATAATTTCTCAGTCCACTGTCTTTGTGGTTTTGTAACTTCATGTAACAAATCATCGATATTTGATAGGGATGGCTTGACACTACATTGAACCCATCAGTATGACTAGGTATGTGTGTGAGGTCTCCCAGTGACTCATATCTTACTGTGTGTGTGTGTGTGTACAATGACATACTGTTTGTCAACGTATGTCAACGTATGACACATTTTAGCGTTACTACAAAACAGGACATTATCCTGATGGCCAACCATAATGATAACGACATCGAAGACGATCATCAACATCGTCATTACCATTCATGCGGAAACCACAAAGACCAACCCAAACGAAAAAAATACGAAACATTTTTACAAGTAGGGGCCAACAATTTTAATGAGATTTTGTGGTTGACAACTAAAGACTAAGTAAAGATGCATGGAAAGACAAAAGTAAAAGAAAATTTCCTACATACAAATTACACCGAGTCCAGAAAAAAAAATTTTCAAAAATATTCCCTTATAAAAAACTAAAAGCCACAAGTGTCCATAACTATTTAGTAAGGTTAACCCCAGCAATTATGATTTGAATATGGAGATATCCCGACGACGGGCTACTTTACATGGCAATGAGGCATTCACAGAAACACACACACACACATTTACACTCAATTTACATAACAGCAATGCTAATATGCCTTGGCAAACTTCTGGCCATTCGCAATCTGTTTGAATGTTTTGCCTCCACTTAGAGATTTAGGGCACCTAAATGGTATTTTGCCCTGTCCTCCAGCCCCTTTCCCATCAAAACAAGAAGTGTGATTCTCAGTTTCCTTCTTGGTATTTCTTCTCCTTAACTTCTTGTCCGCTGTCTGCTTTGCTGGAACTTTATCTCTCCTGTGGTGAATATTTTTACATTTCTTTAACGCTGACAACTTTATTATAATTTTTGTGTAGGTTCCTTCCTTCCTAAGTGACTTGTTATGTGTGTCTATTTGTGTGTGTGTGTGTGTGTGCCTTAGTGTTGATAATTTCTATGATAATTTTCTCTTTGAAATGTATTTTGTCTTTTCTGCCAACTTAAGTAATTTTCATATTCATTGTCAGGACAATAATCGTTATTACCGCTATTAGCAGCAAATTTGCAAAGCAGATTGGCTTGATTCAGCAAAGTTTAGAGATTAGGCACTGATTGTTGACATAAGGGACATTTTGACGACAAATTGCTAAAAGAAATCATTATTCAGCTTAGCTGAATTAGATATTTACAATTGAAATCAAAATTCTGTTTGGCTGAATTAAAGATTTCATATATAAATTGTTATTCAGACCGGTTGGATTGAAAATTTATTATTGAAATCCTGATTTCTACACGAAATCTTCAACTCATCCTGGCTGAATTATGATTTCTATAGGAAATCTTCAATTCATACAGGCTGAATTGTGATTTCTTTAGGAAATCTTCAATTCAGCCAGGCTGAATTATGATTTCTATAGGAAATCTTCAATTCAGCCTGGCTGAATTATGATTTCTATAGGAAATCTTCAATTCAGCCTGGCTGAATTATGATTTCTATAGGAAATCTTCAATTCAGCCTGGCTGAATTATGATTTCTATAGGAAATCTTCAAATCAGCCAGGCTGAATTGTGATTTCTTTAGGAAATCTTCAATTCAGCCTGGCTGAATTATGATTTCTATAGGAAATCTTTAATTCAGCCTGGCTGAATTATGATTTCTAAAGGAAATCTTCAAATCAGCCCGGCAGAATTATGATTTCTATAGGAAATCTTCAAATCAGCCTGTCAGAATTATGATTTTTAAAGGAAATCTTCAATTCAGCCTGGCTGAATTATGATTTCTACAGGAAATCTTCAATTCAGCCTACCTGAATTATGATTTCTATAGAGAATCTTCAATTCAGTCTGGCTGAATTATGATTTCTATAGGAAATCTTCAATTCAGCCTGGCTGAATTATGATTTCTATAGGAAATCTTCAATTCAGCCTGGCTGAATTATGATTTCTATAGGAAATCTTCAATTCAGCCTGGCTGAATTATGATTTCTATAGGAAATCTTCAATTCAGCCTGGCTGAATTATGATTTCTATAGGAAATCTTCAATTCAGCCTGGCTGAATTATGATTTCTATAGGAAATCTTCAATGCAGCCTGGCTGAATTATGATTTCTATAGGAAATCTTCAATTCAGCCCGGCTGAATTATTATTTCTATAGGAAATCTTCAATTCAGCCCGGCTGAATTATGATTTCTATAGGAAATCTTCAATTCAGCCCGGCTGAATTATGATTTCTATAGGAAATCTTTAATTCAGCCCGGCTGAATTATGATTTCTATAGGAAATCTTCAATTCAGCCCGGCTGAATTATGATTTCTAAAGGAAATCTTCAATTCAGCCTAGCTGAATTATGATTTATGATTATGATTTCTTCAATTCAGCCCGGCTGAATTATGATTTCTATAGGAAATCTTCAATTCAGCCTGTCAGAATTATGATTTTTAAAGGAAATCTTCAATTCAGCCTGGCTGAATTATGATTTCTACAGGAAATCTTCAATTCAGCCTACCTGAATTATGATTTCTATAGAGAATCTTCAATTCAGCCTGGCTGAATTATGATTTCTATAGGAAATCTTCAATTCAGCCTGGCTGAATTATGATTTCTATAGGAAATCTTCAATTCAGCCTGGCTGAATTATGATTTCTATAGGAAATCTTCAATTCAGCCTGGCTGAATTATGATTTCTATAGGAAATCTTCAATTCAGCCTGGCTGAATTATGATTTCTATAGGAAATCTTCAATTCAGCCTGGCTGAATTATGATTTCTATAGGAAATCTTCAATTCAGCCTGGCTGAATTATGATTTCTATAGGAAATCTTCAATGCAGCCTGGCTGAATTATGATTTCTATAGGAAATCTTCAATTCAGCCTGGCTGAATTATGATTTCTATAGGAAATCTTCAATGCAGCCTGGCTGAATTATGATTTCTATAGGAAATCTTCTGGCTGAATTATGATTTCTATAGGAAATCTTCAATTCAACCTGGCTGAATTATGATTTCTATAGGAAATCTTCAATTCAGCCTGGCTGAATTATGATTTCTATAGGAAATATTCAATTTAGGCGATTTAAATTTGTAAGTAATAAATTAAAAAATGTCTGTACATGGTATTCTGTTAAAACAGAGTGAATTTAAGCTGCAATAAATTTAATTTATTCCACACCTTACAACAAAAACCCAATTCATTTATTTGTATTGCATGTAAGCCTTTCTTTATGTTCTCCACCAGCCCGGAGTCATCAATAAACTAATGACGGATACGCCTTCAAATCCAAATGACAAAATGAAACTTGATGCTTTTACCAGACCACAGCGATCACATGTCATAAAAAAAAGTCTAAACATTTCAAATAAAAAGCAGCAACAAAAACGTAATTTGAATTTTTTTATATTTTGGATTCTGGCAGCACTGGAAAATAAACTGAAACTATCTCTGCATTGGATCATAAAAACCCACAAGAAGACGATGTGAATTTTGGTAAACGTTGTAAACACCACATTACAATAAAACACGAAAAAACGAACCTGAGTCGTCATCGTTGTGGTCGTATTTCGTCTGGGTTGGGGTTTTTCATTTCCAAAATCGATTGATGCAGTTTAAAATCTCATGAAATTTAAGATACGTTCGTCTGTTTTTTATTGATTACGAATTAACATAAAATTTATCAACCGAAATGAAATTGCCCATTCGTTTGATTTCGTTCGATAAGAGAGAGCTCGAACTAAACTCCCGAAGAGAAATTCAATACTGGCAGCCAAACATTTGATTTTTAATTAATTGAGGGATATTAACAACAGCTAAACTACATCGTAAAATTGATAAGAAAGAAGAAACACTGTTGTATAGGCCCAGTAAAGAGGATGGGGGAGAGGAAGTACTAAATAAAAGGGGTATGATACAACTAAGGTTGAACTTAGAACAACAGAGAAAAATATGTCGTTGTTCGAACACAACATGCAACAAAAAAAAAAAGATTTACATTTTTGTTTAAGAATAAATCATGAAATGGTCTCAAAGGAGTTGAAGATAAAAGTGTTTGGAGAACAATATCTAAAGTGACCAACAAATAAAAAAAAAAAAAACACCCACCTCTCCGACCTCCCTTCCTTTCCTATCTACAAACACATGTGTTATTTTATGACATTAGTTTTTTAACAGCTTTTCCTGTATTTCTGTCAACATCTATTTATTTAAGTCCCATAAAAAAGACACCACCCCCACCTCCTCTCTCTCTCTCTCCCCCACACACCAAACACCACCTCATTAAATTCCTTTTATAATTTAGGCTTAACAATTTTTACCTTTGTTTTCTATCTTTTGGGCTAAATTATTATCTAACAAACAGTTGGTATTACAACATAAAATGAATGGTATTATAAAAATTTACAAAATAGCAGGATAACACACAGCAGGTATTAACCCTTTGTCCACAAAAGTCCGAACATTTTTAACACCCCCCGAATTCAAAGGGGATACTGTCAACCCTCCTGTTTTATCTTTGAATTAAAATAGTTGCTTGTAACCTTTAACCTGCAAACCATGGTTTTATTACAGGCTACTGCGATTTGCATACGAATTAAATAGGAAAAACGCTTTTTTAAAATGGTAATTTTATTTTTCGGAACACAAAAACATTTAGGGAAAAAAAATAATAAAATTAAGGTAACACAGTGGGCTACTCACTTCTGAAAATAATTTTTTACATCGATATAAAAAATATATTTTTTCAAAGCCTCAGCAATTCTAGGATTGTATGAAAAAATATTTTTTTTTTAAATTCACAATAAGTCGTTTTAAACTCAAACTATTTTTTTTTTTTTTGATTATAACTAAAGCGTGGTTTTTTAAAAAACCCCATTTTTATACCCTTCACCACACTGTGGTACAGGACATTATGTCTTTTTGCATATGTTTGTAACAGGCAAAAAGGATAGACACATGGCTCTATTTGAGAATATGCATAGAATCACTTTCTGATTCGATATAGTCATGTTCGTCCGTCCGTCTGTTGGTGTTAAATTGTACAGGTCGCATTTATAATTCGAATTGGATGAAATTTGGCACAGCTCATTTATTTGGCCCAAGGACGAACCCTATTGAAATTGTGACAAATCGGTTCAGATTTAGATATAGCTCCCATATATATTTTCGTCCGATTTAAAGTAAATTGTGGAAAAAAATATATATCTTTCGATTTGCACGAAATTTGGCATAGCGTACTAAATTAAGTCTAGAATGATGTGTGCAAAGTTTCGTGAAAATCGGTTCAGATTTAGATATAGCTCCTATATATATCGTCGTCCGATTTATGGTAATTGGTGTACCAAAGTACCTATATATCTTTAGATTTGCACGAAATTTGGCGCAGCGTAATGAATGAGGCCTAGAATGATGTGTGTTAAGTTTCGTGAAAATCGGTTCAGATATAGATATAGCTCCCATATATATTTTCGTCCGATTTAAGATAAATGGTGCACCAATGTCCTTCTGGAGTGATATGTGCCATGTTTCGTGAAAATCGGTTTAGATTTGCATATAGCTCCCATATATATATTTTCGTCCGATTTAAGGTAAATGGTGTAACAAAGTCCCTAAATATCATTCGATTTGCACGAAACTTGGCATAGCGTACTGAATTGTGTCTAGAATGATGCTTGCCAAGTTTCGTGAAAATCGGTTCAGTTCAGTATATATATATATATATATATCGTCCGAACAAAACGTACTGGAATTAGTATAACCAAACCTGTGACTACTTTCGTTGAAATCGGTTCATATTTGGATATAGCTTCCATATACATTTTCGACCGATTTCAAGTAAATTGTGCATCAAACTCCTCATGTTTGTCTGATTGACTTGACAATTTTGCACAAGATACAAAATTGAGCATAGAATAAAGTAGTTGCGTTTTGTAGAATTACAGACATAGCCCAACGGATTCCGATTGATATTTGTGTGAAATCGATTTACATAGTGTTGTACCATTTTAACAAACGAATGACATGTTTATGGATTGATCTAAGTCGGTTCACATTTAAATAAAGATCACATATTTTAGTTCATCCAATTTCTTGTTAATGGTCCCTCAAAAACGGGACGTCTGTTAGGATGCATCTGTTTAATATACCCATGTGTTATATATTCTGATTTATGTTGTTCCGATACATATATTAGTATTTGGTGTAGAGTATTTCTCCCACTGATAAATTCGACAAATAAGCTTTGATTACTAAAAACCTCAAAATTTGCCAATGAGATAAATCATGTACATATAATATAGATAACGATTCCTGACGTTCGGAGACTTAGGGTGACATTTTCTTAGGAATATTTTTGTCATTGATACCCTCGCACAAAAATGTAGTATAACGTTACAAATGAGCTCTAACTCATACAGACAGACAGTTTTTTGTTCATATACTAAAATTCAGATTTTTCCGATAGAATATTTTATTTGTTAATATTATGCCCCTAAAATGAAGTATAAATGCGACAAATGGGCTTTGATTCCCAAAACACCAAAAATGAGCAATATACGTATATTTTATATTTATTTTTTCAAATATATTTTCAAAATCGTATTCTATATTAGAAACTCTTCCCTGTATTGAACTAATGGTTTCATTCTCGAAATATTCTCCTTGTAGAAACATAGTTTTTTTCTGAACCCCTCTTAATTTATTACATGACCATTAGCCCCTGTGCACTCTGGGATCTATAACATATGCGCGCTTTACTATGACCTAATTAGCATAACTAGAAAATAAAGTTTAGAAGTAACGGTGTTCCAGGGGTAAAGGGGCAAATTTGGCTGGCCATATGGAAAACAAAACAAAAAAAAATTGTGACTTAATGGTGACCTTTTGTCTCGTAACTTCATCTCTCTGTTTTTTTTTTTTTTTTTTTGGGTTGGCGCATAAAATTATTTACGCCTTGGACTAAAAGACCACCTGTGAGCATTAAGCGAACGAAAGAGTGGCGGTTTGGTGGTTACTGCAACCTGAAGAAACAATTTTGAAAACGTAAGTTTTTTTTTTTGATTTTGTTACGCATGAGAATGTTTTTTTGAATTTATTTAAATCATTGGGTTTTAGCTTTTGTTTACTAGTTTTGAAACAAAAAATGCGTTGACATGGTGTTCTATTGTTTTTTCTACGTTACTGAAAATTGAAATGAATGTCTTTAGTTAGCATATTTTTTTTGTTAATTTTATTTACATAAATTGATTAAATGTTATAAGATAAGGCAGTAGGGTTTTTTAAAATCTTGATTTGGAAATTGAATATTTTTTTTTTTGGTGGCTGTTTACATTTAATACATAACGAATTAAGTATTTAAATGTCTAGACCAGCAGGCCCTTTAGGGTGTTTTGTATATTTGTAGATAAATCTTTTTAATTAGATAAAATTGAAAATTAAATTTTAAAATATTTTGTAAATTTTGGTTGCTTATATTAACTAAATTTATCTGATATTGAAAATATTTTGTATAAAATTTTGTTAATTTCAAATGTAATCGGCTGGTGATTTGGAGATTTTTTTTGTTAAGAAATGTGATCAGGTGTATTCAGAAGTTCATTTTAATTTGTTTATCATTATTTGGCATCATGAATTATTATTTAGAGAGGAGATAGTTACTTTGACATATGAATTTAAGGTATTGTCTAGATGTTAATTACAGATTTTTTGTTTTTAAAAAAAGACAACTTTCTAGATGGGTTTTAGAGACAAGATATCTTTCTCTAGGAATATGATTCTCTGGAGGTGTTCTATAGATAGAATAAGACAAATATTGATACAGAAGAGAAAGTAATGTGGAGAGTTATTCCATATATTATTTAACCAATAATCTGGAATGTCGATTTACAGCACTTTTGGTTTGAAAATATGGCTAAATCCTTAAAAATACCGAAATTATACCCTTTTCGAATTAATACCAATATGTACCTCTTAACTTCATTTTAGGTTCGTGATGCCAATGAAGAAAATATTCTACACAAAATTTCATTACCAGTCTCTGAATATCGGAAATACTTAGATGCAATATATACATGCATTAGAATACCAGCAAAAATTGCAGCATTCAAGAAAAATAAAATATTGGGATTTCGTACAATTGATGCCGGTTTGTGGCCATATAATATATTTTAGAGGTGAGGTACCAATGAAAGACATAAAATTGCACTATAAGTCTCTGAACAAAAGAAATTGAAAAAACACGATATATGTATGAAATATATACAAGAAATCAAAAAATAATAGAAATTTAAATATTTGTGGCTTATTCGAATTTCGGCCAATTTGCCGATTTATACTTCATTAAAGGGAAAATATGTCAATGGAAAAAATATTTCTCAGAATATTTCACTGTAAGTCACTGAACATCAGAAATCGGTATATATACTATATATACGTGATATATCTGCAATTACTTGGGTATATTTACAAGAATATGCGTATATTGCTAATTTTGTGGTTTTTAGGAATTAAAGCTTATTTGTTGCATTATACCTTACTTTAGAGGCTTGATGTCAATGAAAGAAATATTCTACTGGAAATTGAACTATAACTATCGGAACACCCGAAATCGGTAGATATAACACATGTACATGAAAAATAAGTCCAAATGTAGGTATATACACCAAAAAAAGGCTTTTCCTTATTCTAGAGGGGATTTAATGAGTTGGGGCCCATTTGGACCGTTATACTGCACTTTTGGGGCATGGTGTTAAAGGATAACATATTCCTCCGAAAATTTCACTATAAGTCTCGGAACACCAAAAATCCCTAGATATAACACATGTATATGAAAAATTAGTAGGAATTTAAGTATATAAACAAGAAAACTGTTTCTCGTTATCTTGGAGCGGGGTTTTATGAATTGGAGACCGTTTACTTCATTTTTCGGCAAGGGTATCAATGAAAAAATATTGCTAAGAAAATTTCACCATAAGTTTTTGAACATCAGAAATCGTTATATATAATATATGCACGAACTATAGTAATAACTATTTGGGTATATATACAAGAAAATAAATATTTCGCTAATTTTGTGGTTATTAGGAGTTGGCGTTCATTTATCGCATTTACACTCACTTTAGGGTCATGGTATTAATGGAAGACATATTGTACACGAAATTTCACTATAAGTATCGGAATACCTGAAATCGATAGATATATTACATGTACCTGAAAAATACGCAGCAATTTATGGGTATAAATCTAGAATAAGCTTTTCCTTACCCCCTCGAGAGGAGTTTTTATAAAGTGGAGCCCATTTGTACGGTTATACCCCACTTTATTGCAGGGTGTTAAAGGAAAAAATATTCCTCCGAACATTCCACTATAAGTCTCTGAATACCAGAAATCGTTATATATAATATATGTACGTAATAAATCAATAACAAATTTGGTTATATACAAGAAAATAAATATTTTGCTAATTTTGTGGTTTTTAGAAGTTGGAGGCTATTTATCGCATTTAAACTCACTATAGGGCCATGTTATCAATGGAAAAAATATTCTACACGAAATTTTACTATAAATATCGGAATGCCAAAAATCGATAGATATAACACATGTACATGAAAAATAAGAAGCAATTTAGGTATATACACCACAAAAAAAATTTCTCGTTATTTTGGAGGGGGTTTAATGAGTTGGGTCCATTTGTACCGTTATACTGCACTTTTGAGCCTGGATGTCAAAAAAAAAAATATTCCTGAGAAAATTTAACTATAAGCCTCTGAACATCAGAGATCAATATTTTTATTATATGTAGACGATATATCAATAATAACTTTGGATATAACTATAAAAATACGTATTTAACTAATAATCTGGTTTTTAGGAATCAATGCCCATTTGAAGCGTTTATACTCCAATTTAGAGGTATGCAATCAATGGAAGAAATATTATACACCAAATTCCACTATAGGTATTGGAACAACAAAAATCGATAGAAACAACACATGTACATGAAAAATAAGAAGCAATTTGGGTATATTGCCCAAGAAAACCCATTTCATTATTTTGGAGAGGGTTTTATGAAATTGGGCCCCTTGTACCGTTATACTGCACTTTTGGGCGCGGGTGTCAATGGGAAAAATATTCCTAAGACAATTTCACTATAAGTCTCTGAATATCAGAAATCTTTGTTTTTATTATATGTAGACAATATATGAATAAGAACTTGGATATAAGTATGCGTATTTAACTAATAATCTGCTTTTTAGGAATCAAAGCCCATTTGAAGCGTTTATACTCCACTTTAAAGGTATGGAATCAATGGAAGAAATATTCTACCCTAAATTTCACTATAGGTATCGGAACACTAAAAATCGGTAGATATAATACATGTACATGAAATGGTAGGTATATAAATAAAAAAGGGGTTTCGTTATTCTTGAGGGTCTTTTATGCATTGGGGCTCATTTTTACCGTTATACTTTACTTTTGATACAGGGTGTTAAAGGAAAAAATATTTCACAGAAAATTTCATTTTAAGTCTCCGAACAATCGAAATCGGTATTTCTACTATAGGAACATAAAAGTCAATTTCAAATTGGATATAAATATTTTGTTGTTATTCATAATGAAATTACAGTTTATACCTACTTTAGGGGCATGATCGCAATAAAAGAAATGTTCTAAGCGGAATTTCACTAGATCTTCTGAGTGCAAAGTGGTCGCTGAAAAGATGATTTTTATCCTTTAAGGATCTGAAGCCATGATTATTGTATCTGACTACCTCCTTATGTGGAATTGTTAAATTTCATTCATATTCATTTTATATTTGGTCGTTTGTCCATTTTCCTCCCTGTTTCCTCCTCCATCTCCAAATCATATTACCACACCTCAATTTTTACCTCCCCCAATTTGAATTATTATGATTTTCCTGTTATCAATTTATGCCAGTCATATATCTGTCACATTTACATACTAACAGCAAGAGAACAAAAAAACGGAATTAACCCTTTTTCCGGAAAAATAATGTCCATTGTCATTATCATACTCCAAACAAAAAAAGAACCGAACGACAACAGCAACACAAACAAATCCAATGTATGCTAATCTAAATTGTCAAAATAGTTCAGTTCAGTTGTGCAGTACAAAATGCATTTAATCT
The DNA here is from genome assembly GCF_032173495.1 of Musca vetustissima. Taxonomy (NCBI): domain Eukaryota; kingdom Metazoa; phylum Arthropoda; class Insecta; order Diptera; family Muscidae; genus Musca; species Musca vetustissima. The sequence goes on from NW_026883045.1 coordinate 327,882, forward strand.
GTATAAATAGAGCAACAACAAAGCTAACAAAAAACCTGGACATGAAAAACATCTGCTCTTTTTTTCAAAATACCCCCTGGAACAAAAAGTACTGAACGAAAAAACTGAACTATTCTAACCTGAAGGTACTGAGTAAATTTTATGCAGTCGATCTGAACAAATAAACATTTATTATAATCAATTGTCTGTATTTATTTTGTAACTAGCAACGTGAAGGGGGAGAAGGGTAAAAGCGGCAAGGTGTGTCTCAGTGTTGCTGTGATACAGTAGCTGATTAATATGGTGTAACAGTTCAATATTATTAACATATGGATGATTAAGAAAGTAAATATATTTCCGTTAATAAAATCAATATTGGATTTAGGAATGCGGTTTCGACCAGGTATGAGTGCATGCAAGCTATATAACCGGCATGAAAACCATGTCATTCCGAACCGGGTCGAATATATTTTTATCCCCAAACTAACCAAATCAAAAACTGTTTTCATAGAATAGCTGCATACATTTCTGAGGGGAGGGTTTCAATACCCTTTAAATACAAATCGCCAATTTTCTTAAAATAATTTTAAAAAATCCGCGTCTACAATAACAGCCAAAAAAATATTTTTAAACTAGTGAGCGGAGCAGTATAATCGGACGTGGCCGACAATATGATACCCCACACAACTACCACGGAACTCTAACTTTCTATATTCTGTATTCTGAGCTTGGGCAATATTTCACGATATTTGCATCCCCTTGACCGATTAGATGTCAACAAATATTAGTAATATTCAGTAGGGGAGGGCTGTACTTGTCCTGGTTCCCTTTACCGTGGGTTATGTTGTGATTTTGGGCTTTCAGTTGTAGTCTATAGATCGACTCGAAAAAACACAAAAAATAAGTCTTCGGTCCACTTCATTCCGATATTATTATCTGATGATCTTCTAGATTTCCTCCGAATTCCATGCCACAACTAATTTTTGTGGCAACTACTGTTCCAAGACCCACACCATCGTCATCAGCTCCTGTTTGTTACATAATCGCTTATGTTCATCGAGATGAACTAAATATGATCCCATTGTTGCTGTTGTTGTTGCGATTGTTTGTTTCCTTACTGATGTAATTTTTCAAATGTTCATGCGATAATTCCAAGGAAATGAACACCAGTGGAATGGATATACCCATGTTAATATGTAAACAACTACAACAACGACAACAAATGTTGAGTGCTGATGTCTTTGTTTTCCATTTCTAAACTTGTAAACAGTGGCTGGCTTGTCGTCGACTGGATAGTATCAGCTCATGGTTTTTTTTTCGGTAATGTAAATATGTAAGTCTGTACGAAGTGAAAATGCAATGCAAACAAACCGAACAGAAAAAAAATTACAGACCAGACATAAAAAAGACCAAATCGTTGGACATTATGACAAATGACAAAAATACAGTAGCCAGCCCTTTCCGATGAAATGAAGAAAGTGGTAACCAAACTGAATCCAATAATGCCGATGATGAGAGGATGGTGAAGGAAAGCCAAGCTAGTCCACACCTTTGGTAAAGAGGAAACCCCCTAGCAAATGGCATACTTCTTGGCTGTTGGAAAACAAAAAAATGAAAAACAACAAAAATTGTATTCTACTCCAGTTGTTTTCCGAATGAGCAGGAACACTGGCACCCAAGTGCTAGTCGTAGTCACCTAACAAATAAACAAACAAAAGACAGCCAACCAGTCCGACACACAGAAAGGGGTTAACAGTGTGACATGTGAAAGGTATTAATGATCGAGACAAATATGACGTTCGAACATAGATACTCGTACATATGTTCATAGATTCCATGGAGGTATTAATAATTGTCTGCTTCAGTTCTATACGTTTTGTATTTGTTTATCAAATTGTATTTGTAATTTGTTGTATTTACTCATCATCGTTTTTTTTCTTCTAGTCACTCCAAACAGTGGCTGATTACTGTCACATTGTTAATTTTTTTTTGTCGTTGTTGTTGTCGTGAAGATGTTGTTGTAAATATTTGTTAAAATTATTAGTTCAATGGTTTGGTTGACTGATTACATTTTGAGTAGAGTTTTTGTTATTTTTTTAGATCTTAGAAAGACAACAACAGCGACAGGGGGATTGACACACTGTGAAAAGGGTTAATGAGGTGTGAGGGTGTTTGTTCAGCAAATGGAGCACACAGTGTGTATTTGTAGTACCTCTAAAATTCGTAAAAAATGTCATGTTGTCACGATAGATTGTAATAGGGTCCCATTTGAGGGTCAGCATAATTTTTGGAGACGATTTTTTAATTCCATCTCTCTATGTGAAAATTCGAATACAGATGTCGATATTTAAGATTTGTTTTTTTTTTTCAAAATACTTAATCCGAACCTCATACGGAACTAAAAAAACCAGTGAGCGGAGCAGTATAGTCGGACGGGGCCACCCATATGATACCCTACACAACTTCCACGAAAATCCAACTTTCTGTGGTTCTATATTCTGAGCTTGGTCAATAATTCGCGATATTTGCACCCTCTTGACCGACTAGAAGTCAACAAATATTACTAATATTCAGTATAGCCTTTCAAATTACTAGTTCAGATTCCCTGCACAGTTGGTTTTGTTATTCCGCTTTCAATTGCGGCCTATAGATCGACTCGAAAAACCGCAAAATATTAAGTTTTCGGTCCATGACCATAACTGGAACCTCATGGGACATTTAAAAGCGAGCTGCGCTATATTTCGGCTCTCTAGTGTGATAATGGGTTACTAAATAATATCTGAATACGTAAGCACCGATCCCCTTCTCCATGTAGAATTTCGCGATGTTCGGGCCATAATGCGGCCTCTGGAGCGACCAGAAAATCAAACAAAAACATAGTTTTTGGTCCATTTCATCCCCTAAATATTAACCGATCTTTACCAAAAACAATAGCGGTCTTCATTGGCCAGAACCGGTCCTACATGCAAAAATTTCGTGAAGATTGGTCCATAACTGTGGCTATAATACCCGACGACATAGTTGTGTAGGGTATAAAAATAAAGAAGCAAACTCCTGTGGGAGTTTCGAACCTATGAACCTACAGTGAGCATTTTAATAGAGGTAAAAATCTAGCTCATCTGATAAACAGATGTTCTGAATTACAAACACTTCGAAATTAAGTCCGAAAATCCCACCCACAACGAAAAAAAAACTATTTGTAATAAATCCACGCCTATGATAGCAGCCAAAACACAATTTTTAAAAAATCCATTGTTTCTCAAAGGATGGAGGACCTTCTGGTAGAAACATTACAATATAAATCAGTTTTGGGCATAAGGCCTATAATATGTCCTGCCTCGATTAAAGTATTTTGAAAGTTCTAGCCTCATCGAAGTCGCTCTAATTAATCAAAAGATAGAAAACCTTCGAAAATTTTCCATATCGTTCTTAAAAAGAAGTATTTCCATATAAGTCAATTTTTGACATGGGCCTCATAATAAACCCAGCTTCGTTTAAAGTATTCTGAAGGTTATATTCGTTCCACTCCTCTTATTATCGTCTATAAATTAAATCTTCAATTTTTTTCATGTGAAACTAACATAAAAATATTTTTTTCCAAACCCAAATTAAGTTCGATGATGGGATCCACTTCTTCTGGGGGCATATTTTTACTTTATATCGGCTATATTTGAGCATCTTCTCTGGTAGATACAACGCACAATCTGTGACTTCAGAGACCTGAATTTTTTTAAATTTTCCCCACTGTAAAGAAAAATTTCTCAAATTCGTTAATATCACATATGATTAACATCATCTAACTAACCACCCTTCAATATTCTCAAAGGTATTACAATCAAATTTTTCATATTAATATTTCTTTTCAGTACATTTGAAATGTAAAGCCACAGCATTACAATTATGTGCTACCGTATTGAAGAAAAAAAAAAACAACAATCATTATCCAATACTGTGGGAAACTGTGGCAATAAAAATTTCACAATTGTGGTTAGGGCAGCATTAAAACCGCAATCGAACAATGAAAACAAGAAGCTAATGGCTTTACATCCAGCCATTCAACCATCCATCCTACCAACCAACCAACCATCCATGCAACATACAACATTAATAAAGATCCCTAATGAACCCATTACCAATTAAAGCGTTACCTTTTGATGGCTGCCCTACAACGAAATGGCACCCCTTTTTTTCTTTTGAAGCAATTCACACGCACTCACACACACAGAGAAATTCTCAAACCAACATTTTCATAACAAAAACCTCAACATTTTTCCAAAATAAAATCCAGAAAACTTCATGTGAAAATCTGTGACCAAACACAACGAACAAACTTTTCAATCATTTATGGTTGGTCGGGATAATTTTTTAGGGCAAAAATCGCAAAAATGTTTGTTGGCAAAATTATAATTCCGCAAAAATGTTCGCCAGAAATGAGAAATCAAATTGTCATGCATGTCGAAAATGGGTGTAGATTTGCCACACTCAATCGGGCAACACACGTACTCACACACACTCACTCACCCAATACAATTGTTAATTGATTAACCCCTAAGTAAGGAGGAGGTCGCCAATAGCCACCACCCTTATCGCCTTCCCTAAACGGATAAGAGCGGAAACCAAAGCAAAAACATAAAGGACATATCGCACAATAAAAGGACAAATTAATTGGGCATTAGGGGTCATTGATAGTTTGTAGTTGTTGTCAACATTTGTGTTGTTGTTATCCTAGTTTGTGTTATTGCTATTTTATTATGGCAACCATTCACAGCCATTGTTTGGATTCAAACTGTCAATTTTTATAGATTTGTTAATTTCTTTCTTGTTATGGATAATTGGATTGCCAGGGTATGGGATAAGGTAGGCAAATAGAGAACTGAAAGTTGGTGGTTGGTTGTAATTTTTTAAGGAATTTGGAAGTTTTCTTTCTTTTATATGCTTTTATAGCTAAGGAAGTCCAATTTTCTACAGGAAATCTTCAATTCAGCCTGGTTGAATTATGATTTCTATAGGAAATCTTCAATTCAGCCTGGCTGAATTATGATTTCTATAGGAAATCTTCAATTCAGCCTGGCTGAATTATGATTTCTATAGGAAATCTTCAATTCAGCCTGGCTGAATTATGATTTCTATAGGAAATCTTCAATTCAGCCTGGCTGAATTATGATTTCTATAGGAAATCTTCAATTCAGCCTGGCTGAATTATGATTTCTATAGGAAATCTTCAATTCAGCCTGGCTGAATTATGATTTCTATAGGAAATCTTCAATTCAGCCTGGCTGAATTATGATTTCTATAGGAAATCTTCAATTCAGCCTAGCTGAATTATGATTTCTATAGGAAATCTTCAATTCAGCCTGGCTGAATTATGATTTCTATAGGAAATCTAGGAAATCTCAATTCAGCCTGGCCTCAGCCTGGCTGAATTATGATTTCTATAGGAAATCTTCAATTCAGCCTGGCTAAATTATGAGTTCTATAGGAAATCTTCAATTCAGCCTGGCTGAATTATGAGTTCTATAGGAAATCTTCAATTCAGCCTGGCTGAATTATGATTTCTATAGGAAATCTTCAATTCAGCCTGGCTGAATTATGATTTCTATAGGAAATCTTCAATGCAGTCTGGCTGAATTATGATTTCTATAGGAAATCTTCAATTCAGCCTGGCTGAATTATAATTTCTATAGGAAATCTTCAATTCAGCCTGGCTGAATTATGATTTTTATAGGAAATCTTCAATTCCGCCTAGCTGAATTATGATTTCTATATTAGATCTTCAACTGAAAAAGATAGCCGATGTGATTTGAGAAGAGTGCAATGTTGACCTATTTTCAAAAAATTAATGACTACTTCTAAGTAAATAGAAATTCTCACAAATTTCGTTCTAGAAAAATGCACATACTTATCTCCATATTTAATTATATTCTTGAATCTTTCAAAACCTCAACTATTATTAACTTGCAGTTTAAAATAAAATGCCTGTGGTTCAGTGCTCTTAAAAAATAGCTTTAAAACAAGCCCCCGTTGGTCACACCACAATAACTTTGTATAAGTAGCCATGTCATGAGTCACAACATGAGGTTGGGACCTACACCCCAACCCATACCACCCAGAAGGGCTGCCTATGCCAAGAATAAAGTTCGAAAAAAAGTTTTGTGGCACATAAAACTTGTAATACATATATGGATATGTATGTACCCAGCAGCAGCATTCGTAAAAATAAAAACCAACTGTTGACCACGGTATTCCACTACAGACAGAAGCAGCAGCAGTGTGTAGAGTGGTCCAAGTCATTCATCAGTTCAGTTCAACAAGGAAGTGAAAAATATATTTTCCAAACTGCAGACCATCATCATCATCATCGTATAATCATCGAGAGCAGAACAGTAGCAGGGCAGCATCATCCGAAGAAGAAGCTTTTGAGAATGCTGCGCCCTATAAACCACAAACAAATGTGTAGACAATGACAGATAAACAGCCAGCTACAAAGCTGGCTACTAGGCACTTTGGTTAACCAGACATGGACCCACCACAGAAACAGCAGTAGCACCATTGGCAGACAATGAATGAATGCAGTAGCCGATTTTGTTTTCCATTTGAAGAAGTTGAATGCATAAAACAGACCATTCCCAACTATTTATATCCGTTCGAAGTAGATGGTGTTGTTGTTGTTTTGTCCGTATTTTTATATTTTTGCATTTGTTTAACAAAATAGTTTTGTTTAGATTTTGTTTCTCTCGGCACACAAAAATATTTCCGTTTTTCAATATTTTGTTTGTTTAGAATGGGAACACGATTTTTTTTTTTTTTTTTGCTTACAATAAATTCCTGTTCTCCAGTTTTCGGGTAGCCAAAAATAATTATGATTTTATTTATTTTATTGTGGAAAAGACCACCCATAGAAGAATCCGAAAACGTGTGGTCTAGTAAAAAGATCATCGTCGTCGCCTAGTGTCAATATTTTCCCTTTGACGCGTCATAATTCTTGGGAGAGGATAGCAACCGGTAGCCAATGAGTTTACAGATTTAAATGTTAGTTTTGTAGCAATTCCTTTTCAAGTGGTTCCAACAGTAGTCCCGGCAACACTTTAGCTTCTACTGTCCTGTCCCATACAACCTGTGTTTATTTAGACTCCTTGGGTTTTTATTTATTTTATTTTCAATTTTTTTGTTTCAAAAACTAACCAAAATCTCCAGACACCCAAAAAACAAAAACAAAATCCACTTGTCACCTTATTAGTGCTGAAAATAGAACACAATTTGTGTGCTGGTGTCCACACGAGTTTTTGACTGTCTGTCTGCCATGGGGCATCTCAAATTTCTTGTCAATTTGTTTCAGTTTTTTTCTCCTTCTCATCATCGTCATCGTCTTCATCTTCATTTTCCACACCATGAGGGTTAAACAAACATTTCCAACTATCTCCGGTGGCTATGCCTTGCCTTTGGGGCCGAGTCTGTCACCCTGCCACAAAGTGTGAGTCCACTTGAGAATTTCTGTCGCATAAAATTTGTTGCTGCTCTTGTTTTTGTTGTTGTTCTGTCTGCATTTTCAAACATGTCAATAATGCAATTATCGTTTTGGAATTTTGTGTCAGTTTTAGTTTTTTTTCTTTATAGGTTTTTTGTTTTATCCATTATTTTTTGTTATCATAACCACAAACATTCCGAAACAAAATTACTTTCTTTCGATTCGATTCAAAACAAATAATGTCTTTAACATATTTGTCACAAGTGTTTTGTCTGTGGAAAACAGAGGGGGAAATCCAGAATGGAAATTTAGAAATGCGACGAGGAATGGAAATTATTTAATATCATTTATATTATTTCATATATATTGTGGGGAGGCTATCTAAGGCCTTTAAGTCGAAGATGGAAAAATTTGCCATTTATTTCAGACGAATTCGGCAAACAGTTCGGTTAGTAGAAAATCTAAATCGTCTGTCTATAAAAAACTGGGCCTTCTGTGTGTGGGATATAGTCTTTTACCTGTAGAAGACTGGGGGGGCTTCTTTCTACATACAGTCTTCGGCCTATAGAAAACCGAGGTATCTTGCTATAAAAATACCTGGAATTTCAAATTTTCTACCTTTAGTATACCGTGGTCTCCTGTCTATAGAAAATCTATTGTTTCTTCCATACATGTCTTGGAATTTCTGTCTATAGAAGATCTGAGTCTTTTGTGGATAGAATACCTGATATTTATTGCTTCGTCGGTCTATATCAGATCGGACATTTCGTCAAAGAAAATAAGTCCTCAGGAAACAAGGACCTTCGGCCTATGGAAGGCCTGGATTTTCTTCCTATAAAACCCCTGATTTTCCGTTTTTTGTCGATGGTATCCATGGTCTCCTGTCTATAGTAAATCTAGATGTTATACCCATACAAGTCTTGGATTTTCTGTCTATGGAATGGGTATTATGTCTATAAAAGACTGGAGTCTCCTGTCTACATAAAATATATTGGTCCATACAGCCTATGAATTGGTACTTTGTCCCTTGTAGACCTGAGCCTGCTGTCGTCGGAAGACAAGTTTCTTCGGCCTAAAGAATGTCAATATTTTCTTCATGTCTATGCAGAACTATTGAAATCTGAAATTTCTGTCTATAGAAAATCGGAATGGGTCTTAGGTCGAAAAAAAGAATGGAGTCTCCTGTGTACATAAAATATAGGTCCATACAGCCTCTGAAAGACCTGGATATTTTGTCCCTAGTAGACCCAAGCCTGCTGTCCTCGGAATACAAGTTTCTCTATACCTTTAGAATATCAATATTTTCTAGCTATAGAAGAAAATCAGGGTAGATCTATTGAAGCTCAGTATTTCATACTTTTAGAAAACAAATCTATAAATGATCTGGAAATTGTTCATAGAAGGTAGAGTACAGACGTCACTCATATATTCTTCATACTGAAATGTACAGAAGGTCTTCTAGTTACTGTGGATCTACAAAAGTTGTTGTAGAATAAAGATTTGGACTTCAGCCAAACGATTATCATCCAAAATGATATAATACCCAACAGATGATTGGGTATTTTTTTACTGAAGACCTAAATTTTCAACATATACAAGACCGTATTTGAAGGAAAGACAAAAACGTCGATGAGTTTGGTCCAGTCAAACATTTTATAACCTATAGAATAAAATAAATCCGGAATTTTCCAAGAAAAAATGGGTATACTTTGGATTTTCTTCATATAGATGAAAAATTTTTTTGTCTATAGATTACAAGAAATTTTCTTATAGAATACTCGAATATGGTAATCCCACACACTTCACAGACTCCACTGAAGACTTACAAGAGGTATTTTAGTCATAAAAACCTACAATAGAATACCCACATAAAGTACTATGTCCATAAAACGTCAAATTAATTTTAGCTACTGGGGACCTACAAAAGATCTCCTAGGAATAGCCTCCAAGGACTATTTTTTGTATTCTATGGTTACAAAAATATTCTCTCTACGATATGAAAGTTTCATCGAATAAAGAGGCGATGACCGAAATTATTGCCCATTTTGAAAGAAACGACGAACTGAATTACCATCAAATAAAAATGTATTCGCTGGGCACTCAATGTGCACCTTGGGGTCGTGGTACCAGAGGAAGTTTCCTTCCTTAGAGCCATCTTCGCATTGCACATAGGTTTGGCCAGTCCATAAACACATCTAAAATCTTAAGTTTTTGGGGTTGAAATATTTTTTTTAAGTCCTAGCAAAGGTTGGTATTACTGTATTTTCAGATTTTTAACAACAGATCCTCTGTCGCTTCCTAAAATAAATTCAATTCAAATCGAGCTTACAGGTGTCACTTTTATATGAAACGGTTAACTTGTAAATAACTTCCGAATGGAAAATATCGAAAAAATCTAAGAGAATTGTTAGAATCGGGGTCAGATTCGAAACTAGAGGCTACCCTGACTTTACCTCTACGTGATTAATGCCATTCTTTTAATATTTTATTAAAACAACAAACAGAGATTGAACCCGACTATTTGGAGCAAACAGAAATATTTTTCTTTTCAATTTCTAAAATTCCATAGGATCATAATATCTGAAGTTTAACAACAGATTACCCCTTACTTAGAATAAAGGATATGCATGGCTTGAAATCAGTCATTTAGTCTATTTTTGAAAATATTATTTATTTACAATATTTCTGGTAATCATTGGAAAAGACAATCTATTTAAAATTGAAAAAAAAATCTTCGTTTGTGGGCTTAACCAAGTCCAAAACAAAAAAAAAATAACAACACTTGAATGGATGAATGCTTGAGTGGAAATTGTGCATCCCAAAAATTGAAAAAAAGAAAACAAGGAGTTATTCGACATGAATATGCATTGTCATGACTTGGTTTTTGGTGTTAGGAGAACACTAGCAGCCAACCCTGCTATGGAATATTTTTCTGGTGAATATGTTAGAGGATTTTCCCATGAATATTTAGCGTGGATGACACAGTTTTTGTCTATGTGCAGTGTGTCGATCTGGCTGTATGATGTCTGTTTGTCCGCCTGCCACTGCCTCGTTGTCTGGGTAACAAAGGGGATGAATGAATGAATCGCCAAATGAATGAATTTTGTTTAGATGGTGTTGTTGTTATTGTTGCCATTGTTATTGAAATTGAAAACAAAAAACAAAAACACACATTGAATTTTTCTTCTTGTTGTTTATAAATATTTATGTAAATGTGATGTAAATATGATTACAAATCGAGGTATCTATTGGCAACAAGCTTGAAAAGAAAAACACACACAAACATACACACACAGGAGGTGCCAGCGAACCACCAGTGGTCGATTTTCATTGAAAAGACTTCATTTGTCAAAAACATCTACCGGACACAGTTAATAAAGTTTTATGGGCATCTCTTGCGCTCGGTGTGGGTTGTTGTTTATTTTTGGGGGTCTATTCAAGCATTACAATACGAACTTACCCTATATTACGTTGTGTTACTAATATGCAGCTATTTATGCAAGTAGTGAATGTCACACCTTCTAACATGTAAATATGTCTAATTTTGTTTTTGTTTTTGGGGGAATGGCATTCATTTAATAATAAAAAATAACCGAATAAAAACTGCATTCAATTTGCTGGTGCAGGGCATTTTCAGGCAAAGGTGGCAGGTGTATTGCATATTAACTAAATGACCGAACAACTGTGCCAGCCGTTAGGCTGCGTGCTCTAAATCATTTTCCGAAAAACAAAAACTAAATTAGTAACTAATGTTGTTGTTTATTCGCCTTTGTTATTTCAACAATTCTCCTAAATAGCTGTCCGTCCATCTGTTTTTCATTAGAATGGAATAAAACATGTTTTTTTTTGTGCCCTCAAAACAAGCAATTTATTAAAAATGTTTGATCATACATCATCACAACGCATGTTTAGAGTCCTCCTCGATCATTTTTTTGTTGTTCTTGGATCATAATTTATGCCCTGCTTCCTTTCGTCTCCTTTTGGCTAATTAATGTTTTATATTTTTATAACTCATGCTCATTTATTTTAGTATTTCTCTCTTCCGATATTATCTCCTCCATCTAATACACCTTTTTTGCCACATTCGTTACTAATTACCAACCATAGGGCCCCGCTCATTACTGCCCCTACTTAAGAAGCCTCATTAGAAGCAACACGCGCACATGTGTTTCTTTTTTTCTTCGTTTGATCGACGTAGGCGTTCCTACAAGTACACCTCTATTGTGTTCGATCTTTTTACCGGTGTTTTATGTGTTTTTAATTAACAGATGCTTTCTCTCGTTCCCCCGTCTTAATGACAGGATTCTACAACAAGAGGGAATTATGAAAATTTATAAGTTAATTTATGATATTCTAATTAACCACATTCAAGAAAAATTAAAAATATCGTTTAGAAATTTCGTACAGAGAAATGAAAAGGAAAACAGAAATTTTCATTTCTGTGAAAATTATTTTTAAATGAGGGCTGTAAAATAGATCGGAGTTATACAAGATATCAGCAATTTTATAATATTTTTTAAATACTATCAAGGCTTGGATTTTTTAAATACCTTCAAGGCTTGAATTTTTTATACAGTACTGTAGTACTCGATCTAAGGAAAATTTTCTACCAGGCTGCTCAGATTTAAGTCCAGCATTTGTTAATGGACTGCTAGAGATTTAAACAAAGATTTTTTATGGAATTTTGTTCTTGGAGCATCAGATACATAAAGAGGATTTTCTAATGTACATCTCGAGATATATTTAAAAATACTCAATATGTAAAAATTCGTTTTATGGAGAATATTTATACTCTACACAAATATGTTGTCAGGGTATTATAGCTTTGTGCAGTCCCAAGAGTTTGTAACGCCGCGAAATATTGGTCCTAGACCCACCTTTATGTGTACCGATCGTCATGTCTCGACTAGCTGAGTTGGTCTAGACATGTGTGTCCGTCCGTCCGTCTGTCCATTATATTTTGTAAACACGATACAGGTCACAGTTATGGACCACTATTTACGACATTTTGCATTTAGTATGGATTCTGGCCAATGATGACCCCTATTGTTTTTGGTAAAGATCGATTAATATTTAGGGGATGAATTGGACCAATTACTTATTTTTTGTCGTTTCTTTTTCTGGTCGCAATTATGGCCCAAACATGGCGATTTTTTACATGGGGAAGGGGATCTGGCCAAGGAATAAGCATGCCTGTTTTAATAAAGATTGGTCAATATTTAGCGTTAAATGGACCCTGACTTTTGTGTGAAAAATTACAAAATTTGTATTCTATGGCTTATTTACTTATCCCTGAAGGACATAGGCCCGAGAAGTTGATAGTATATCCAAGAGAAGTGGTTGACCTTTAAATTGATACCAATTATATTGTCGTATGTACACATTATCACACTGGAGGGCGGAAATATAGCGCTGCTAGCTTTGAAATGTTCCATGAGGTTCCAGTAATGGCCAATGACAACACCAATAATTTTCGTTGATGATCAGATGATGATTTTGAGAGGAAGTGGACCGAAACCTTAAATTTTTTTTTTTTGTTTTAGTCGTTCTATCTATAGACCACAATTATAAGCCGAACATCACAACACAACCCACGGTGAAGAGAATTTGGACAAGTAATTACGGGGGAGGTACTGAATTAGAAGAGGTGCTGAGACTGCAAGAAATATTGCAACGAAAAATTGTCTAGACTCGGAATAAAAATCCACAGAAAGTTAGAATATGATCGGCCCCGTTCGACTACTGAGGCGTGTATTAAAAATAAATTAATTACTGTCAATGCGAGAATTTGAAAAAAATAATTACTACCGAAGCCTGGATAAAAAATATAATTGCTGCTAAAGGGCAATTTTTTTTAATATTTTTTTCATCAGAGACAGAGAAATGTTTAAATATTTCTTTTTTTTTAATTTACTATTTCGGTTTCTTAGAGAGTGAAAACTTCTTCGCAGAAAATATTCGATATAGGACCACGTTTTTGTAGCTCTCATATAACGGTACCGCATGTTTTTGGTAATTTGAAAGTTTCTTCAACAAAATGTTCAATGGTTAATTTTAGTTATAGCTCTCCTATACAGGTTTCGCCACATAAAATTTTATTTTGTTACCGCGCAATTTAACCCAATTTCCTTTTCAGATATTCCTTCACGTGGAACTTGTTTTTATAGGAAGCATTTTTAAAAACCTCCCCATTTATTTAAAAAAAAGTTCTGTTTTTTATCAATGTCATTAAAAACGAAGAGCAAAAATACATCAACCACATTTAAAAGTTCTTCCCTACTTTTTTTATTTAGAAATAAAAAACTGCACTTCGTCCAAAAAAAAAAAAAACAACAACCTGAAAACTTTGACACCATTTCATCTCTCCATTTAAACAAATACATCCAACAGATGTTTGACATCAAAATTATTGATCTGTGTCTGTTCGGACATCAACAATACTCTAATGCGGGAGAAATGGAAAAGCTAAGGGAAAAAGCACAGCAACAACAGCAGCCGTTTCGTTTCAAAAATGGAAATTGAGTAGTCAACAAGAACAAAAAACACACTACAACAACAATGGCAACAAGACATAACATAATTTTTAATGATTTGTTTATAAATTGATCCACTTAGTGTGCAAGGAACAAACAATAGGCTTTTCATTTCTGGAAAATCATGAAAATGGAGATGCGATGCAGTTGGAAATAATTCTGAAGACGAAATTGAATCTCAAATATTAAAAATCATATTTGTTACGATTCTTTAGAAGATTTTTTGTTCTGTTCAACGTTTTAATTTCAATATTCCAGGAAATAAAAAAAAACTAAAATTGTTTCCAATGAAAACTAGAACCCCTGAGATTTTTATCTAACACTATCCGAGATAAAGAGAGACCAAAACAATAATAAGCTGAAATGTGTCAAAACCAATTAATTACCTTCATCAATGCCATCATCGGTAGATGTCAACCCCCTTCCAATATAAACATCACTTTTTTTTTCTCCAAAATCATGCAACAAGATTTCTGGGTGGACCATTGATTCATTTCAACAAAGAAAAAAATAAAATCATATCCCTAAACGTGATATCTAAACCCTCCTGACTTCATATCAATTTTTTTCATCAAATCATCAGAGCCTAAGGTGACAACAATTGTCACGGTTTCTTTTTTTCTTCATCTCCGTGTTCTCCTTTATTGTGTTTCATTTAATTGTTTCATTGAATTTCGTCATCATCGTGTACGTGTTTCACAAAACCCCTCTACTGCTTTGGCTTCCACTGAAACGGAAGAGGTTTTCGTTTCTGTTTTGTTGGTTAGGTAAAAAAACACCCGTAGCCTAGTTACCTTTCATCTCCGTTGTTCACACAGCATTTCATTGTTTCAAATCTTTGAAGTTTATCTGGATTAAAAACTAAAATAAAACTCAAAGGTAATCATGTGTCAACTTTACGATTTGACATTTTCATGTCAATGTTCCACAGAATAATTCGACTAAGCCCTATTAACTTCGAAAATGATAGTAAACGAGATCAGTTTTTTCGTAAGAAATTTAAATGTTTCTATTATTTCTCAGAACAAATATTGAATGTTATACACTCGAAACATAAACCGATTTAATTTATTCATGTTCTTCAAAAATTGTTATACTAGAATCTAGAATTTTTCTATTAACAGTTTGGTAAGATTTTCATATAGAACATTTTCTATAGCGAATAGTCACCGAAGAAAAATGTTTCAATAAAATGTTTCTATACAATTTTGTGTATTAAATTTTGATGTTAGGATCACTGTTAGGGTGTAGGATTGGGGTTTGTAGAAAGTTTTGGAAATTCGTACTAATGTGTAATAAATTTGGTACAATTTAAATTTTGGGTGAACCAGTAAAGGTGGAATCCTGAAATCAGATAGGCCCACTCTTTGTGTGTAGGATTGGAATATATAGAAAGTTTTGGAAATATGTACTAATGTGTACAAAGTGTGAATTTAGTTGAGCCGATAGAGTTGGAATTTGACATTTGGAGTTTGGAGTGTACTAAATGGCACTAAATTCGTTATAATTTGGATTTTGAGTGAACCGATGGAACTGGAAACCTGAAATTTGGAATTAAGATTGGGGTATGTGGGGAGTTTTGTATGATTGTTATTTAGGTAGTTACGGAAATTTATAATAATGTGTACTAACTGGTTCTAAATTAAATATGATTTTTTTCGAAATAAGTATTACAGGATTAAAAAGGGTAATAAATTATACCAAATTTTTAGTATAGAGCTAGATTTCTATTGCGGTCAGAATTTGTGTGTAGAGTTGATATATGGAGGTATTTTTGGAATACGTACATAGGTACTAAGAGTCCTGTTAGCCCCATATAACGCTACACCCCATTATTCGGTATGTTGAGGTCACGTTTTTCAAACAAATTTGCTCGAATTTGTTTTACAGGTTCTCATAGGGTGTAAAATCCTTCTGCCAAAAATGGTATTTTTAAGGCTTTGCTCGCATTTTCCCGTCGATGTGGCTGTAATATTGTCTATATTGATAAGTTTTGAAATAGCTCGTATATAAAATTACCGTCCCATTTTTTTTTTGTTTTTTTTTTCTTTTTTTTTTTTTGTTAGGTTTTGGCGTATTTTTGAAATAGATCCCTGTGTTGACATAGCATCCATATAATGACCCCGGTATTTTGAAGGTTTTAGCCGAAGAATTTCACTTAAAATGCTCTAATTTGGCAAATCCGATTCATCAAAAATATTTTAACACTCTTTTTAGACAATTTTCGACGATATTTTGGCATAGTCCGCCAGATTTTATATATATAGTTAAAAAAAAATCTTTTAAAGTAACCTCCATTCAAATGGCCCGTTTCATTTGTATGGAGGCTATGAAGTTCCTAACTCATTTTTTCTACTTGGTTCTCTGTAATTTGAAAAATTATTTTTTAGAGCATTTGATGGAGAGTATTAAAAATTCGACTCGGCCAAACTTGATGACGTTTTTTTTTAATTTTAATAAATAGTTTTTTTCAAAGAGTCTTCATACTTTCAAATAATGAGTTTATAAAAGACTAAATAAGTTATATTTTGTTCGGAAAATGTCAGCTTGGATTTCTTAAATATTTTCAAGGAATGGCTCCGTAGAGGGAATTTTAAAGGACTATAGAACGTTGATAATTTACGGAATGTGTTTGCAATGGATTTAAAGCCAAAGGGATTGAAAATTCACGGCTTTGGTGAGTATATGAAAACCTCAGAAGAAACAAATTCGTTATAGGTCAAAGATTGGAGATACAGCGTTATATTTTTGCTAGCGACGGGTAAAATTGAGAATAGATTAATAAAACGTTAAAATATTGATTTCTCGTCTTTTTGTAGAATATTGCGAGGATGGAAAATGACATCTTGAGATTATTGGAGTCCGGTTCAATAAATTACAATAGCTAGGAATGAAAATATGAAGCTATCTCTTTAAGCACAATAGGGTCGCCAGCAAACAAATTATCACGCCATATCTCCAAACTTTGACCTTTGAACTATTTTTCCTTTTGGGGTTTTCATATACTCACAAATGTTTTTCATTCCAATAGGATAGTTTCCAGTCATGACCTCAATGACCTCAATTTTTGTCGCAGAAGTTTTAAAGGACCGGATAAGCTTCTCAGTTTTTCAATGGTCTTCAATATCTTTGGACACTTCCAAGGTGCTAAACGAACAAGAAGATTTTTTCCAACATCTACTACAAATTCCCCTGACTGAGGACTTAACAATCCTATAAGACAAAGCGAAAATTAGGAACTAAAATTGTTTCCTTAAACAATATTTTAATAGAAAATCTCCGCATTAGGTTAGACTGCGGTGTAGAATTTCCCATCACCGAAAATTTTCCTTGAATACATTTTCATCAGTAAAATTATGTTAACTTGGTTATAAACAGCCAACAAGCATTTACCTTACTGCCCTAAATGTTGTTGCTGTTGCTTTTGTTGTAATTTAAATGACTTTCAAAATTCAGTTTAATTAAGTTATTAGGTCACTTTTTAAATGCTGCAACAAAAAACAAAAAGCTTTCTCACCAAAATGTTGAGGTTTTTATTTACCGAATAGCAGGCAGATCAAAAGAATGGTGCAGAGTTTTTGGGAAGTTGTAAAATTTTAAATCTTTTGTAAATCTCTCTGTGATTTGGTTGTGTAATTTCCTCTTAAATTTCATGGAAATACCGACTTGGTTTTTTTAGGTAAATGAGGTTAGCCTCTGGTGGGGTTATCTTTGTTTTTGGTGTTGAAGTGTTGGCATGGAATGGTGGTAAATTTTGTAATGGCGGGCTATGCCAATAAATACTGTGGCCAAGAGGAAAGAAAGCTCCGATGTTTTACAATTGTACCAAAAAAAACTATTACCTACTATTTACAAAAAGATACGTAAATTTTTTGGAGATTACAATAAAAAAATAATGTTTGCTGAAGAGGGTAGGTAGTTGTTGTTGCTCGCAGCATGTGCCTTTCCACCGGCTGTATTTCAATATCGTTGTATTTATTTAAGATCTGGATTATTTAAACAGTGAAAACCTTTGTCAAATAGCATAGTCTAGGGGCTCAAAGATTACCTAGACAAAGAATAAAGACAAATATAACAAAAAATGAAATACAAATTTAAATAAATTTAAATTGTTGAAAAGTAAATAAAGATCCGACCACAGACCAGAGACCAGAGTCACCAAACATAAATGATATCTAACCATTCAACCGAGCATATTTGCTTTTGTTCTCCAACGGGCAAACAATCAAACAACCAAACCGACTGACTAGTCATCTAACCACGAGTTTATTCCTATTATGTTGTTCCTTTAAGAACAAAAAATAACAACAAAAATAGAAAAAAATAAAAATTAAACAAAAAATAATTCACTCTTGACTTGACTTTTATTTACAATTTATTTAGAATTATTGTTTTTGTTGTTGCTTTTGTCGAGCTGCAATAGTACGAACATCCAGCATCCGAACCCAATCTATGCGGCCTTCTTCTATTCTGCTGCTGCTCTTTGGGATCTCAATTGTCAAGTGGTGCCAGACCATAAATTGTTCAGTTGTAACATGAAAATGTGTTGACAACAGCCTACCAACCGACCGAACGACCGTCCAAACGACGAAGCGCAATGCCGCTTGTCTTACGTTGTAAATTTTCCGGCCTCCAAATTCCAGTGGTATCTGTTTTTCTAGCTCTGTTCTGTTGTTTTATTTCATCGAGAGAACCAAAAGACAAACAAACAGTCAGTGGCAGACAAAACTGACTAGGAGCTGAATTGTGGGGAGCAGAGGTGGTGAGCGGAGGGGACAGGGTGGTGTGTCAGTACTTTTGTGGTAATTGTGGCACTTACTAATGCCGACGGCGTTGGACCGTCGTACCACAAGTTCATGAACTTGAGACATTGAACTTGTGATCAAATACTACTACCCTCAGCTTCCTCCTCCTTCCCCTCCTCCTGCAATAGCAATCATCACCCAGTGGAGCAGAGCAGCATCATCATCACCATTTACATCATCAGGCTCATTATTACAAAAGCAAAAACAACAACAAAAAGCCAGCTTAACTTTTTTGTGTCTGTAAAGGCCATCAGGCAATTGTAAAGAAAATCTTGTTGACTTTAGTTACACGAAGTGGATCGGAGCGGAGAGGTTTATTCTCTGTGTTTTTGTGTTTACATTTCGGCTACTTAAACTGCTCCTAGACAATGCCATCTGGTTTTTCACTTGTGTTTGTATTCCTTTTGTGAAAGTGACTGCCAACTCCTAAAAAAAACAATGGCATTTTCCAAAGCAAACAATTTTTCGTTCGGGCTTCTTTCGCTGACGTCGTAAAAAACACAATGGGGAACTACTTGATAATGCTTCTGGACGATTTTTGGTCGTTGTTGTTGCTATTCTTTTGCTTATAATTACAATGTTAAATATCAATTGCCAGCTCATAATTTGCTGCTATTAATCAACTTCTAAATTGTTATGTTAAAATATTTAACAATTTGATTTCGGAACTTTAAGATTTGGGGAGTTTTTTTTGGGGGGCTTTGAAGTTTTCCCCCTCCCCGCCCAAAACTGAAGTTGAAGAACAATTTAATTAGACAAAATAAATGAACTAGTATTTTTATTTGTTAGAAGGCGATGACAGCTCCACATATGGCTTCAGTTACCACAATGAATATTTTCTTAATTTGAAAAGTTTTTATGGAAATTTTCAAAACTAAGTTTCTTTATAGAAAATTTATCATTTGACACCGAAAATTTTTCAATAGAAATAATACAACAGCTAGAAACATTACAACACTAGACAGTGAATATTTTCTAGAGAAAATATTCTTAAAGACAAGCCGGACCGAATTTTTTATTACCTCCAACATGAGGTGTGCATTTAAAATTCCTCAATTCGGTTAGGACCTTTTTAATGGGGGACTAAGTCTCTGAGAGAAATGAATAACAAATTACAGAACCTTAGTTGGAAAAAATGGGCTAAGAAATCCAACATACTGGGACCTTTGTATAGGGGTTATTACAACAAAAGAACCTATATTGAAAAATTATAGCCACTTCGGAGGAAAAATACGAGCCAATACATAAAAAAATAGAAAATGGAAACGGACCTTTGCAGGAAGCCAAAGATGTACACAGGAATTTATTTCGGTGCCATAAAATATTTTCTCTGTGGCAAAAAACAATTAAGGTAAGAATTCAAAGGATGACAGCTATCCTTCCATGCGTTCCTGCAGAGAGCTCGATCAAAAAATAAACCTACATTGAAGAAAAAATTAAGAACCTTGAACCCAGATTGCCACATTACAACCACTTAGATTGAAACATGTATTTAGGACCATAAAAATAAATAATATTAGAAAAATCCAAAAACAGATCTATGTCGAAACATAGACCAGTAATGATAACTTTCTGTCAATATATTTTTAACCCTCTTAGAACTTGGAATCATAAATTACAGCAACGTGGGTGAAAAAAATCAGATGTATCTTAAATCTACTGAAATGGTGCGGTACGTTACGAATTATTTGTACAACAATGTTTATCACCCTGCAAGAACTCGGAATACTAAATTAAAGCCTCTCGGTTGGGAAATACGGCAAACAATTGAAAACCAGTGAGCGGAGCAGTATAGTCGGGGGCCGACGGGGCCGACCATACGATTTTTATTCCGAGCCTGGTCAATATCGACTACAAAAAACAAAACAAATTAAGTTTTCGGTCCATTTCATCCCAATATTATTATCTGATCATCATCGAAAATTATTGGCGTTGTCCTTGACCATAACTGGAACCTCATGGAAAATTTCAAAGCATCCAACGCTATTTTCCGTCCTCTAGAGGGGTGATGGGTTACTAAATAATATCTGAATACGTAAGCACCTGTGAATATTTAAGTGTAACTCCCACATCCGAGTACATACGATAATATAATTGATATCAATTTAAAGGCCAACCACTCCTCTTGGATATACTTTCAACTTCTCGGGTCTATGTCCTTCAGGGGTAATTTTTTCTTTTGTAATTTTTCACACAAAAGTCAGGGTCCATTTGACCCGCTAAATATTGACCGATTTTTATCAAAACAGGCATGATTATTTTGTTGGCCCAATCCCCTTCTCCATATAAAATTTTGCGTTGTTCGGGACATAATTGCGCCTCTGGAGCGACCAGAAAATCAGACAAAAATAAAGTTTTTGGTCCATTTCATCCCCTAAGTAATAATCAATTTTTAACAAAGACAATAGGGGTCTTTATTGGCCAAAACACATCCTACATGCAAAATTTCGTGAAGATTGGTCCATAACTGTGGCCTGTATCGTGTTTACAAATTATAATGGACAGACGGACGGACGGACACACATGTCTAGATCGACTCAGCTCGACGAGATATGTCGATCGGTATACTTAAAGGTGGGTCTAGGATTTCCAATATTTCGCGGCGTTACAAAACTTTTGGGGCTGCACAAAGCTATAATAGCCTGACAACATAGTTGTGTAGGGTATAAAAAGTACCGAAAAATATCATTAAAAAATCTCAGAGTCCTTCGAAAAGAAAAATTAAAATATCTCAAAAAAGAGAGAAATAAATGAAATCAACGCTATGGGTTCTTTGAAAAAATATTTTTTTTTCAATTAAATTTTACAAAAATAAAAAAAGATTTTTCTTTAAAATAACACGCTCTGCGGGCAATAGAACAAATCTTTAAAAATCTACACTTCAAGTTCATTATGGGCTCTTTAAAAAATCTATATTCTACAGATTCTTTGTAAGCAAATATTAAAAAAAATCACTCCTTTGAGTCCTTTGGAAGAACTTTCATTGACCATCCGACACTCTGGGTCTTTTGAAAATATTATTATTATTTTTCGTTAAGAAAATATTATTTTAAAGCTTTGGGGGTCCTTTATTTATTAAATGCTACGGTTTATGTCCTTTGAATAATTTTTTTTCTTTTTTTGTCAAAAAGTTTGGAAAATATTCTATATAAAATTCACCCTCTGGATGTCTTCCAAAAAATATTGTTTAAAAAGTTCGCAATCCGCCCTTGTTGGTCTATATATATTAACAATTTCTTTATAGGAAAACTTTAAATTTGACAATAAAATTCTGCAACTAATAAAATTCAGGAAATTTTTTCTATACCGGAAAATCAAAATTTTTGTGAAAATTTTTGTATAAACCATTTAATTCATTTCATTTATACACTATTTTCTCAATTTTTATCGTTATTTTTATATCATCGTATTATCACTTTTTATTACTCAAACAAAAATATATTTTTTTAAATATTTCATAACTGCAATATATTTCATATTTGTAGATAATGCATAAAAATGTTTCAAAGCCATACGTTGCAAATATAAAATTTATGAAAATCTTTTACACACACACACGATAAAAAATCGAAGGAAAACCCATAAAAATGCGGCAAATAGCTTTGCAAAATGCTTACACAGGCTATAAGAGCTCAGTGCATTCGTTATTGGAGTTGTTGTCGTCTTTGGCCACTAAAGCAAAACTTAAAATTCCTCAAGGATATTTTTATCGGCATAAATCCTTGTTAGTGGAGATTTGGCAAATACAACAAAAACAACAACAATAGTTTATTACATCTGCTAAAAATGCAGATAATGTAATTTCAGGATTTTTTCTTTTCTTTTTCTTTTTTGGGCAAAAAATATGGTCAAATGTTAAATGGCTTTTGCATTTAGAGCCTAAACGATTTGCAACGGATCTTAAGGATTAAAGTAATTGCGGGCAATTTGTAGTAAGGACTAAATATGGATTCATATATAAAAAAAATTGTAATTACATAAAAGAGGTGGATGGAGGGTGGAAGGACGAGAAACTAGCAACTAAACTTTTATGCGAATAATAATAAAGGTGCAGCAGCAGCAGTTCAGTATTTTGGGGGATGATTGTTCGTTCAAACTAAACCTAAATGCTAGTTTGCCATTCTACTTGTCCTTTATCCAATATCAAGAAAAGAACAAGTGCAAATATGTTCCATGGTGATTATAGCTCTGGTGGGGGTTTGAGGCAATTTTCGATGGCAACTACGCCCCGCATCAATGCACTTTGGTTACGCTTTTCATAACCAACTGATATTAATGGTGGCCACAAACGATAATCATTTCGCTTATTACAGCGCATATATCTTTCGATTTCCTTCCAATTTCTATGCGCTTTTATTTCATTTCAGTTCTTTGCGTTATGTGTTGTAATTATCCATATTTTCGAGCATTTCGTTATGCTTCTCAGTGATAAAAATATGTTTTTCTTTGGTTTTTCATTTCATGGGAGTGGGAAAAGGGGAGTTGAAATGAGAAATCTATCGTCAATTGGGGGAGGGTGTTTTTGATATTGGATAAAATTCAAAGGGGGCGAAATTGAAGTGCATCATCTGGGGAGAACTGGAGTCGTTCCCTTACACATGTGTAATTCATCATTTAACCATAAATAGTTTCTGCCTTCTTGTTGTTTTCTTCGGCAAACGTGAGTAGTGTATCGGATTTCCTTATCGATCCATGGAAAATTAAATTGGATTAGAACAAAAGGGATAAACTTGTCTAAGGTGTAATGATTAATTACAAGCCAACATTTAAGTTTATCAAATGAAAAAAAAATTTTGGGGGTATATCAAAGAAATCCACTGTGATAAATATTGGAAAAAGTTGAAAAAATAATCTTTAAAAAATCCACGCCTTCTTTCAGCTTGAAAAAATAATCTATAAAAATTCCACGCCTTGTTTCAACTTGAAAAAATATTCTTTGAAAAATCCACGCCTAATGACCCTTACATAAAACATAGTGATCCGGGGTCAATGACCTTTAATCCGAGTTCAATGACCCTTAATCCGGATTAAGCTTTAATCCGGGGTCATTGACCTTTAATCCGGGGTCAATGACCTTTAATCCGGATTAAGCCTTAATCCGGGGTCAATGAACCTTAATCCGCATTAAGCCTTAATCCGGGGTCAATGACCTTTAATCCGGATTAAGCCTTAATCCGGGGTCAATGACCTTTAATCCGGGGTCAATGACCTCTAATCCGGATTAAGGGATTAAGGCGTAATCCGGATTAAGGGGATTAGGGATCAAGGCTTAATCCGGATTAAGGGATTAAAGTTTAATCCGGATTAAGGGATTAAACTTTAATCCGGATTAAAGGTCATTGACCCCTGATTAAGGCTTAATCCGGGTTAAAGGTCATTGACCCCGGATTAAAGGTCATTGACCCCGGATGAAAGGTCATTGACCCCGGATTAAAGGTCAATGACCCCGGATTAAGGCTTGACCCCGGATTAAAGGTCAATGACTCCGGATTAAGGCTTAATCCGGATTAAAGGTCATTGACCCCGGATTAAAGGTCATTGACCCCCGGATTAAGGCTTAATCCGGATTAAAGGTCATTGACTCCGGATTAAGGCTTAATCCGGTTTAAAGGTCATTGACCCCCGGATTAAGGGTAATTGACCCCGGATCATTATATTTTATGTAAGGGTCATTAGGAGTGGATTTTTTAAACATTATTTTTTCAAGTTGAAACAAGGCGTGGATTTTTTAAAGATTATTTTTTCAAGTTGAACCAAGGCGTGGATTTTTTAAAGATTATTTTTTCAAGTTGAACCAAGGCGTGGATTTTTTAAAGATTATTTTTTCAAGTTGAAACAAGGCGTGGATTTTTTAAACATTATTTTTTCAAGTTGAAACAAGGCGTGGATTTTTTAAACATTATTTTTTCAAGTTGAAACAAGGCGTGGATTTTTTAAACATTATTTTTTCAAGTTGAAACAAGGCGTGGATTTTTTAAACATTATTTTTTCAAGTTGAAACAAGGCGTGGATTTTTTAAACATTATTTTTTCAAGTTGAAACAAGGCGTGGATTTTTTAAACATTATTTTTTCAAGTTGAAACAAGGCGTGGATTTTTTAAACATTATTTTTTCAAGTTGAAACAAGGCGTGGATTTTTTAAACATTATTTTTTCAAGTTGAAACAAGGCGTGGATTTTTTAAACATTATTTTTTCAAGTTGAAACAAGGCGTGGATTTTTTAAACATTATTTTTTCAAGTTGAAACAAGGCGTGGATTTTTTAAACATTATTTTTTCAAGTTGATTGATATAAAAATCTGATGGTTCATTTTTGTAAATTTCATTGCACCATCCTGTATTCGATGCCCTTCTGTTGCAAATTCATTGACATTCATTGCAACAAATTAATATTGTGTTTGACAAGCTCTCTCTCTCTGAGCTTTACGTTAAACATTGTCATGAACTTCATTAAATGTAGTTTTGTTGTCACTGCTGTGGTTGTTGTTGGTGCTGTTGTTGTGATGGCACTTCTCCACACAATTGTCCTTGTTGTCGTTGTCGTCGCCATCGTCCCAACATCAACCGAGTGAAATCATGATTTTCTCCTTCATCACCATCAATAATTATTGTCATCAGTCATTGCTGCCACACCAGCGGTGGCAGGAGCAGCAACATAATTTATGCTGAATGCAACAGCAACAATATGAGCGATGACTGACATACAGAATACATGGCATCCTTGCAGTGCCACCATTGTGTGTTCAACACTCAGTTTCCCCAGCTCGCTTGCTCGCTCCTTCCCTCGCTCACTCACTCGTTCGCCGTACCGTCAATAATGTTTTTAATGACAAACAGAAGTGACAGTTTTTATTGCCGTAGTTTGGCAAACAAAACGATGACGGCTTCATCATTACGCCAAAAACGAAAAATAAAACGATACAACAAAATATGCAAGGCGTGTGGACAACAACGAAAACTAAATGTGACAGAACGAGGGAATGGAGCACCGCGATGGACGGACGGACATGCGAACTAAATGAAGGGTTTTTTTGGTGTAAAGTTTTTTTGTTTCTGAATTTTTTGCACCGCAGTGAGTTCGCCTTGGCTTGCCTTGCCATGCCACCATTAAGTGCTACAAAATTATGTTATTATCGTGTAGCAAGCATATTGTTGCACATCGTGGCTCTTGTTGTCATTGTTGCTGTTGTTGTAACACTGTCAAAAAACATGAGCAATTACTGGGACAAAACATGCCACTAGAGGTGGAGTTGATGTTGCCACTATGCGTGGCAAGGGCTTGAGGAGTAGGAGGACGAGTAGTAGTTGACGATTTTCCTGTAGCTTGTTGCCAATTCTTTGGCGACGTTGTCAGTAAATCATGTTGGTGGTGGCGTTCGTTGTTGTCGTTGTTGCACCAACATGCCAATGTTGAATGACAAGTAATGAGTCATTATGTAGCAGTTAAGTGACAGCAATATCCCAAAATGAAATTTTGCAAAACTTGGACCACCATTGCCACCATCCTGTGTGCGATGAATGGGTTGCCAGTAATGAGACATTTTAAAGAAGATATTTTGATGTTTTAATTGCGGGTTTTCATTATGAAAAACAAACTTTTGGGTAATCGGGTTTAATCAAGGCTTCATCCGTCGATTTCGTAGACACTGCGTATGTACACTGCGAAATATCCACAAATGGAGGATATCCTGATCAGGATATCTGATTCATGAATGATTAATTTCCTTTCAGCAATGGAAATAAAAAGATTTGCAATTTTATTGGTAAATTTTTTATAGAAAAATGTTCATCATCTCTTTAATCAGAAAATATCGATGTATAGAAAAAATGTTCCGATTTTCACTTTTTAGAAAATTCTGACATTAGCGAACTGTTTTCTATCTAGAAAAATCTTCAGTAGGCTGGAAATGTTCTCTATTGGAAAAAGGGGTAATATTATCTTTCGGAACCTCTTGTTTGATTGCGGATTTTAATCGCATTTTAATCTCGATTGATTCAACGATTTTGTTAATAATATTTTCAAGCCTAACATAACATAATTCGCCATTGTAATGTTCCTTAATTTATTCACAGAATTCTCAGGTTCGATCTTCGACCTCTGCCAAGTAAATCTTTTTAATAGCCCTCGTTTCGTAAATGCTTTGTCGAAAAATATATTTTTGAAGAAAATCTGGCTCTATAAGTTATTTAAAAAAATTCTACAAAAAAAAAATCATCGGCCAGACTTGAAGGTAACTCGAGTAATTGTTCAAAACAAATAACTTCTTTGTACAAAAAAACCAAAAAACAAAAAAACAGTAAGCGGGCAGTGTAGCCAAACGGGGCCGACCATATGATACCCAAATAAATACGACGAATATCTAACTTTCTACAGTTATATATTCTGAGTCTGAGCAATGTTTCGCAATTAGAGGTCAATAGCTGCACCCTGGAATGTTTATGCCATAAAATAAAAATTGTGTCACTTTAGGTTCTGGTTGCTTGACCCTCGGAATATTGATCGATCATAATCTAAATAGCCGTTGTAGGTATTTGGTCAGATCACCCCCAACGTGTAAAATATGTACATTCTGCATATAATAATGAACGACTACAAAATCTGAAAAAAATTAAGTTTTCGGTTCATTGCACCCCTGAATATCATTTCAACATCACCGAAAATTATAGGCTCATGGTCATAACTGGTATCTCATGTAAAATTTCAAAGCGATTAGCGCGAGATTTCCCCCCTCTAGTAGGGTAATAGCAATACTAAACAATATCATAACTCATATACCCTTTAAATATTTACGTATGGCTCCAACATCTGAGTACATACAGGGTGAGATGAAAAAACTGCTACTAACTTCAGACTGCCTCAGAATTGTACTGTTTACATTTTGGTGAAAATTTTCCAGAAAAAAGTTATTCATGATGGTATTCAAGCGTGATTTCTTTATATTTGGCTGGAAAACCACAAGTGGCTATCGTTAGAGCACTCCAGCGTGGACGGAAGAAAACAGAAACATCAGCAGATGGGGTTCGAAAAGTTAAGAGGCGACTTGATCGAAACCCGCGTCGCAGTGACCGAAAAATAGCTCGTGAGCTGAACATATCGCAATATTCCATTCGGCAAATATTGAAAAATGAGCTCGGGATAAAACCATTGAAATTCCAAAAAGTGCAAGAACTTACACCGCAACAGAAAGAAAATAGATTCACAAGAGTTAAAGAGTTGCTTCACTTGGCCGAAAGTGGTGAACTGCCGAATTTGGTTCTCTCCGATGAGAAAACATTCGTTGTGCAGCAGTTTGTAAACAAACAAAAACGATCCGGTTTACTTGCCAAAGAGGTCAGCCGAATTCAAGCGCCGGCCATGGTGATGGTTTGGACCGCCATAACAGGCGATGATCGTTCTCCGCTCGTATTAATCGACCGTGGCATCAGAATAAATGCCGAATATTATCGCGAAAATATTCTGGAGGATGTATTAAAGCCTTGGACATTCCAACAGGACTTAATACCACCGCACTTAGCACGCGCCACCCAAGAATGATTACCAAATGAGGTTCCTCGTTTCATATCCAGCGCACAGTGGCCACCAAAATCGACCGTGGCATCAGAATAAATGCCGAATATTATCGCGAAAATATTCTGGAAGGTGTATTAAAGCCTTGGACACGCAAGCATACCAATCCGTTGGACTATTTTTATATTAAAAAATGCCAAAGTGTCGATCACCTCGCCGGGAATGGCCCAAATTACCGCAGAGCAACATTCGGGCAGCGTGTGACTTCATTGTGGTTTCATTGGCCGTTTGAAGGCCATAATTCGTACCAAAGGTGAACAACTCGAACAAATCTTAACTTATTGTTAAATTTGATGCTATTTCCGATATTTTTTGCTTTCATTCAATAAAATTAAAAAAAAAAAATGTAAAAATGACTTTGTTGCAGTTTTTTTATCTCACCCTGTACATCAACATAGTTGGTATCAATAAAAAGGTGAACTACTCATCTTGGATATACTATCAACTTCTCGGTTCTATGTCCTTCAGAAGTTTTTGGTTCATTTCATCCCCAAAATATTAACAGATCGTTACAATGGGGATAGTCGTTGGCCAGAACCGGTCCTACATGCAAGAAAACAAAAAGAAAACAAGTTCTTTTGTTTTTGTTTTTTTTTATCCCAAAAAACCGCCAGCACTTTTGTGAAATTTTTTTCGATATTAAATTTTAAGGTTATTTATTATTTTTATACCCTCCACTATAGTATGGAGGGTATATTAATTTTGTTTTTCCGTTTGTAAATCATCGAAATAATCATGTCCGACCCTATAAAGTATATTGTGAGGTTCTTGAGCGCGTTTTTCAAATGAATTCGATGAAATTTGGCACATTGAGTTCTTATTGGGTAGTAAATCTCTCCACTAAAAATTATAAATATGGGTCCATATTTTCGGATAGCCCCCAAAAAAAGGGTACCCCTATTTTTGCGGTATTTTGGGGGGTACGATCTCATTTTTCGACCGAATTTGCTGAAATTCGGTTCTTTAAGTTCATATTGGGTAGCAATTCTCTATACTAAAAATTATAAATATAGGTCAATTTTTTCGGGTATAAGGGTACCCCCCAATTTTTGATATTTTAGGGTTCTTGAGCGCGGTTTTCAACCGAATTCGCTGAAATTTGGTACATGGGGTTCTTATTGGGTAGCAAATTTCCAAACTGAAAATTATAAATATAGGTCCACTTTTTCTGGTAGCCCCCATATAAGGGTACCTCACAAATTCCAGTTTTTGGGGGGTTTTGATCGGATTTTTTCACCGAATTGGCTGTAATTTAGTAATTTGAGTTCTTATTGGGTAGCAAATCTCTCCACAAAAAATTATAAATATAGATCAATTTTTTCGGGTAGCCCCCATATAAGGGATCCCCCTATTTTCGATATTTGGAGGTTCTTGGGCGCGTTTTTCAACCGAATTCGCTGAAATTTGGTATTTTGTAGTCGTATATGGCAACAAATCTCCCACCAAAAATAATTAATATTCACCCCTTTTAGGGATAGTCCCAATATAACCCCCTTTTTATACCCTTCACCACACTGTGGTACAGGGTATTATGTTTTTGTGCATATGTTTGTAACAGGCAAAAGGAAACGAGATAGACACATGGTTCCTTTTGAGAATATGCATAGAATCACTTTCTGAGTCGATTTATGTATGTCCGTCCGTCCATCTGTCTGTCTGTCTGTCCATGTTTAATTGTAAACAAAGTACAGGTCGCATTTATGATCCGAATTGGATGAAAACAATCAAAAAATCATAAAAATCGGTTCAGATTTAGATATAGCTCCCATATATATTTTCGTGAGATTTTTTGTAAATGGTGCATCAATGTCCCTATATATGTTTCGATTTGCACGAAATTTGGCACTTCGTAATGAATTAGGTCTAGAATGATGTGTTTAAAATTTCATGAAAATCGGTTCAAATTTAGATATAGCTCCCATATATATTTTCGTCCAATTTTAGGTAAATAGTGCACCAAAGTCCCTATTCGATTTGCACGAAATTTGGCATAGCGTACTGAATTAAGCCTAGAACGATGTGTATTAAATTTCATGAAAATCGGTTCAGATTTAGATATAGCGCCCATATATATTTTCATCCGATTTAAGGTAAATGGTGTACCAATGTCCCTATATATCCTTCGATTTGCACGAAACATAGGGTATCATATAGTCGGCCCGTCCGACTTTACTACTTTCCTTACTGGTTCTTGCAGAAAATGTTCACAATTTTCACAACTTTCACTTATGTTCTTTTGTTCTGCATTTCTTTGTATTTCTTCTTCCGTTGCCTCCACTTTTCCAATACACTACTATGCAATTGCACCCGCAATATTGCCGGATAATGAAAACACATTGAAAAGTAAAACAGACATTGTAAGTTCTTCTGGGCGGTAATAACAATTGTTTATCGTTATATTGACAAGTAATAACACCCGATAACTACCAGTTGGAGTGACACATCTTAGCCAAAAGGGATATTTGGTCATAATTGACAGCTGTTTAAAATAAGAAGATTGAGGAGCAACAGCAGAGCTCCATCGCAACTGAGACAATGTCATGGTAGGGAAAATTGGAGAATATGAGGGAAATAAGAAAACCCATAAAATTGGAGGGATTTGGAAATTTTAAAACATTTTTCTTCATTTTTGGTATTTTTTCCCATTGTTTTATTTCACCTCGGTAATGTTTATTGTTATTTTTTTCTGGGATTAAAATGAATTTCTAATATTTTGAAAATATTTAAAATTTTTGTTTTTGTAGAATTTTTCATTCAATAAAAGCTGATAATTTATTGTAACCATATATGGAACATATGATACGTATCCGACAATTTTATGATGTGTAATAAAAATCAAACCGAAAAATTATTGCTTTAATTTCTCTTCACTCTCTCCTCCCCCCAAACTACACATTCTACCAAATGTAACCCCAAAAATTCGAAATCTCATTAATGTCAACACCAGCAGGACAGTCATCGCACTGGGAGAGGGAGGGTGGAGAGAGGGAGGGAGAGAGGAAAAGCTTCCAACTCTTAACAAGGCCTCACAAAATTTTGGAAATGAAATTAAAAACAATTTGAAAGCAAAAATCATTTCCATGACATTCAAATTGTATAAAAATGGGTGGGGAGAGAATGGAGAGAGGGGGTGGGGTAGAGAAAATGCCATCCCTGTTGGGAGTTTCTGCTTAAATGTGCAACCCAATCCCAAAGTTTTCACTTGAATTAAAAATAAAAACAGATTTTGAAAACATTATGACACACATAAATGCCTCAGATGATCTGCAATGGGAGGAGTAGGGGAAGCGTCAGCAGCACCACTGCATTGAAGGCCAGTGGAAGGGTGTCAAGATTGATGTTCGAGTTTTTTTTACTTCTTCCCGTTTTTTATTGTTGTTATTTTTTCTGAAAGAAGGAATTAAACGCACGGGACACATTCACAAATTGACACTGGTCGTAATTCATATTTCAGGGCATTTCAGAGGAATTAAATATCCCCCCTTTTTCGAACCGTTTGCTGAGAAGGCAGCCATGAGATTCTCCTCTGTATGTTGTCATATTATGTTGCATGCCATATATCATGGCATGATTTATGACTTATTAAGGCATTTAAGTTATCATCGGGATGAGAGTTTTGTTAGTTCCTCTATCTCCGCTGAAAAAATCACAACAAGCCTTTATTCCAGAAACTAACAACAAAAAAGTGGATCATCCCAAAATTTCCATAAAAAAATATTGTTATGGCTGAGAGGTGTTACGATTTGTTTATGTTCCCGCCACTTTTTTATTCTTTGTTGCTGTTGTTTTCCAGCGAAGATCGCTTAGCCAGACAAAGAAGTGGAAAAATTAAGGTTGGCCCATCTACGATCCGTTCTGTTCGCATTTGTCTTTCATTGTGGCCTGTTTATACGACCATGATGATGATGCTGCTGCTGATGATTATTGCAATGGCAACATTTATGGAAATGATTTAAATGCCTTCAACACACATCCCAGCGGGTTGTTATGTTCCATGGCATGGCATGCAGTCGCATGCGAATCAATGCGGCAATTCAACCCCCACCCTCCCTTTGGAATCCAGCTGCAGTTGAAATTTATTGCACATTGACGCAGAGAAAGAAAGAGTTGAATGCAAAATTACAGACAAACACACACACTCGAGGAAAAATTTTTATAATAGGGAATTTTTGAATTAGAATCCTGAACTTATTCATCGAAATGAAGATTTCCCTATAGGAAATAGTCCCGAAGTGAGGACTTTGAAGTTTATTACACTTCGAGTGAACAATATTTAAGATAAAGCTCTGAAATTTTGCACAGGCATTCCTAGCATTCCTAGGATGTTTGATATCGAAAATGGGATATATCGGTCAAAGTTTTGGGGTAATCCCCATATAACCGTACCCCTCAATATTCGGTATTTTGGGGATTTTGATTCCAACCGAATTGGTTGTAATTTGGCATTTTGGGTTCTCATGGTAAAATACATCTCCGTACCAAAAATTTTAATATTGACCCAAGTTTCAGGATAGCCCCCATGTAACCGTACCCCTCACTATTCGATATTTTGGAGATTTTGGACACGTTTTCCCACCGAATTGACTGAATTGGGTATTTTGGGTTCTCGTGGCATAGCACACCTCCGTACCAAAAATTATTAATATTGACCCAAGATTGAGGGTAGCCCCCATATAACGGTACCCCGCAATATTCAGTATTTTGAGGATTATGGACACGTTTTCCATCCGAATTGGTTGTAATTTGGAATTTTGGGATCTCATGGTAAAACACATCTCCGTACCAAAAATATTAATTTTGACGTTTCAGGGTAGTCCCCATATAACGGTACCCCAGGTACCTTCAAGTATTTTTCGCTATGTTCAAGGTCATATCATAACATTCGATTTTTTCTAGGAACTCCAATTATTTTTAGATATTTTGATTGTCATCCACATGGTGGATGGTATACAAAGTTCGGCCAGGCCGAATATCGAACATCGTTTTTACTTGTTATTATCAGAAATTTAAAATTCCGCATAGAACTTCTTCAACGAAGAGAAGATTTTCCCATTCGATGTTTTCTCAGAAGTGATGTTTTCCCAAAATAAAAAAAACATAATTTTTTAGAGTATAGTCCCCCTAGCCCTACTTAAATATTCCTTACCCTGACACGAGGAAAAATCTATATTTTCAAATTTTTATAATCGGGACATTTTCAATTAGGTTCTCTTATAAAACTTTGCCAAGAGAAGATTTCCCTATGCCCCAAACCCCTTAAAAACTGCATCTCTTTACCCGCACTCGAGAAAAAAGTTATCATTACCAATTTATATATTCCCCAAGGGAGGATTTTCCTCTAGGTAATTTTCGCCGACGTGAAGGCTTTTCCTATAAAAAAAATATTTTTCTTTGAGTGTATAAAATTGTGGTATATACCAACCAACCCCCCTTAAAAAGTGCATCCTTTTACCCTCACTTGAGAAAAAATATCATTACCAATTTGTATATTCCCGAGGGAAGATTTTCCTATAGGTCATTTTCCCCAAATTGATGGTTTCCCAAAAAAAATAATTTTTTCTTCGAGTGTATAAAATTGCCCCCCTCAACACCATTTAAAACTTCAAATCTTTACTAAAGAAAAAAATACCATTTCTAATTTTTATATTCCGAAAGTTTCCATTAAAATTGCCCTAAAGATTTCTTCCCCGAAGAGAAGATTTTTCTATCTATCTACCCCGAAGTGAAGACTTTCCCTATAAAAAATTGATTTTTCTATGAGGTGGAAAATTAATTGCTAACTTTTATAATCGGAAAATTTCTAACAGATTCCCCTAAAAAAAGTTATTTTCCGAAGAAAAAATTTCACCGTAGGAAATTTCCCTCGAATTGAAAGCTTTCCCTATAATTTTTTTTTTTTTTTGAGTGTATAAAATTTGGTGTATTTCCTCTCCCAATTGCCCTTAAAAAGTCCACCTCTTTCCTCACTCCAATGCAGATGAATGATACACCTTTGGAGTGCAAGAATAAGATTTATTCTTCTCCACCTCCTCCTCATCCTCCACCTCTTCTTATTCCACTTCTTCTGATACTTCATCTTGTACGAGAGATTCTGTTTTTTTAGTCCATGTCCAAATCACCTGCCGTGTGTTTTATGATGGGTGTCTTCTTCTTTAAGAAAAATAACAAAAAATCACAACAATAGCAACAACAACACCAGTACCCAATGAATAAATGGGTGGAAAGAAGCAATCTGTTATTTGTTGCCGAAATGTTATTGAGTGTTGTTTTTGGAGTTTTTATTACCTCATTTTCTTCATGTTTTACTTAAAAAAAACAGAAACAGAATTGAAGAAAAAAGACACATTTCGAAATTGTAGCAGCAGCATAAATGCATTTAATTGCCAGGGCATTTAAGTTTTATTACATGTTGTTGTATTTTTTTTTATTTCTCTGTTTTTTTGTTTATA
Source organism: Musca vetustissima (assembly GCF_032173495.1). Classification (NCBI taxonomy): domain Eukaryota; kingdom Metazoa; phylum Arthropoda; class Insecta; order Diptera; family Muscidae; genus Musca; species Musca vetustissima. The sequence continues at coordinate 362,680 of NW_026883045.1, forward strand.
TAACCCTGCTGTTTTGTTTTTAAAGAAAAGGGTCCTTAAACTTTGAGGATGTCTGCTCGTGTTGTAGTTGTTCTTGTTGTTCATTCGTAATTAATTGGGTGGCGATAGTTGTTCGGGGTAGGTTATTAACAAGGCTATAAGAAAGTGATCATAAAAAACTTATCGACGATTTTCATGTAAACATATTTTGATTTTTATGAAATTTTGGGGAAAAAACTTCATAGGCAGCTCATTTCTTGGTTACAAGAGGTTTCCATAGCCCACTGTGCCTGCCACTCTTTAAAAAATAGAAAGTTTTCCCTCTAAATATGTTTATGCCCTACACAAACCAGACATATCAGGAAGATATTTGAATATCTTTAGGCATTTGTATATAACATGTCTAAGGAAACAGGATAGGTCCATAGTCAGTTTTGAGGACATCCTTAAACAGGATTTTTTAGATTTATTCCTGTCCGCCAACATGTCCATGTATTTTTTTCAACCAAGAGCAGATCGCATTTATTATTCGAAAGAGTTGAAATTTGGAGCAGTCCCTTCAATGGGACCAAGGACAAACTCTATTGAAATTGGTGAGAATCGGTTCAGATTTAGATATAGCTCATATATATATTTTCGTACTATTTTATAAAATGGCGCCCGAAGGACCCTATGTTTGTTCAAATGACAAGAAAAATTGGCGAAGACTTCCGAATAAGGTCTAGAATAGCATATTCCGATTAACACAACATTTTTAATAGCGTACTAGAGTGAGTCCTGAATAACGTGTGCCGTGTTTGCTTTAATCGGTTTAGATTTATATATAGCTCTTTATTTATAGCTTTTGCTCCGATCTTAAGTAAATGGCGCCCGAATGATACTATGTCAGCCCGATTTACATGAAACTTGACATATAGTACTGAATTCAGTCTAAAAAGACGTGTGTGAAGTTTGTTTTAAATTGGTTCAGATTTCGATAAACCTCTCATATAAAAATTCTTTCCATTTTATATAAATGACACTATGTCTGTCCGATGGACACGAAATTTAGCATAGCGTAATGAATTGAGAAAAAAGTAGGTATGCCAATTTTACTTTATATCATTTCAGATTTCGGCAAACCTCTCAAACCTGTCTGTGCAATTTGATTTGACGTAAATGGCGCCCAATAGACATTAAGTCTGTCCGATTTGAGCCAAATTTTGCACATTGTGCCGAAATAAGTCTAGAATGATTTATGTTTAGTCTTATTGAAATCGGTTCAGATTTCGAAATAGCTCTCACATATGACTTCCTTCGATTTCGGGTAAATGGCTCACCAAGGACCCAAGGTTTATTCGATTGACATGAAATATTGCATAGCGTAATGAATTAAGTCTAGAGTGACGTATGTTAAGTTTGATTAAAATTGATTCAGATTCAAATATAGCTCCAACATATAATTTCGTCCGATTTCATGTAAATGGCGCGCAATAGACAGTATGTCTATCCGATTGGAACGAAATTTTGTACAGTGCGCAGAAATAAGTCTAGAATGATGTATGTTTAGTTTGATTGAAATCGTTCCAGATTTCGATATAGCTCTCATATACAAATTCGTTCGTTTCATATACAGATTTGAGCCCATAATGACGGGTGCCAAATTTGATTTAAATCGTTTCAGTTTTAGATATAGCTCCCATATATATTTTCCTCTGATGAATGGCGCCCAATAGACACTATGTCTTCCCAATTGACACGAAATTTTACCCAGGCTACAGACATGAGTTTACAATGATGCGTGTCAAATTTGGTAAAAATCGGTTCAGTTCTCTATATAGCTCCCATATACAATTTCGTCCGATTTCTTGTAAATGGCGCCCAATAGACACTATGTCTGTCCAATTCTGATATTTTGCCCGGGTTACAGATTTGGGCCTAGAATGATGTGTGTCAAGTTTTGATAAAAAGCGTTCAGTTTTCGATATATCTCCCATATACAATTTCGTACGATTTCCGGTAAATGCTCCACCAAAGTCCCTATGGTCCCATATATAATTTCGTGCGATTTCATGTAAATGACGCCCAATAGACACTATGTACGGCTAGAGACACGGAAATTTGCCATGTCATGAGCCTAGATTGATGTGTGTCAAGTTTGGTTAAAATCGGCTCAGTTTTCGTTATTGCTCTCAGATTTGATGTAATTGGCGATTGCACGGAAATGGTGCACCAAAGCCCAATATGTCTTTGATTGTCACGAATTCGGACTTATGAATTATGTAGACTTCGGAATTATGTCGGGAATGGCATTTATCAAATTTGCTTCAAATCTGTTCAGATTTTAATTTACCTTCCATATTTCCTCTTGTATATACCCTAGGAAGTGTAGTGTATCAGATAGTCCGCCCCATTCGATGTTGGTCTTTTCCTTACTGATTTTAATATATTCTCTAATTCTGTTATAACCTTTCTCCCTATATTTTTATTATGGTCACATTTACTTCCAATTAAATCACCTTCCTTCCCTCCTCTACCCTTTTGTTGGTTTACCTCAGCGGCCTTAAATGCTATCATAAATCAAATACCATTCAAATAATTTAACCTAACCCAAGAATAATTAAACACAACGAATAGATTTTCCATTTTCATGCTACATTTTTCTTAGCTTTCCTCCAAGTCCGTCCGTCCATCCCGACCACTCTACTAATTTCCATAATTGTCTATATGGAAAGAAAAAAGGTGCGGTTCGTTACTAAAAACCAACCTTTGAACTGCCACTTTTGCGGTTTCATTGCTGGGCGGTATTGCCGAAAACCGAAAGATAGGCAGACAGACAGATTGCTTAGCATAGTTGAGTGACTGACTGACAATTGGCGTGTCTTAAATTTACTATCATAAAAATGTCATAAAATCATAAAAAACCTATTTCTCTTCATTTCCCCGCAATATCCATTGTCCGCCGTTCGTGTTTACATTCATTTGGTCATAACTTCGTCTTCTTAAGAGGAGTGTTTTTTTGACTTCTTCTTCTTTGTGGTTTTCTTTGGCAGTGCTTTGCATGTCTTTAAGTTACTGCCTGACTGACTAGATATATGTCTGTCTAACTGACCGACAAGCTTTAATGGCAACATTTTGAGGTCTATGTCGACCACAAATAAAAATTAACACCCAAATACCACGAACTTTAACAACAAATTTCGTAATTTGACTATTTGTCTGTGTTTTCTGCTGAGGTTTTCATTTGTGTGACCTTTTGGGCCAAGAGTATTAGCTTTCCTCTACATAAAACCATCAAAAAAGCAAACAAAAATAAACGCCATAAAAATGGACTTAGTTCATTTGGCTACTGTATGTAAGTAAGTTACATAAGTAATTGTTGGTGGGAATGGGAAATTAAATACCGGTGGCAGATAATGGTAGACAAGAAGTTTCACTTTGGTGAAAATTATTTTTCGATGCAAATTTTTTGTTGGAAATTTTCCGATTATATAACAAAAAAGTATAAAGCAATGAAGGTCCAAGTCTTATGTGATGGAAATTACTATCGATGTGATTCAAACTGGGCAAACGCCGTTCTAGATCTAATTCCGGAGTCTATGTTCAATTTCGTGTAAATTGGCCATGCGTATGGTCCATTGGGCGCCATATACATGAAATTGGAAGAATTTTTACATGGGAGCCATATGTAAATCTGAACTAATTTCAATGAAACTTAACATATTAGACTCCAGACACAACTCGATACGCTATGCAAAATTCCCATAGTGTCTATTGGGCGTCATTTGCATGAAACCGAAGAAAATTGTATATGACAGCTATACTTCAATTTGAACCGATATAAAGCAAATTAGACACACATCATTCCAGTCTCAATGCAGTATGCTCTACAAAATGTTCTGTCTATCGGACATTTATATGAAATCGGACGAAAATATATATAGAGAGAGGTGTTATATCTAAATCTGCGCTGATTTAAAAAATAATCCCCTATCATCTAGACTCAATTCGATACCCTCTACTCAATTTCGAGCCAATTGGGAGGTCATAGTGTCTATTGGGCGCCATTTACATGAAATCAGACTACATTATACATGGGAGTTATATCTAAATCTAAACCGATATCACTTAAATCAAAATTTCCGACACTATGCAATAGTGTGTGTCAATCGGACAGACATAGTGTCTATTGGGCGCCATTTGCATGAAATCGGACGAAAATATATATAATCTGGATGTCTATATAAATAAATCTGGTGCTGTTTAAAGGCGATTTGACAAAAGTCTGATTTTTTAAGAATATTTTTTCAGGGACCAATACAGGCGTGGATTATTGAAAAATATTTTTTCAGGAACCGATTAATATAGTCGTGGATTATGAAAGAATATTTTTCGGAGACCAATATAGGCGTGGATTACTAAAGAATATTTTTTCAGAGACCAATATAGGCGTGGATTACTAATGAATATTTTATCAGAGACCAATATAGGCGTGGATTATGAAATAATTTTTTTCCGGGACCAATACAGGCGTGGATTATGAAAGAATATTTTTTCAGGGACCAATAAGGCGTGGATTAATAAAAAAAGATTTTTTCAAGGACCAATACAGGCGTGGATTATTAAAGAATATTTTTTCAGGAACCGATTAATATAGGCGTGGATTACGAAAGAATATTTTTTCAGGTACCGATTAATATAGGCGTGGATTATGAAAGAATATTTTTTCAGGAACCGATTAATATAGGCGTGGATTACTAAAACATATTTTTTCAGAGATCAATATAGGCGTGGATTACTAAAGAATATTTTTTCAGGAACCGATTAATATAGGCGTGGATTATTAATGAATATTTTTTTAGAGACCAATATAGGCGTGGATTACTAAAGAATATTTTTTCAGGAACCGATTAATATAGGCGTGGATTATTAAAGAATATTTTTTCAGGAACCGATTAATATAGGCAGGGATTATTAAAGAATATTTTTTCAAGGACTAATATAGGCGTGGATTACTACAGAATATTTTTTCAAGGACTAATATAGGCGTGGATTACTACAGAATATTTTTTTCAGGAACCGATTAGTATATGCGTGGATTATTAAAGAAAATTTTTTCAGGGACCAATATAGGCGTGGATTACTAAAGAATATTTTTTCAGAGACCAATATAGGCGTGGATTACTAAAGAATATTTTTTCAGGGACCAATACAGGTGTGGATTATTAACAAATATTATTTGAAGGACCAATACAGGCGTGGATTATGAAAGAATATTTTTTCGGAGACCAATATAGGCGTGGATTATAAAAGAATATTTTTTCAGGGACCAATATAGGCGTGGATTACTAAAGAATATTATAGCAGGGACCAATACAGGCTTGGATTATTAAGGAAAGAATATTTTTTTCAGGGACCAATACATGGCGTGAATATTTTAAGAATATTTTTTTTTAGGGACCATTACAAGGCGTGGATTTTTTTAAGAATACTTTTTCAGGGACCAATACAGGCGAGGATTAATAAAGAATGTTTTTTCAGGGACCGATACAGTCGAGGAGAATTAAATAATGTTTTTTAAATAATGTTGGCGTGGAATTTTAAAGAATGTTTTTCAGGACCGATACATGCGTGGATTTTTTTAAGAATATTTTTCAGGGGCCAATACAGGTATGGATTATTAAAGAATATTATTTGTGTTAATTTCCGTATCAATCGGACAAACATGGGATCTTTGGCCCACCATTTGCATAAAGTGGGACGAAATTATATATGGAAGCTATATCACACCATCATTCTAGCCTCAAGTCGGAAACCCGTTCAAAATTACATGTCAAAAGTGTACCAACCATATAATTATCTCCATAGATACTTCATCTCTTAGAGTAGGGTATAAGTTGTCATATGACAACTTGTATGGAGGGTGGGAATCCTCTTTGCAGGATATTAACTTACATTTTATGACAAAACAAAGTACTACCACAATATATAAAATTTACTGCCCCAAAAGGTCTTCCACTAAAAATATTCATCTACACTTTCCCACCTCCTCCTCCACCTCCCTCCCTTCCTCTCTCACAATGACATATGTTTATGAGTCATTTCGGTGTGAGATTTCCTCAAAACAATTACTTGTGTTTTTAGCACCCAATGTTAAAGAAGGAATATAACTGGCCAGGAAGAGTCTGATGACCACTAGAAACATGACTAATTCCATTGCAATCCTTAAAGTCTTAAGAAATTCCCGAATTCCTCTGGTGGCATATCCTTTGTCATTCGTATCCATGTTTAATGTCTAATTTGGATGTTTTTGGTTGTCGTTGTCATATAAAGTAACCAAAAATTTTGTTTTTGTTGTTTGTTTTATAACCTCTTTTATTTATTTATAATGCCAGTGACTATACATGAAAACCATGGGGTTCCATGTTTAGTTACATTTTAACAAAAATTATTCTTTTTTTATTTATTTTTATGAACTTTGTTTTTTAGTTGGTGTTGGTTTTTAGTTAGCTGGTGTTGCTGGTTTTAAACAAATTATTGCAGATATTATTAAAGACTGCAGGAGGTCCTTGGATTTTTTTCGACATTACCACATTTGGGTTTTGCCTTGTTCCAGTTTTTTGGGTTTTGTTTAAAGTGATGTTTGTTTTTTATTATTATTATTTATGACCGAAAAGTGTGAAAAAACTTAACTTTTTTGCTGGGTAATTTGTAATGTAAACTGTTGAGTGGACAACATATTAAAATGACAGGGAATATGATAACAGAGGTCCTTTAGAAAAAGGACTATCATATTTTTTTATCTTTTAAAGTAAAACCAATGACTGGATAAGCTCCATTCAATACCTAATACGGAAGTCTTTGCAAATTGTTGAGTCAATAGCACAAACCTCAAGTCTTTGGTGCATGGGTGCCAATAAAATCGGATGAAAATATATGTGGGAGCTATATCTAGATCTAAACCGATTTTGACAAAATTTAAAAGCCGTGGCTAAATTTGCTAAACTGTTCAAGATTTTGTGTGAATCGGACACATGTTGGGGTTTTGTTGCACTTTTATATAAGTACCTTTAAGTCTATCTTCTTTCCATCTGCATGTTATTCTCTGACCCCTGTTGGTCTATAGATTCTGATTCACTCTTCAAATCGTGTATATAGGTTTTCTGGTATTTCAGCTTGTCTATAGACACATTCTTTGCGCCTCTTATATAAATTCCACGATCCATCCGATTTTCTGTTCTTCTGGCCATCGTTTTTACCTTACTTCATCTATCTAGTCCTTTAGAATCCTTAACTACATCAGTGGTATGTGTGTGTGTGTGTGTTGTTACACATTTGTAATTATTTAGCTTTCACCTTTCCAACCTCTCTCCCCTTCCCTTTCTGCCCCACATCATTTCACTGACATTATATCTGATATTATTTCACTCACGTTTTTGTTTTCCTCTTATTTTTTTTTTTTTAATTCAATATCCTCCTTTCCATTTCGAAATGAAACGAAATAATCAAAGCAATTTCATTTGCAATGACTGCCGGTGCTGCTGCCAACATTTTTCTAATTATTTTTTTGGTTAAGGGATTTTAGCCTTAATTATGAGGTCACGTGTTTGCACTGCCTAGTAGTGCATTGTGTTGGGCGCCATTTGACACCCAACACGTGTCCACATCCACTCCATATAACCACTCTGCTGATGATAGGGTTTTGATTACCACATTTTGTGTTTAGTAAATTTTTTTGGGAAAATTATTTCAAATTTACTTCGTTTGGTGGCGGAGGCTGTGCCGGACAGGTTGACTTCGATGGCATTTGACGGGTTTATAAACAAAAACAAGTATCTCCAATTAAGCCAAAAATAAACAACAACAAATTTGAAATTCGAATTTGATTTTGAATTAGTATGTCATATCCTGGATTACATAAACATCCACGTCCACATGATGTGGGTAATTCCTGATTTGAAATTTGAAATATGCGAACTTCGCTTGTGTGCGTGTGTGTGCGGATGTTTGTCATTCACAATTTATGGAAATTTCCGAATAATTATCTTGACAATTCACATGAATTGCCTTTTAACTTTAATTAGCCGAGTTGAGCATTTAATGGAAGTTGTTGTTGTTATTTTTATTTTTGGCTGATGTTTGCTGTAAAAATTAACCGGTGGCATAATTGCATTTCCCCAACCGGCATATGCTGCCATAACTAACTGACTGAGTGACAGACTTGTGTTCAACCCTTCCCTCTTCCTCTCTCCGATTTTAATGCGATTTATCGATTTTGCACTTCCACGCAAAAGTCACGCCCAGCCGCCCTCAACGCCCACACATTTACCAGGCAGCCAGGCCGCCACTACACGACGTTTTAAAATGTGATTATGCTATTTAACGTGGCTTACAGTCACGGCGTGAACACCAAATGGCATAATGGCAACGGAAGCGGAAACACGAACTGAGCAAAATGGCATAACATGGTAAGAGGTGGTGGTGGTGGCCCATTCCGCCCCAGCCACAAATATGGTTCATCGATATCGATGAACACAATCAGGCATAAACATGCATAATGTATACATCCAACAATAACATTCATATTTTCCGCATAGTTTTGTTGAAATAACAACAACAGCAACATCAATAACAAGGACGCAATTGATGTTTGCTCATCGAAACACGTCTGAATGAATCGCCGACGATATTTGCTTATAGTTCAGCCGTTGTTGACATGAACTTGATGTCTGTCTGCAGCAACCAGGATATTTATTTGGGCCATAAATATGTGTGGGTGTACCTTTAAACGGACCATTGAGGTTAGAGTGGAGTCTTTAACAGGTGGCGAACTGCAAAAGGCCAAACCGGCTTGTAGGATATACTGGCATATCAAGATTTTAAAGTGAAAGCTTAATGAGCTTTTCATAAACATACAAAATTTGATTGAAAGGATTATGTTGTGTAGAGGCCAGATGGTAAGTGGGGAATTAGACGAGAATATGTAATATTTAAATATCTAAATTTTTAAAATTACAACGTGACATGTTGATGGTTTTTATATACGAATTAGAGAGAAGGAAAAAAACCTATACGCCAGTTGAAGGGTCAGAGCGAACTGATTGTCCAGTGAATCTGCATATAGTGAAGCTGACAGGGGCAAATATCGATATAGGCGAGCTGAATCGTCAGGGAATCGATATAGAAAAACTGAAAGGCGATCAAGTCTGTATAGAAAAATTTAGGGACCATTTAGACTATTCCCCCGTGCTTTTCTATACACTAGTTTAGGATCCTGTGGTTCTATATAGACGATCTGATCCGCCAGTCAATTTATAAATACGATCTGTGGAATTGTGAGTCAATATAGGCAAGCTTAGAGGCCAAGAAGAAAAGACGAGCTTCAGTAAATCTATCAGCGAGTCTATATTGGCAAACTAAGAGAGCAGTCAAACTCTAAAGACCATCTGAGGATTCAGAGAGTCTTTAAGGGCCAGTGAGTCTATATAGACGAGCTGAAGGGCCAGTGAGTCTATATAGACGAGCTGAAGGGCCAGTGAGTCTATATAGACAAGCTGAAGGGCCAGTGGGTCTATATAGACGAGGTGAAGGGCCAGTGTGTATAGACAGTCTGTATAGACTACCACAACTCTATTAAGTCCAGTGGGTCTTATGTATTTATGATCTGAAGGTTCATGGGGTTTATATAGAAATAGTAAAGAGCCATGGACTGCCCAGGGGTCAGTTTTTATTAATAAACGAGCTTGTGGTACAGAGATCCTCAATATAGACAAGATGGATATCCCGGTAGTCTAGGTATTCTTTATAGAAGATCTGAAAACAAAAGTTATGTAGAAGTGTCTGAAGGTGACAAATTCAAAATAAAGTCGATATAGTTCCTAGCTGAGAAGTAATCAAAACTATATATTTTAGAGCTGAACCGAGCTGCCTATTTATAGAAAAAATGAAGGTTAGGTCTGAGGTGTTTGTATTAAATCAGACCAAGGAGTATGTGCGATAACATAAGGGCAAGGATATTATGAAAGGCGAATTGATTTGGTTTTATAAATTAAAAATTGAAAGGAATTAAAAAAATAGGTAGTTCCGAGTGGCTTAAGAAGTCACATTGCCCGGAATTGTTTTATATTTCAGAAGAAATGCAATTATTTATTCAAATTTAATTTCATTTACACGTCTTCGAACGGCACACTTCAAAGTTCCATAGTTTCCAAATATCCAATTGATATCAGATTTAAATAGAATTTCTATACTTTTTATTGGCTTGTGCCGAACAGCAATTATGAACAAAAATATAATTATGAATAACACTGAGACGCATGCGTTTCCGGTTTGATTTTCAAAATTGTCAAAAAGGACACATCGATAATAATCACAAGCGTTCATACTTAACAAGAAATGCAGATTGTTTTGAAAAATATTATAAATTCAAAACCTCAAGCAAACGGCACACTTTCAAGCCGATATAATGGAAATAATTACAAGGTTTTAATGTTATCGACAAAAAATCAACAACAATACACGGCAACAGACATAGATATTGTTATTAATATTTATGTGTGGTTGTTCGGTTGGTTGTTGTAATTAGTTAGATGATTTTCTTTCGAAAAAAAAAACAAAAACAAATTACAAAATGTTTTCACAGAAATTACAACCACAAAAAATACAACAATAAAACAAAAAGGGCAACACACCACAAAAGGCCACTTTGGCGACCATGTGGAGACAATTGCATGTTTGAAGGACATTAATAACGAACGAAGTCACCAAAAATCCAAAGAGAGGTTGTCAATCTGACCACAGCCAATTTTCAGGCCATACTACGATGACGAAAAAAAAACGAAATTGAGTAGTTTTTTTATAGTTCACCATTTTCCGGGGAATAACATAACGACCACTCTTTTTGTGGCTAAGGAGATAAAGATCAACCTCCTTTGGAATGTCCACACCAACACATACAAACACACACACACAGTTCGTAAAAGGCCAGAGAGAAAAAAGTTGAAATACTATTTTCCGTTTAAAGAGGGTGTAAGAGAGATGAATGTTGGTCAGTTAATAGATAACAGAAAAAATACGGAAACTAAATACCAAGGAACGGGCAAGGAGGAGGAATTTAGCTGGGTGGACAAACATTTAGACAAACAAATATTCCTGCCACTTAGAGCAGCTCACGTCTGACTTTTCACATGAAATGGAAGTCAACTTCTATTCCTGTTTTATTTTTCTTTTTTTCTTCGTCGTCTTCTTCTTTTTATTTCCTTTTATTCAAGGACGTGTTAACTTATTTCATATTGATGACTTCCATTCCATATCGTTTATCCAGTTTATACGCAACACGAATAGACTTCATTGAGGAGATTTAAGAGACTATAACTTGGTTTGCAAATACCTTTTTTATTTTCTCTATATATGGTTTTTATATACAAACATCACACACACACACACAAAATAGGGAAAATAATGTGAAAACGTTTTTCCCCACTTTTCACGCACTTAATCTATTAAAACTATGAGTGTGTGAGTGGTTAAGGAGTAGCTGGAAACTACTAATAAACACCGTGGATTTGAGGTTATAATGTTTGGATAGTCATATTTTGAAAAAAAAATTGGATAGAGGAGCTATAAAGGAGACCAAAGAGGTGCTGAAGTCTAAGGATGTGGTGATAGACGAGACAAAGGTCAGTAATGCTATTATTATGAAACCTAAGTTCATGGAACCTAAAACTAATGTACAAAAGACTACCAAGGTTCTTTACCGATTTCTTATAATAATTTCCTTATTACAATTTCTTTTATTTCGACTTGAAAGTGTGCCGTCTCCATGGCTCAGGTTTTGAATTTATAATCATTTTTGTCAAAAGATCCTGATTTTTAGACTGACCGGAAACGCATGCGCCGCCACCCTGCCACTCATAATCATATTTTTATTATAATTGCAGTCGGCACAAGACAAAAACTCATAAAAATTTAATGTCTGATATCAATCGGATATTCAAGACCTACCCAGCTTTGAAGTGTGCCGTTCAAACACGTGGAAATAAAATTAATAAGCATTAAAATATTTGAAAGTCTAAGATTTTTATTATTTGTCGTAATTTTAATTTAATAATTCATATTTTCGATCAAAATTTCTCTTCGAATGGAATTCATAAAGTATGGAGAAAAAAATAAAAAGTGGTTTAGTTCATCCATGCCGAACTTTTTAGACCCCACACCATGTGGTCCTATAATATATATGGACAATCTGTAAGTTCAAGGAGGCTATATAGACAAGCTGAGGGACCTGTGAGCACTTTTAGGGAACCTGAGGAGGCAATGGATCCTTTTACACGAGCTGAGAGGTCAATGAACCTATAAAAACGAGCTAAGGGGCCAGCGAGTCTATTTTAACTAGTTGAAGTTCCAGAAAGTATATACGTATGTAAAGAAGCTCATGGACCAGCAAGACGAACTGAGAACCCGAGACTTTATATAGAGGAGCTAAGAGACCAGTGAGTATTTATCAACGTACTGAGGAGTAAATGAGCCTTTAACAAACAGCATTTATAGACCTGCCAACACCCAGTGAGTCTATATGGACGTGCTGAGGATCCAGTGAATTGATATAAACGAACGGATCGGGCAGTGGATCAATGTAGACAAAGATAAAGCAATCAATCTGCATCATTGCAAGACCGCAGCCGCCGAACTACTCCTGTCCCTCACGAACTCTGAAGTGGACATCGCCTTAGTTCAGGAACCATATATTTATAAAAATATTGTTTCTGGACTAAGGAATGCCAACTTTGACATATTTGCCGCGTCCATGGGGGAAAATAGACAAAGCCATCATTTGGGTCCAGCGTATCTATATATACAGTGGAGATGGCTGAATAATCTATATTCATAGACAATTGATGTAGATGATGGTCGTAGAGTAGACATAGACAAGCTGAAGGTTTAGCGGTTCTGTGTGTACGATTTGATGGGTCAATGTGAGGGGTGAAAAAGTCTGGACTGTCTAAAGGGCAAAGCTATCACTTGGTTCCAGTGTTTCTATATAAACAGTGGATACATGTAAACGAGCTGATAGGGCCATAAAATAAAAATATAATGTTTCAGGTGGAATGCTACGGGACCACTTAAATTCTAAGATCCATATATTTAGGTGAAAATCAGTTTTAAGGTGTTTTATACAAAAAAATCAACATAAAAATCTGGATTTGAAGGGTGAGGTTGCCTAATAAAAGAACTAGAGTGGAAAGCCTATATAGATTATGTTAGAGATTAGTATGTCTAAAAACCCGTCCTCCTCGTCTGCATTCAAATGAGCAAATCCTATGAAAGTGCCAACGAATCAGATAGAATCCTCCTCGAAGTCCCAATAGAACATTTGACATGCCAAAAAGTCGAAAATGGACAAGGATCCTTGGCTGTCGATCTGTAGGATCGATGGGTACTTACATATGAACCGAAGACCAGGAAATCTTCAAATGCAATTTTAATAGCAAAAATGTTTTATGGACTAATGACTTTTATGAACTATCTGATATAAAGAAGCCTTTGTGGACCCGCTGAAGGGTTAGGGCTTGCTTATAGAGTCGAAGGACCAGAGAGGGGTTTATAAATGTAATGAAGATAATATAATAATATAATAATATCCTGCATTCCATTTATAAATATTAAAAGTTATAAAATAGCTGAGAGTTCAAAGACTCTTTTCCGAAATATAAAATTTCAAAAATATATCCAGTCATAATTTCTGGATCCACTGTGCGTGTAGCTTTTATATATTGAGTGCTTATAGAATTGGAATTTTGTTTCTATATTTTTTTTTATTTTGCACGCATTTCAGCAGCAACAACAACAACAATACAGCTCAACAACAAATAATACTAACGAATCTAACTGATTAAAAGTGACTTTCAAGTGGATTTTCCGAAATATATACGTGTGTGAGAGTGTGTATGTATGAATGTGTTTTGTTTGCAAGCAAATGAAAATGTTATGCGTGTCTGTCAGTCGAGTCACTCAGCCTGTCCTCGTCTTTCAGACGTGCGACCATTTTTAGCGTTAAAGCGTTCGGTAACACGCATTTCCGGCTTAGAGGCATACCAGCACGAATAGCTTTAGAGCCGGAAAAATATCTATGCGTTTGTGTGTGTGTGCGGGTGTGGGTGTTTGTGTAACATGTACACAATCTCATTTGGCCCTAATCAACCTCTTAGTTAGTTAGTTAACCTATGTTGTGGTATGGGTGATTGCGAGTGTGTTACAGAGTTCATGTGTGTATTTTAAGTCATTTAGGCTTTTTCAAGTTGTTTGGCTTTTTTTCTGTTTCAGATTGCTGGTTGTTGATCGGGGAGGGAGGCTGATGGAAAGCATGTTAAAGTTGTTGATGTTGTGGTATAATTTTTTGAGGGAAATGGCTCCAGAAAGTCTTCTGGGTTTAAATTTTGAAATTGTAACTAAGAGAGCGTCAACTCAATACCTTTATCTCGGCTACTTACACACTTGAGTGATGAGTTGAATACTATAGAGCTTGGAGGACGAGGTATCTATAGAGATAGGCTAAAGGGTCATTTGGTCAGAAAATCTAAGAATCCGAGCACATGAACTGATTCCCAGGAAATATTTAAAAAATGATTTGAGACGAGTTTAAGAGCTTATACATGTTAACTGGAAAGTTATAAACAGAATAATGGGGCAGGCAATCTTAGCCAAAAGTTAGAAACTTTAATATTGAAAAGCTCAAAAAGACTCATCCCCTCCCGACACGATCCTGATAAAAAAAAATCTCCACTTCTGATGGCCTGTAAATCTTCACCAAAAACACATTTAACTCGACTCCTGACAATACATATCGTCCACATAAAACCCTAGCCAATCTGCTCTGTCCCCTAACTCAGTATAGGTTCTCTTTTCCCTCAGCCTAGACATATAGACTGTCTGACCCTATAGATGGTATACAATTTATTTTCGTGATACTGTAATTCAGATGGTATTCAAGTAGGCCTTCTTAAGCCTGTCTTTCAAGACTACCTTCATCAATTCTTCTATAAATATACCCTATAGTCAAGATAAAAATCTCCCTTTTCCGCTCGCCCATTACAACTTCCTGCCCTTTAGTTCGCCTATAAAGACATCCTGCCCTCATCTTGTCTTTATAGATTCGCTGCTGTTTAGGTGTATATAAAGGTCCACCCTTCCATTCAGTACGTTCATAAGAATCTTCTAAACTCCCTTCACCTGGTCAAAAGAGATTCGCTTTAGATCGTCCTAAAGATTTCACTCAGCTTATCTCCCTTCACCACATACGTAGAGACCCCCATCGGGTGGTTAATAGGGACTTACTTCAGCTCCTATGCGGAGTCCCTCATCAGTTCGTCTATAAAGACTGAACTCTTCTATAGAGACTCCTTTGAGTTCGTTATAGGGGAGCTCTATAAAAATGCCTTCAGTTGTCCCTCCATGGAAACCCCTCTCCCCCCTTGTTGGTCAGTTTGTTAGTTAATCATTACCCGAAGTACAGTTCATAATTTGTTACCTTGTTTCATTTGGTTGTTCTTGTTGTTGAAGAAGGTTGTTACTTTGATCTAAGGCGCATACCTGTTGTTGCCGTCCTGCCACCACCGCCACAATAGAAGTGTGGCTAATTAGTTTATCCTTTTTTGTGTGGTGTCTTGTTTGTGTTGTGTTAAAGTCCTTTGTTTAGCCACCTGTGTTTGGTCGGACATCAAACGGCTGTTGATTGCGGTTTGTTAGCAAAGGGGCCTACTGAACTTGTTCGCCGCCTACCAAAGAAGGTAGAGTTCGCACTGGCGCTCAATGAACATCAAACAAATGTTGTTTGTTGGTTTTCTTTTCTTTCCATTTTTTTTTTTTTTTTGTAATTTGTTACGAAAAATGAGGTTGGCATAGATTATTAGTTACATTATTGTTATTGACTTAGAAAAAAATGGAAATAGAAGAGATTTGTTCAGGTTTTCAAAGGTCTGTTACAAATGATTTTCTTTTTTTTGTGAAAAATCATGTAATGTTTTTTTTTCGAACACACAAAACGGCATCGGAAGAATCTTTTGATTCGAGCGTTTTTCTATAAAACGGAAATAGAATTATTCTTCCCGAAGTAATGAAAAAATGCTGTATAACTAATTTTTATTTCCGTTTCTCTGGCGTAAAAGCAAAGGGCCTCGTTTTTCTAATTTTAAAAAGTCATAAAACAAAGATTAGTATCTGGCTAATTGTCGTAGAAGAAATTCAGCTACTGGTTAGTAGCTTTTTTCCCAAGGCTAAAATTGTTCCATGTCATCACTCTGCTGCCGCTGCTCATTTACTTTCATAGATTTTCATCTACTAATTGTGGGTAATTGTTTGGAAAAAAGAAAATCGGAAAAAATTGTGCCACGGATTTTTATTTTCTTTTCATTTTTTCTATTCTCATTTAATCGCCAGTGACTTTGCTCGAATGCCCCATGATGATGACTCCATAAGTCATAATGGAATTTAGAGAAAAAACTGGTGATGCTTGTCCATTAAAACCCAAAAAGGTATGGCGGAGAGACTTTTAAGCCAAAAAGGTAGCCGAATGAAAAAACATATTTGGTTCTATAATCCCCCAACAATTTTTGAAATTTGTTTTCTTTTTTCCGAACAGCAGTTGGAAAAACAAATCAATTTTTATTTCATAATTCTCTTTTCTTCTTGTTTAATCACCAACAACGATGAGGGTTAGTTTTCTGAAAAATTTTGTTGGTTTTATTCTGACATTGAACAATTCCAAATTAGGTGTGTGTGTCTGTTTCCATGTTTGTGTTCTTGTTTGTTTGACTGAAAACAAGAAATTTTCTTTTTTTTTGTTGGGATAATTATAAAATTATAGGGTTAACCTTGTTGTTTGACTTATTAGCCTCATTATTTAGTTTGCTCTTGGTTAGCAGTTGCTACCGCTTCTATACACATCGAAAAAAAAAATTCAAAATTTATGGCAAGATGTTATCGGGTAAACAAAAAAACATTCATTTTTTTCTATTCAGGCTCACAAAAAACATTATTTTGGAACTCTGGGTGTTTCTAGTCATGGGATGATTTATATGATATTTTCTCCCCAATAACATACCACATCTTGTTAAAGAAAAATTAGAATTTCCTCCTCTAAATATTTCTTTAATTACCTTCCTCAATTATTTTAATTTTAAATTCCTTAAAATCAATTTTCAATTGCAATTTTCGTAATTCCTTGTATTTAAGATTTCAATATTCTTTCACTTTTGCTGTGCTGTTAAATGTCATCTAATCGCCTTAACTTTGACTTATGAACTTAGCAGGGATTTGTCACGCAGGCGATTAAAAAGGAATTAGAGTAGCTTAAATATTTTCAATTTCAAAAGTGAAGGTATGGAAATAAAGTTATTTGAATTAATAAAAAAAGGTAATGGACGTCTTAAGAGGCAAACGAAAGGAGTACTCTAAAAAAATGAACGAAAATTGTTGTAAATGTACGAGTTGAGAGGAGTCTTCATAGATAAGCGATAAACGGTATTTGTAGTAAAGTTAAAGTCTGTCAATATCAGTGAGGGAGTCTCTATGGACAAGGACTGAATGGAGTCTCTATGGACAAGGACTGAAGGAAGTCTCTATAGACTAGCGTAATGGAGTTTCTACAGACGAGACAATGGGCGAGATGCACAGGAGAGATCCTTTATATGCGAGCATAAAGGAATCTCTATAGGCGGGAGCTGGAGGGATTTTCTATAGACGAGAGCTGAAGGATGTTTCTATAGATAAGCGGATGGGAACCTCTATAGAGGAGCGGAAGAAAGAATTATAGATTAGCGAACGACATTATCTATATAAGAGCTGAAGATTCTCTTAATGGTCGAGCGGATGGGAGTTGTAAAATTAAAAAAGAAGATTTATATACCACCTGAAAAGACTGTTTATAGACTAAAGGAATGGATTAATGTGTAGAAAGCTCTTTTAGACAAGTGAAAGAGGTAGGGAGACTTTATAGAAATGCGGAAGGCCAGATTATAGCAAGAGGTATATATAGAGGAGCTAAAAGGCACACCCGTGGGAGTATTTATATACGAGCTGGTGGGAAATGAATCGAAATAAGTCTTCTCAAAATAAATGAGACTCTATTGACTCAAGAAATCGGTTTTTAATAGACATGCTGATGGAAATCTCTCTATAGCAGCTACACAAGAGTTTTAAAATATTTGTATTCGACATGAAGTAAGGTCTATAAAGGCTAGCTATAGTGAGTCTCTACAGAAGAGCGAAGAGCGATACGCCGATTTTTATAGACGAAAGCCCTTACTGATGAGCCGAATCATGTTGAAGGATATTTCTACAAAAGAGCAAAGGGGAGTCTTTATAAACTGGAGGGATGGAATTTATGTATTCGAGCTGAAGGAAGGGTTTATAGAGAAACTGCCGGTCAGGGAGTCTTGGTAGAATCAATCAAGATTTTGGAGCTTTTATAGACCAGCAAAAGGTGTCTTTATCGACGATCGTCTTTATAGTTAAGCTAAAGAGCACCTTATGAAGATGTGGTGGGACGAAAGAAACTGAACCCTATCGAAGGGCTGAAGGATATAGTCTATATAGACGAAAACTTTATAGAAAATTGAATAACCATCAAACTGAAGAGGCAGAGAGCTGAAGTCAAAGGAAGTCTTTTAAGTGTTATGATAGAAATGTGGTGGGACAGGAGAAACTGTAGAAGAATTGAAATCATTATGAAAACATTGAACAACCATCGAACTGAAGAGACAGGGAACAGAAGGCAAAGAAGTATTTATTTACGTGTCGTCATAGATTGACTCAAGAACTAGGCAGCTAGTAGATATGAGCATGTGAACCAATAATACTCCATAGACGAGGACCCATGATTAGTCATTTACTCATTGACCCTGAAGGCTTTATAGAAGGGTTCATTAGGTGGTTCAAGGACTATGTAGCCATTATATACGGACGGTAGGGACATGAGACTATTTTAGACCTTACCTTTTAGATACGACATTATGAGCCAATAAATATCCATAGACGTGAGTCCATTATTTGTTACAAATGGGCTCAAAGACGAGCTCTAACTTAAGGGACAGAGAGTCTATTATTCGTTTGTAATAGACAATTTTCCAAAGACAACCAGAGCCGGCAGCCATAGTTTCTCATATAAAGAAGCTGGCCAGGATTGTAAATTACCCAGTGCGACAAAATTTTGGGGGCGGTGGGAAATTCCTATTGGAGAAAATTCCTATTTCCAGAAAAAAAATCGCCATAGACCAAAGTTCGGAGATATGGCGTGATCATTTTATTGCTGGCCCTATTGTACTTGAAGAGATAGCTTTATATCTTCATCTTACATGTCGCAGCTAAATTGAATAAGGAATTTTATTGTAGAACATTTCTTACTTCTAATTCGATTCCTTGTATGTCCTTTTCGTCCTTTATTTTTTTGAACCGAAGATGCGATTTTTCATCTTCGCAATATTCTACAAAAATGTTGCTCACAAGCTTTTAGATGGAATCCGCAAAAACGATAAACCGTCATTTTTACGTTTTAATGGTTTATTCTCAATTTTAACCGTATCTAGTCACTACATTCTTTATTATGTAGAACTGCCAAATTCGTTCGATTTATGCCAAATACATAACATATATATAGAGGAAAAAATAATCGGTTATTTAAATTTTTATGAAAATACCAAACATTTGAACGGGACCTATATGGGGATTATCTCAAAATTTGGACTAATATTTGAATCTCGCTGCTAATATATTTTCCCCCAACAAGAACCCGGTATGCCTATTCACAGCCTTCAAAATACTCACAATAGTAAAGTAGCTGAAGACCTGAAAATATAAAATTGGACGTTGAAAAAATATTTGAAATTTGAAGAAAAACTGGTCGGTTTCTATCACTGGCAATCTAAAAGACAGGGAAGCAGCACGCAAAAAATTAAAAGTTCTGAGTCTTAATAGCCTATTACAGACCTGCATTAATTAAAAGACGCTAATTTTTTAATCGAATCTTCTAATACACTTCTGAGTTTTCTTTAATTTCCCTAATCTTCAAACGATTCTAACTTGCGTTTTACACGCAATAAAACATTTCTTTATTTAAACAATTTATATTATTTGCACCACCGTCCACAGTGAAAAGTGCCCTAATGCTTTTAGACAAATAACGAACAGTGATTTTTGGGACAGTTACTATTCATTATACACTTCTTAATAGAAAATTTGGTTGGGGGAGGAAATTTTTAAAAATTTTAAAGTTTTTTTTTCTCTATAACATCCACAACAATTATTAATTAATAGCCTTGTATGTTTGGCTGACCTTTACCGCCCGTATATCTTCAATAGTTACAAAAAAAATATTTGTTTCTCTTCTTTTCAATTCAATTGAAATTCTCAATTGAAGGCAAAACGAGAGATACCGACACGAATGTGCAATGCTGTCCCAATGGATAATTTTTGATTTTATTGCCATGTCTCGTTTATTGTCGTTTGTTGGGGGGTTTCCAAAACGAATAGCAATTTAAAAAAAAATATTTTTATTAAATAATTGATTTTGATTTGTTGTTAATTGTTGCGCTAACTGTCGCCTGCCAGCCGATAGACCGTCCTCACTTTTCGACAATAACGATTTTAAAGTCCAAACGGATGTTTATTGTTTTGTATTGTTTATTAATTGGAATTTCAGTTTTGAGTAACACATATATTTTTTTTTTTTTTTGTGGTTCTGTATATTGAAATACCCCGCACTGGAATTTTAAACAGATTTAAATTCCAGGATTTATGGTTATTAAATTATTAGAATTTAAAACAAAAATCACAATAAAAATTACATTTTGAATTCATTATGAACATCACTCACGTGCCTTGTTGTACACAGAGCAGGCGGTTGGACGGACGGACGGGCATATTACATTTTGAAAATTCTTGTAATGAGGGGTATTTATGATGGAGACTAGACTATGAAGGTTTCCAGTTTATGTACCATGCATGATAATGCAAACAGAGGGCCATAAATATTTTTTTCCTCGAATTAAACAAAATGTTGTTATGAATATTTTATAAATTAAAAATTCTAACCTCAAATTTAAGTTAAAAAATTTGTTTTAGGAATTTTTGAAGCAAATATTTAGAATAGTTGTTACACAACTAAAAACCCATTAAATAATTACGTGTTGTTATTACAGAAAACTGGTTTCCAAAATGTAATGGAATATTAAAAAATGTGTTTTCAAAATACCTGAATTGAATAATTGTCTAAATATTTTTAATTATTATATTCCGAATACTCTTATTATAAGAATTAAAAAAAAACTATTATATTTTTTTACCCCATTTTGAAAAAAGAAACAACCTTAGATCACCTATAAAACTTTTAGTGATCCAGTCCGTCTTCCACTAGTATGGATTTAGCGGTCTTTTAAAATCTCCCTACTTGTCAGATTATCTAATAATGTCCCTGTATACAACGATTATGGAGTGACTTGGCAGATCGGGCAGTTATGAACACCTGTACTCAATTTTAGTACACTGTCATTTTCGGTTCGTATCTAATACTCGAAGAGTCCATGTATTGGCGAACAAAACACCTCGTTGGACTAAAAGGTACCAATGGCTGACATGCCAAATATATCGGCTAGAATTTCTGTCATAATCTCGTGTATATGGGACAAATTGGACCTTCAGTGCGTGTTCAATGAATACCTGCAGTTTTTATTTGACTTTGGGAATGCAGATCACATACACAATACAGCTGATCAAAAAAATTAATATTCATCCATCATATCCTATGTTAGATACACCACGTTTGCAGGCTTTAGAACAGCAAGTTTACATACAGTCTATCTGTATTAGACTTTGGACCTTCAAACACCACAGTCTTTCAGATCGGCTGCCCTTTACATTATTAGGCTCTTTATCACATCAACGGATCTTCCTTAACCCTTCATCTGGTCTATATTTTAAATCATCGCACAGTTCTGCAGACCCCTTGTCTCGCCTATCAATCATTTTAGAGGACATAAAATAAACTCCATACCTATTCTAATAATCTATACCAAAATCATGGCCACGGATCGCTTACGAAAAAGTCACCATCTGCTCCTCTATAAAGACTCACTTCAGGCTTACCTTCAGCTCACCTGTATTCGGCTTTGGGCGTGTCCACATACTTGATTCTCAGGTTAACTACCAATTGAAGCCCTGTCCATCAGATCGTCTACAGAGATACCAATAGGCGCGTTTAAAGATACTAGTTCAAGCTCGTCTATAGAAACTTCCCTTAACTGGTCTGTAAAAAGTCTTTGCTAAGCTCTACTGTAAGGACCTTTTGATTTTCACTTGTCTGTGAGAAATTCCCGGCATTCAGCTGATCTAAATATAGAGACTTCAGGCACTACATTTTAGGCTCTTTATCACATCTACGGATGTTGCCAGACTTTTACCTGGTATAGATATGAACTCATCGCACAGTTCTTCAGAACCCTTGACTAGCCCGTAGAGGACATAAAATGGACTTCATACCTATTCTGATTGACTATACCAGAATCATGGCGGTGGATCGCCTATGAAAAACGCATCTTCTGCTTTTCTTTAAAGACTCACTTCAGGCCACTCTTGTAGGTGACTTTGGTCGTTCCGACATACTTGATTCTCAGATCGACAACCAATTAAATCCCTGTCCATCAGATCGTCTGTTAGAGACTTCTATGTTTTCATAATCATCATCCAATCAGATCATCTAAAGAGGTTCACATAGGCTCGTTTAAAAAGACTACTACCCCTAGCCGGTTTATTGAAGCTTCCCTTAATTGGGACGTAAAACCCCTTGCTAAGCTCTTCTGGTGGGACTCCCCAGTTTTCACTTACCTATGAGAATTTCCCGGCCTTCAGCTGATCTCAGTATATTCCATCTATAGAGACTTGATTCAAGTGCAAATACTCTGAAATGGCTAGACAAACACCCATAATCGTCTATAAGTATTTCCAAATCGTCTGTAAAATCTCTCTTCAACAGGTCTATAAAACATCTCTTCAGTTCGTCTATAAATAACCCCTCCAGCTCGCCTTTAAAGGCTCCCTTAGCTTGCATATAAAGCCTTCTTCCGCTCATCTATAAATACTTCATCCTACACGTCCATAGAGACCCCCTACCACTTGTCTACGTAAACACCTTTCAGATCTTCAATGGATACACCCTTCGGTTCGTCTATAAGGACTCCCTTCATTTCGTCTATGGAGACTACCTCCTTCCCTCTAAAGACAGCATATCCAGCTCGTCTTCAGCTCCATCTATGGAGTATATATGGACTTTCTTCAGCTTCAGATCGTCTATATAAACTTAATATATTAAGCTCTTCTGTAAACACTGTCTGACCATTTTATTTTTCTACAGAATCCCTGGCCCTTCAGCTCGTTTATCAAGAATCTCTGGACCTGCTGTTCTTCCCATAAAAATTGGCTTTAGCTCATCTGGTCTATATTGAGAATAAATTATTGGAAAAAATCAATTTCTTTTGTGTATTGCTTTAGTGTTAACTATTGGAATACACCCCCCAGAAATTCCTACTCATCCACAATTCCACGATTTTGCCACCAGGATGATGACAGCTAAAGATCATTACCACCACAAATGATGGGTGTTCTTATCAAACCCCCCAAGAGAATACAAATCTGAACAAAGAAAAGTTTTATTTTTTGTTTCGATTTGTTTTCTATTTCTTTGTTCTCCTTCGTAACAGAAAATAAAAACAAAATAAAATAGAACAAGTGGCAAAAAAATACTCTAAGGATTCTCTATTGTTTGGGGAAAGCTGTTCTTTGCCCACTGTTTACAGCTGTGACCTTTTGTTTCAATTCTTTTCTCATTCTCTCCATGAAATTCGAACAAGTGTGGCGGACTAGGCATTGAAATAATAAGAAGATCAACTGTTAAGGTTTCATGGAATGCCAACTGACAGGGCATGTCATATCACATCAAATGAAATGTCTGTTGGTCGGCTGGTGGTGGTGGACTATTGTTTCAAAATTTCAATAGGGTTTCTTGCCTTTGTTGTTGTTCCTACCATAAAAAGTCATCATCGATATTGGAATGGTTTAATTTTTCTTCTCATTTTTTCGATAGATTTCTAATTAAAAGCCTCCAAATGGCCATTCAATAATTGTAACAACCGATTAAACCACAATACATATGACTAATTACTTCTATTTTGCTCTGCTCTAGATTTATGATTCCCGAAATAAAAAACAACAAAAAACTCCCATGTTAAAGTCACTTAATTAGTGCCGTTCTTTCACTGCTAGTCAGGCGGCACAAATAAAGTAATAAATTTTGTTGTTATAACAAAAAAAAAAACAACAATAAACGAGCGAATGAAACAACTCATTAATAACACTTTGGTCAGTTCTCATCAGCAGAATCATCGTAATCATCATCATCGCCGCCAACACCAAAAGCCATAGGCTATGTTTTATCATGGGATCTGCAGTATCACCAGCAGAGCCTCGCGACCGGCAATATATCACAAATATGTCATTTCCATGCTCGCTGGCTGACAATAAAACTGACCACAAACAAATTTTGTTGAGGCAATTCCAGAACAGATGTTTGTACTTGTCGAGTCGATATCAAATGACAAGAGTTACTCCCATTCTATACAGAAGTTGGGAATATATGGGAATAGAATGCAGATGAATTATAAAAAAATTAATTTAAAACATTTCGGAAACTTTAAGTAACCAAAAGGGCAAAATGAGGTACAACAGGGAGTTCTTAGAGAGCAAGGGCGTTTTTTAGTGTAGTTAAAGGGAGTCCTTATTGACCAGCTGGAGGAACGCTTTAAAGTTGAGCTGAAGGGAGTCTCTATAAACAATCTAAAGAAAGTCTCTATAGACGAGCAGGACGGAATCTCTAAGACGAGACCTTAAGTGAGTCTTTATAGACGAGCTGAAAGTACTATCAACAGAGGGGCTGAAGGGAGTCTTTATAGACGAGCTGGATGGACACTTTATATCTGATGCACGAAATTCATCATCAAGCATTTGAGTTGCAGCAACATTATCGTATCCATTATAAGTGGTAATGTTATGTTCATCTTGTACATGTGTTAATATTTCGTCCAACTCGCCTTCTTTAAAAATTTCAAATTGCAACCTATTAGCGTCTATTGCTTCTTTATGGACCAGACCAGACAAGTATTGTCGTTGTCATTCTGTAATAGCTCTTCTGCTTCAAGGCTCGGAAGCTTTAAAACTTTTAATATGTTATTCGTATCTCTATAGACTTCTTGGCATTCCATTTCAGGCCTGCACATAATCAATTTGTTTTATTCGATTCATTCCTAGAGCTCCACATTTAGTTCAGGCCTCTGCATATTTAAAATAGTTCTTCACTATAAATATGTTTCATTCGATTAATCCTTAGAACTCCTGACATTATGTTATGGTGCCTCATTCGTATCTCCTAATTGGTAAACCCTATTAATTCCGCTATGCAGAATGACTTTAACAGGCACAATATCAGCAGTTAAAGTCGGAAAGGTCCTCTCGGAGCCCTTTAATATTGAACGAGGATTCAGACAAGGTGATAGTTTGTCGAGTGACCTTGTGACCTGCTGGCAAAGGTCATACGAGAGGCAAAAGTGAACAGAAATGACACTCTGTACACCAAACAACATATGTTACTCGCCTACGCCGATGACATCGACATAATGGGTCGAACATTGAGAGCGGTAACAGCCACCATTGAACAAATTGAGAAGAAGTCTGCCAAAGTGGATCTGGCAGTAAACGGCGAGAAGACCAAGCTGATGGTATCAACGCGCAAGACGTCCAGTAGACTCGGACCAACTGTGGAACTTGAGAACTACAGCTTCGATGTTGTCAAACATTTTATATACCTTACCTATAAACAAAACGAATGACATCAGTTTTGAAATTCGGAGAAGGATAGTGATGGTCAACCGGTGCTACTATGGTTAGAGCAAAAACTCAAAAGCAAGTCCACCTCCCGCCAGACCAAACTCACACTCTACAAGACGCTGGTACTACCCGTGCTGTTATACGGATTTGAAGCATGGGCACCTAAGCAAGCAGATGAGGCAGCTCTTAAAGTGTTTGAGAGAAAAATTCTCCGAAAGATCTATGGACCGATCTGGGTTGACGGTGAATATCGCCGTCGAATGAACCATGAGTTGCACCAGCTATTCTCGGACATCGACATGTTGTGAAAATGATTGAAGATGCCCCAGCCCAGAAGGCATATAAACCAGCTGATGGTTCACGCAGAAGGCCACGAATACGATGGAAAGATCAAGTGGAAGACAACATTGCCGAATATGGTATTTCAAATTGGAAAAACTGCGCAAAAGACCGACGCGCCTGGAAATCTTTTCTAAGCTCGGCTTATGGAACGAAAGTTCTGTCACAGGCCAGTTAAGTAAGTAAGTAAAGACTTCTTAACATTCTATTTTGACATCTAAAGATTTCCTCATATTATAACTGATATTTAAATTCATTTTCATATTCTGAACGATCCTCCATACGTTTCTAAGAATTAAGATCATCGAACCTAAAGATCTATGGGCCGATCTGCGTTGACGGTGAATATCGCCCAGAAGGCAGCTGTATACAAAGCATGTTGTGAAAATGATGGTTCATATAAACCGCAGAAGGCGAAGGCCACGAATACGATGGAAAGAACAAGTCGAAGACAACATTGCCGAAATTGGTCTTTCAAATTGGAAATCTTGACATCTAAAGATTTCCGCATATTATAACTGGCCATTTAAATTAATTTTCATATTCTGAACGATCCTCCATACGTTTCTAAGAATTAAGACCATCGAACTTCTTGTAATCTATCTGTAGAGAATTTTTTAAACTTGTTCATGTCTGTATCGACCTCCGCACATTTCATTGAGCCTATTGAAAGTATTCTGACGTTAAAAATATATATTATGACCTCTAACCTTGTTCTTGTCCTTGAAGATCTCTTCTTTAGAAACATAAAAAAAAATCCGCAATGAAAATTATCAACAAATAGCCGTTTAGGATCTTTAAGGACTTCGAAATCAGATTGAAATAAAAAATCCCTCTTTTTTTCAGTTGTTAAAAAATTTAACCTTTGTCAATCGATAGTTCCACAATAAAAAGAAAACTCTATGGAGAAAAACTGTACACTTTGAAAGAATCTAATGGTTTGGAAAATCATTTAACCAGAACCGCATCTTCCCAAAAAAATATAATTCGTATATAATTAACAAAATTTAATTGGCTGGGAAACATTGTTTTGTGTTATTTTTTTAGATCACTTCAGTCACATCACATGTACCCTCATTTCGTGACACAATCGACACGGCAAAAAGGTGGTTAGTTAAAAAAAATGTGTACTTGAAAAAGATGAAGAGGAACTGTTCTACTTCAAAAGGGTGGAAAATTGCGTACGTACATCTCTCTCGTAGGGGATAACTCAATTAAATTGACTGGCTAAAACGTGTTCCCATCACAACAAAACGTATGTCAGCAGACAAATAGATAGGCATTCAGTCAGTCATTAGAAATTACATTATGGGATGATGTTCACCACCACGGAACAAAAACGTTACATTTTCCGATAAGAATAAAAAATTGCATTCGAATTGTTATCACAACAAGGGTGGGCTTAACTAGATTTTCCAAATCAATTGCAATTGAGGATGAAAAGCTTCTAAACAAAACAACAAAACACACAAATTCATTTATTCCCTGTCCAAAACAAAATCTGCGGGCTTTTCTCCTTAAATGGTGTGGGAAAATAAACTTGAATTTGTTTATACAATGATTTCTCATCCCCATCCTCCTTTTCATTCCAAAAGTAACTTTCAATTTTCTTTTTTGGCCTAGCATTTTTGAAAGCATGTAAAAAGAAAAATCACTTTCCAGCCTTTTTGGTTAGTTAATGGACCCTATCAAATTGCCTTGCTTTGCTCGGGCTACAGGTAGGCATAAAATAGCATTTCAGGTAATTTAACTTTTTAAGCCTTCGACATAAATTTTACTTAAAAAAAGGTTGCCCCATCACAAGAAGGTGTATCATCTTCATTTAAATTTGGTACAAAGTTAATAACAATATTTTATGAAAAATATGCTAGCACCACATTTTCTAGCCAGAGGAGAACAACAAAGCTATCAATTAAAGATTTAATTTAATTTTTTGTCTAGTGAGAGATAGAGAAAAAATGGGAATATGTCGGAATGCCAGGCAATTTAAAATAATAAATTTGTGTTTAAAAAGATTTTCTTGGCCTAAAAGAATGCGCAACTTATTTTGGAAGACCATTAATTTTCTTACAAGAAGGAACATGTTACAAAATCGGTGATAAATATATTTATAAGTTCTACCATATAGACTCGACACATTTCCATTTTGCTTCTCAAGCTCCATGACAGCACTTACAGAATTCCTGATTTTCGATCCGATTGACTAAAGCCGGAAGTTTTAATTTTAAAAAATTAACCTTTACATACTATATCGATGTCATAGACCTTCTTCTTCTTTATTCGAACCTCTATAATTATATAATATTCAAACTTATAGAGACCCTTATTCATATCACTATAGACCCTAACATATTGTATCCAATTTCGAGCTCAATCTGGATTCAAAAAGTATTATTGAACGTTTTTCTGATTTTCTAAAACTTTGAGAGACTTTTTCACATTTTGTTTTTTTGACTTCTAAATTTGTATATCCATTTTCGCTCGACATGTGCCATCTCTCATTCCTAATATTAAACATTACTAATAATTGACAGTGGAAACAAAAATACCCCTTGTAAACATTCCCTATATCTCTTCCAGAAGTTTCAAAATTCTACTCTGGATATAATCGACATTCTTAAACGTTTATCATACTTTGTAACACGTCGAAAGGCCTCTTCACATTCTATTTTGGCCTCTAAAGGCCTTCTCATCTTCAATTTGTTTCGTAAATTGTCCCTATATCTCTTCCCGAGGCGTCTAACCTGGCTCCAATTCTTGCATTATTTCAGAACTTCTAACAATTCGAAAGACTTCTTCACATCCTCTCTCTAAGGACCTCTACATCTTCTCTATGGTTAATTTTGAATTCAATTTCGCTCAGCATGGATCATCTCTCTAGATAGATTTAAGAAACAAAAATTCGATGCCAAAACCTTACCTACATCTCTTCTGGGGGCTTCAATATCCTAATCTGGCTACAATAATCATTTATCGGACTCGCTACGGTTGTCCTTCTATTTTAACCTCTTAAGAACTCCTCATCTCCAATTCTCTCCATAAACTTTCCCTACATCTCTTCTGGAAGCTTCATTATTCTTATATACTGAATAACGTACCTTCTGCAGACTTTAGAATTATAATCTGAACTTTCTAACACTTCGAAACCAAAAATTACTCAATTTTTAAAATTCTGCCTTAAAACTCGTTCATATTCTAATTGATCACATTCTTATCGAGTCTCTATATATCTCTAATGTTTTACCAGGAACTATTATGGTTTCTAATCTCAGGACATTTTTTTAAGGAATGCTCTTTGTATTATGTTCTGAATTTTATAGAACTGTTCATATTTTATTCGAAACCAAAACTTACTCAATTCTCCATAATGTATTCGGACCTCTAAAAATACTTAATATGTTTTACAGAAACTAAATATCATTCGGACCCCTGAAGACCTACTCAAATTAAACTTTGATTTATGATGGTTTAGCTTTAATACTATAGTAGGAATACGACAGAACTTGTTACACTCAATTCGAGCCCCCTTGTATTCCATTCGAACCTATAAAGTCCTCCTCTTTGTTCGGACATTCATATATCTCTCATATTATTTTGGGATATCTACAGAACTTATCATACACTTCTCGACCTCTTTATACTCTATTGGGACCTCAAAAATTGCACACCTAACTCACTTAACAAATCAATCACACGGTTTATACGGAGCTATAGAGCACTCCTCAGTCAAATTTCAGTCTTAAAATATATCTCCATCTCAATACGACCTCTAAGGGTTTTTCAAGATTAATTCGAGTCATAAAGAAATCTGAATTTTTTATTGAGACTTTCCACCTCAACTTTTGGTTATTATTTTCTACTCAAAACCATAAAAAAGTCCTCTCATATAACATTCGGACCTCCAAAAAGAACTTCCATCACTTTTTTGGAAACTAAAAGCCTTCTTAAATTATTTTGAGACCTCCACGCAATAAGGACTCTTGCTAATGCTATTTAAACTTCTACAACTATTGACCTCTACATATTCTAGTTGGACCTATACATACCCCCTCGTATTGTACTACACTATCAATAGACCTCAATATGTTTAATTGGGACCTCTTCTGATCTGCCTGCGTAATACTCCGACATTATAGATGTCTTCCTATTATGTTCTGCTGTCTATAGACAATATCTAAGCCTTCGGAAAACACTGGTTGTTCCATTCGGAAACCTACATATTATTAGGAATTTCCAGGATCTCATTATATACAACCTCTTAATATTCGGACCTTAGAACCCCTACACTTTATAAATTAGAAACTATATGAATTCATCATTGATTAATAGGCCCCTATCGAAATATTGAATTTCACATATCTTATAACAAAATCCGAACTTCAAATCACAGTTTAGAATTTGCCATCCATGCGATGATGAAATGGTCCTTCGATCCATTTCTATTTTCAAAATTAACTTTAAATGCAAATATGTCAAAATTGTATATATAAATCTGAAAAAAGTTATAAGGTTCGATTTTTTATAGAAAATAAAATTCTATTGATTTTTAATTTACAAAAAAAAAAATTGTAAATAATAGATATTCACACCTATTATACTGTGCTGTGCCGTTGTTCTGCTATTTTACCCCCTTCAAATCTGTCCATATTCATCATAAATTTCGATATAACTATTATCATCGGATTCCAGCGGATGTTTACTCTTACGATGGTTGCGCAGCGTATTCAGGAAGGTAAACCTCTGGGGGCAGTAGGCACAGATGTACAGTTCTTTTTTGGTGTGCGAAGCAACATGTTCGCGATAGGGTCGAGATTTCTTAAAGACACAACCACAGGTGGGACATTTGAAACGATCAACCTGACTGTGATTGTAGTAAATGTGTTTTCGTGCCATTTCTTGATTCTTAAACGAACGGCCACATTGTTTACACACGTAGAGGGTGCTGCCGTCGGGCTGTATCTGACAATCGGGTTTGCCATAGTTTTCATGGACCGTTGTGCAATGATAGCGAAGGCCACTCTTCGTTGTGAATCCTTTATCACAGTTGGGGCAGAAGTGTCGTAACTTTTGATAGCTCGGATGTTGGGCATCAATGTGTCGCTTGAGGGCACATCGCGTGGTATTTATCCGACCGCAGAGTTTACATTTAAAGGTGTTGGGGTCATTGTGATAACGCATGTGTTCCTTCAGTGTCCAGTGCTCTTTGAGTTTGCGGCCACAACAGGGAATGTAACACTGTTCCGTGGGATGACGCTGCAGGAAATGGGCCTGTAAGGCGGGCCAGGATTTACACTTGTGGGTACAAAGATCACATTTGATTATCGGCATAAAATTGGACAGTAGATAACTTAGATGTTGCTGCCTTTCCTCGCGTGATTTATTATCCTTGCGACCATCGATCCCAGCTATGGAATCTACCAGACCATGTTCCTCATAGTTATAGTCCACATTATATTGAGACATGGACATATTAAAATAATCCTCTTCCGCCTCCACCTCATCATCATCCTCATCGGAATCATCGAGCAGTATAATCGAAGAGTCATCATTAAACTGATAATCATTCTCGCCAGGAGTAGTATTCCATGATGTGCTCGGCATATCGTCGCCGTCACCTTCTTCTTCCGCCTCCTCGTCATGGACATCGATTAGCTCAAATTCCCGTTCCATTTTGATGACTGGACCCTGTTGAAAGCTCTGATTTCCATTATTTTCTTCACTAGATTTACACTTCTTTGGTTCAAAACTCTGAGCTATTTTTTGGGCAAATTTACGTTTGGTTAGGGCAGCTGTCTGGACCTCCAGGGAATTTAGCGGTGTATCACCATCAGCTTCGATAGCTGCCATTTCCGATAGGGAAACAAAACTCCCTTCAATATTAACGGCCGAGGACTTATCAAATTCCCCTGCCGCATCGGGGAAGCCATCTAGGCAATTGCCCATATCACTGCTGCCCGGCTTTACATCTTCTTGGAGTCTCTCTTGGGCATCGGTTACGAATTTTTGAAAATTATGAAAATCCAAAACCTGACCCCAACATTTGTGACAAATTATGGACAAGTGGCGGAATTTGTCCATATCTAAAATCTATGGAAATCGGTTGTAACAAGGGGTGGGTGTATTGGGGATGGAGGCCTAATTGTATAATGAATTTTTGGAGACTTACCTTCGGATGAAATAAACTGTAAATAACTTCGTACAATTCATTGCCAAAACCGTTCTCGTCGTACAGCGTTTCGTATTCCTGACATTTGTCAACACACAGGCGGCAGGTAGTGGACTGAGTCATGTTGACATGGAATGGATTTGCGGCGGGTTCTTACTTAAATAATAACTTATGAAATTTTTAGAGGTTATGTTCAGCAGTCATGGATTGGAATTTTTGGAGAAAAAATCTGAAATGAAAAAAATAGAATTGTTGATATTAGTTTTAGACGAAATATTTAAAATGTAGGCAAAATTTTGAAACATATAGAAGTTCTGCTGAGTCCCGTATAGGTTTTGAGGAGCTCCACACATTTATGTTTTGGGGGAAAATAATGCTAGAAGTCGCAAGAAAGCTTGTGACGTCAATGATGGCTGGGAAATCCAAAAGTAGTATAATGATTTCCATATGGGTTCATGTATGGTCGACAGAGGTTTGTATAGTTGGTGAAAAGTTTCTGAGAGGTCGGGAGGTCAGAATAGGTGCCTAGGAGCCCCAGACCGGTTCGTATAGATATCTAGGAGTTATGTAGAGGCTCCAGAACTATAAAAGAGTTTCAAGGATCTCGATATAAGTTCGTATAGGTACGATGAAGGTCCGTAAAGGTTGTGGGGAGGTCAGTATATGCGGTTAGAGCTCTAGACTGTTGCGGGGAGGCTCCGGAACTACAATGTCTTGCAAAGAACATAGACGAGGCCCTATAATGTTGTGAGAAGCTAAATATAGATGCAAAGATCTCAAAATAGGTTCGTATAGTATGTATTATAAGATAATAGAGTTTCGTATAGGTGGTGATAAGCTCCTGAGAATTCGGCACAGGTTTTTTGGGGGTCTATATAGGCGGCTAGGTACTCAAAACTGGTTTATATAGGTATCGCAGAGCACCGTGGGACGATAGAGGTTCGTATTGGTAGTGAGAGGTTTCTGAGACCTATGTACAAGTTGTTTGTAGGTCTATGTAGGCAGCTAAAAGCTCTAGGGAGATTCGTACAGGCGTCTAGGATTTCCGTAGATGCTCCAGAACTTCGTATATGTGGAGAACAAAATAGGCGAATTTGCGAAAAGCTCAAGATAGGTCCAAGGATTTTCTTATAGGTTAGTATAGGTGGTGGGAAGCTCATGAAAATTCCTTACAGGTTGTTGAGAGGTCAGTATAGGTGTCTAGTAGTTTCACACAGGTTCGTATAGGTGTCAAGGGGTTCCAATGAGGTCCGTAACTTCACTTAGGTAGAAAATGTCTTAAGACAGATCCGTATAGGCTATGTGAAGCTCCAGAGGGGTCTATACATTAGTCGAGGATTTCATGTAGGTCTGTATATTTGGTAAGACATCGAAAGAGGTTCGTATAGGTGGTGAGAATCTCCGCATTTGCAGTAAGTTCCTTATGAGGAAAGAGGCTCTCAGTTGAGGTGAAAAAAGATCTACAGATATCCGTACCTATGGAAACGTATTATTGATGTTCATATCCTCAATTTCATCTGAAGCTCTATAGAGGTGGAAAACATCTGCAGGGATGTGTTAGGAGGCCTGAATCGATCGGAACGATCTATACAAAGATCCGTACCAGCAATGTTAAGCTTGTACAGGACTGTATCGGCCAGAATGACTCTGTATTTACTTTAGAAAAGTCTTAACGGTTAGAAAAAAGACACTATAGAAGGCCGAACCTGTGGAGGAGCATTATATTGATCCGTATAGGTTAGGAGGAGCCATGTAGTGGACATTATCGATGGAAAGAAGACATCTAGAGATTTGTAAAGGTGGAGGGGAAGCTCTACGGAGGCAAGCATTTGTGAGGAGCGGCCCATTGAGTTCTGTACTGGTGATCATGATATAATCTAGAGATTAGTGTCGGTGTGAAGAGGTCCGCAGCAGTGAGGTAAAGCCTACTCGAGGTCCACATCGACAATAAAATACTCAAAAAATGTCACCATCTTCTCACCACCGATGTGTACACTACTGAACGGCTTTATAGAGCTGATGATAGGTTACTTAGAAGTTCATACTGAGGTTGGGAGATTAATTGTATGATTCGAATCTGTTTTTTTTTTTTTTTTTTTTTTGTAATAAAAACATATATTTTTTTTTTTTGTAATATTTCAAACACTTTATTATTAAATTCATAAATCTTAAAAAATATACAAGCAGAACAAAATAGGGTAATTCCAAAACCGCACATTCCTTACCTCATTACCAAATATATATTTTCGACAGCACCAGCATTTCATTCTGTATTAATTCGGATGTGCCATCCGACAATGCAATTCAAAATTACTACGATTTATAAAGCTCGTCGGACATTCCGGACATTCATAAATAGCTTTTTTATTGCCTTTGATTTTAGCCCCTTTAGCTTTAGCAGCCTTCCGGCCGGTCAAATGCACATCCTGATGATGCCTTTTAAGATTGTTGCGATTAGAGAAAACTTTGTCACAAATCGAACATTTAAAATATCCATGAACTCGTTGCTTGTGTTTCTGTAACGCCATAGGCATTCGGAATCGTTCATTACATTTCAAACATTTCACACGGAAAATGTTAGTATCGGTTTTTAAATATTCGGAAATTCTTGAAATTAAATCTGAATTGTTGGAATGCTTTAGACGGATATGGAATCGTATTGCAGAAGCAGTTTTTAAACGTGTCCAACATAATGGGCACTGATAGGTGAGTAGATCCGTCATATGTTCGATTTTCAAATGTTCACGTAGGTATCGCCATGAGGCATATTTGGTCGGACACAGGGTGCAGTGATAGGCGCAGGGTTGTTTGTGTTTCTTTAGGTGATTTCTTAGAGATCCCGAGCTATTGAAATAATCTCCACAAATTTTACAGGTGTACGTTGTCCAGGGATTGTGATATTGCCAGCGGTGATGGCTGAACGATTTGAAATTTTGAAAAACACGAACGCAATCGTGACAGCCATACGAAATGGTGCCATTAGGTTTGGTAATACGTTTGGCGGATTTCAAGCGGAAATATTGGAATTTCCGACTTCTGTGGGTGGTTAATTTTTTGTGGCGATTTTTATGAAAACGCAATAAGGCGGGATGGGAGTAGGATTTGCGACATACAAGGCATTTGAATCGGCTAGTATCTGAGGTGCGGTGTGAAATTTTCTTCGCACAGGCTTTGGGTGAGGCAATGCGTATTAATAGGTTCTCTGGATCTATAGTTGATTTATCTAGGCTACAGAGAGATAAATTCCCCGTGGAAGGGCAATCAAATTCGTTAGTCAGTTCCAATGGGGAATGACTTCTTTGAGATGAAATGTCGGAATCCGTAAGGTCTGGATCTGTACTCCTTGAAAGATGTATTTGAGAGACCTTCACTTGGTCCTTGTGCCCTCGTTTCCTTGATGTGCTGGGCTGGGATGAAGAAATTGGTATTAATAGATTTTCTGGATCATTTTGAGAAAATCGATCTACTCTTGATTTCTCCAGGCTACCAGGAGATACTACCCTTATGGGCTGGGACTCTATAAGGGGTTTCAGTTTCAATTGGGAATGACTTCTTTCAATTGTTCTGTCTTCGGAAAAATGAGTTTCTTGTGATAATTTTTCTGTGCAAATTAAAGGGGGTTCCCCTTGGGTTTCATTTTGTACTACCGTCCTGCCACCTGGTGCTGGTTTGGAAATGAATATTGTTGACGAATCGATCTCATAATTTAGAGTTATTAGATTATTTGGAGAAGTTCGAAGGTCTATTTCCCGCCTCGGAACTATTGTAGGAATTTCCAGGTGTTCGGCAGAAGATTTGAAGGGTGGTTCTTTGCTGTAAATTTCCAAGTTATTCGATGACCCATTTCCATCACCTCCAATGCAGGAAACTGATGATGCTTCCGAATCACAACAATTATCTCCTAACAATACATTGTGATCCGGAGCTTGAAAACTAATAGCTTCGATATTAGTTAACCCATTATCATTATTATCCTGCGAGAGTTCTATAAATTCTTCACCATCCTCCACTTCTTCTTCTTTCACCTTCAACTCCTCTACTTCTTCCACCTCTGAAATTGTATAAACTTCCCCCGCATTTCCGCACTGAAGTCGAACCTCCTCCATGACCGCACGACCTCCAAATTCTCTCATAACTTTCCGTTGAGCCTCTTCAATAAGTTTTTCGTATTTTTGAAATTCCGCAATAATTTTCGAACATATTAAGCATACGGTGCGTAAATGCTTGAAAATGTTCAAATTGACTATCTATAAAAATTTGCGATCAATTAGAAAAGTAGTGGACAGACAAATTAACATATACTCAACCTACCTCAGGGTGAAAGTATTTCGAAATTTTATTATAGAAGTCCGTTTTCTGACCCGTATCACTGTACAGTTCTACACCGCTCTCGTTTTGTATATTCAGACATAAACGACAGCAATTACTAGGGGGAATATGAAGAGTTGCCATGGTTTGCCGAACTGTAAGAATAACGAATATGGAGAACAGTTGAAAAATCTAAATTTGAAACGAATCTAGGGGTTCGGAAAACTTAAAATAAGCTCAGTTCAGGACAACTTAGATATAGATCAGTATATATTATTATGATTTCCGAAGATGTCGGAATTTCGTATGTCGTATTCAATAGAGGAGACCTATATCAAAAATTGGAGATCCTAATACAGACCTACAAGTATATAATGTGTAGGTCTTTAGAAGCTTACATATGTTCTTATTAAAAGTTCGTTAGAGGTTCGACTATGTTATGAGAAGAGTCCTTCAGAACTTTGGAAAAATGCTGATTATTTTGATTCTGCTCTATAACGTGTGTTTGTGTCTTAAGTCTTTTGTTTTTTCCCTCAGGCGACCCTAAGAGACATATATTATAATGTAGACTACCGTGAGAGACCTCTACTATAAAATAGGAGACCCCGAGATACCTCTACTACAAATTAGGCGATCCTGGAGACCCTCTACTATAAATAAAACTACCCTGAGAGACCCCTAATATAAAGTAGGCCTCAGGGTCGTCTACTTTATATTGGGGGTCTTTCTCTCCCTGAGAGACCTCTACTGTAATGTAGACGATCCTGAGATACATTTAATATAAATTAGGCCACCCTGAGAGACCTCTACTATAAAGTAGACTACCCTGACAGACCTCTACTATAAAGTATGCCACCCTGAGAGACCTATGAAGTAGACGACCTTGAGAAACCCCTACTATAATGTAGACAACACTTAGAGAACTCTCCTGAGGGTCATCTACGATTACGTAGATGTCCGTAGATGAAGCTGAGAGACCTCTAATACAGAGTACAGAAACTTCAGATAGCCCATAGAGTCCTGCACTCAGAGTAGATAACTCGTAGAGTCCTCTTATGTAGAGTACGTAGCCCGTAGGACCTTTTACTATAGATGGAATTTAGACGACCCTTGTACGTAGATGACCCTGAGGGTTCTCTACAATACAAAGATGATCCTGGGGCCCTCAAATATATCATAGATGCCTGTAGATGAAGCTGAGAGACAGAGTATACGAACTTAATACAGAGTATACGAACTTAATATGACCCATAGGTTCCTGTAGCCCGTAAGACCCTCTACAATAGATGGTCATCTACTGTAATGTAGATGACCTCCTGAATTCTCTACAATAAGTAGATTACGCTGAGGGTCCTCTACTATAACGTATATGACTCCGAGTGTACTCCAGTAAAACTTAGATGGTCCCTTGAATCCTCTACAATACGTTCCTGGCCCTGAGTGTCCTCTACTATAACGTAGATGAAGCTGAGAGACCTCTAATACAGAAAATACGAACTTGAGATGACCCATAGGGTTCTGTACTCAGAGTGGACGACTCTTCGCGTCCCCTTATTTAGAGTGGGTAGCCATAATATCGATGACCCCGCATCTCTTGAATACTCTTCAACACGTAGAGGGCTCTGAGGGTCCTCTACTATGCCGTAGATGTTTGTAGATGAAGCCGAGAGACCTCTAATAAGAGTAGATGACTCTTAGGGTCCTCTTATGTAGATTTGGTAGCCTGTAGAACCCCTTAGATTAAAGGTCATCAATTGAAAATACCACCGGGACCAAAAAAATACCTAAAAGGGGCTAGATCAAAATTGACCTATATTGACACTTCCGAACCTGGGACGCCAAATGCGGTTGGAAAAAATATGTGTTATTATCGAAAATAGGTTATTAGGGTCTTCTTCTATAGGGTGTATAACTCTGATAGTCCTATAGGTACCTCTACTGCGGAGTATATGAATTTTAGAATCTTCTACATGGGTTGGAAAATGTCCCTAAAACCTATAAAGTATGCAAAATGGGCTGGAAATTGTATAAGGGATAGGTAAAAATATGGATCTATACTGATATATTTCTTAAACGATATATTTCAGCGTCCATGAACAAGGAATGCCAAACTCGGTTTGATAACTTAGATACAAATTTGTTTATCGAAAATAGGATATTATATAGGGTATATAACTCTGAGAGTCCTATAGGGACATCTACTGCAGGGTACAGGACCCTTTAATCTAATTGGAAAATGCCCCTAGGCCTAAAAAGTACCTAAATAGATAGGCTCTTTATATAGAAGCCACGTTAAAAAATTAATATAGAAGCCACGTTAAAAAATTATCCTACATTGAGAATTTTCTGAAACCATATTTTTTACGTTCCAAGAACCCGGGTGTCAAATTAGACCCCCATTTGATTCTTCAACCTACAAAAATCCGGGATGCCAAATTAAACCCCCTTTGAACGCAAAATATGGCTAAATTTTTGAAAATATAGAAAATTTAGTAGAGATATTGATATGTGGGCTTACTTCAAAACATTGACCGATATGGAAAACATTCCGATGGAGATATTTTTCACTACCCCCCAAACGGGAACGGCAAATTACAGTCCCCTCATTTAAAAATTTATGCTTAAACCTTCAAAGTGCCGAAATAGTCCTCACGACACCCTAAGAGACATCAACTACATTTTATACGACCCTGAGAGTCCTCTTCTAAAAGTAGGCGACCCATGAAAAATCACTATCCCCGAAACGAGAACGCCAAATTACAGTCCCTTCATTTTAAAAATTCTGCTTGAACCTTCAAAGTACCGAAGTAGTCCCACCGTTTATGATGGTTATACGAAAACGTGGACCAATATATCCCATTTTCAATATCCACCTTAGGTTATGCAGGTTATACTTAGTTCCAAGGTAGTTTTTTTAGATCCATAACGAAATTCAAACAATTTCTATTTAATAGAAAAATATTTTGTTGCTGTTTTATTTTTTTCGAGCTTCTGACAAAATCAAAATTTTATTTTCTACAAAATGCAATTTAGATGAGTTGGAAAAATAATATTAAAATTTATTTTTTAATAAAAAAACATAATTTTATCGCAGTATTTTTAAATATTTTGTATTCCGTTCTAGAGGATGCACCTGCTCGCGATGATTATCCAATTCATTGTACGTTCCATACGATTTTGGACAAAATGCACAGGCATAAATCCAGCTAGGTGCATTCGATGATGATGACGCCGAAGATGATGATTGTTGTTGGTTTTTATTTTGTAGACTTTTTGAGTGTTGTAACATTTTTGTGGCTGCTGCAGGTATCTTAAAGGTACGTTTGCCAACGGCAATTTCGGGTTTCGGCTTAATCACCGTCGCACGCATACACCGATGACTATTAAATTCTTTTTCATTGTTAAAACATTTCGAGCAGGCCTTACATTCCAATTGTAGAAGTTTAAAGTCGTCGACAATTTTGGGAGCCTCACTACTTCGTTTAACCGTAATGTCTTTATTGAGTATATATTTCTTAGGAAGATGATGCGGAGGGTAGTTTTGTTTCAGTAGGGTCTTTTGACTTGGAGGATTGGTGTGTTCTGTGGGGGTTTGTTGTGTTGATCGCTGGGTATCTTTGGGTGTTTGTAATAAACTGCGATTTATTTGCGAATGCGGATGGTTTACTATGCTGGGGTTGGAGGTTGGAGGGCTGTTGTTTGATGGGTTCTTATTTTTCTTTAACTGATCCCTATGCTGTTGCATAACATGGGATTTTAATTCACGCTTTGATTTCCAAAAATAACCACAAAATCTACATTTAAAAATCATGGCAGGTTCCAGATGATAATCCTCCTCGTTTAACAGGACCACAGAGGGCTCGCCATTATCATTATTTTTTTGCCCTGTATCGGGAGAATTTGCAAAGAAATTGTGGCCCTCATGCGTGGGAAATTGGGAGCCATTTTCGTTAAATCGGCGAAAGGCAAATCTTCGGCAACAATTGTCATCTCCTCATTCCATTGGTCATGGTAAAAATCTTGAGGTTCCACCTGATTTTCTGAGATATTTTCCGGTAAATCCTGAAAACTATTTGAAGGATAATCCGCATGCATTTCCTCAAGATGTTGGTGGTGGTGTTGTTGTTGCTGCTGCTGTTGTTGTTGTTCATATTCTTGCTGTAAATCTATTAATTCCATTTTATTATCCTCAGCATCTTCATCATTATCGTTTAGGACTATCGATTCACCACCCTCACAGGTGCCATCACCACCACCTCCCTGATCACTTAATTCTTCGATATGAATTATTTTTGTTTCATCAGCACCAACATCGTCATCATCATATTGTTGTTGCTCTTGTATTGTTGTATGGTTGGGGTTATAATCATCCTCCAAATATTCCTCACATGTCGAACCTGGCTCATTTTCACTCTCTAACTCATCTTTGATATCCACATTTGAGGTTATAACAAATTTCACATTTCCTTCACTATCTGCATATTCTTCATAATTGTCCTCGAATTTCGTGTCATTCATAAATTCCGGCAGACTGCTGAGTAGATTTATTTGAGCCTCTTTTATCGATTTGCGAAATTGTATAAATTCTTTGATATGTATCCAACATTGGCGACAAATACCCTGCAGATAGGTGTATTTCTCGATATTCAACACCTATGAATTTAAACCAAGGTCAGAAGAGAAATAAAATTGAAATTTTTATCGCACATTTGACGATAAATTACTATCAAAGCGAGTGGAAAGTCGAATTGAATTTTTAAATTATATTTTTATTTGAAAAATAGTTTCAAATCTCAGAAGTAATAGCTTGTCGTTCTTTTTTTGTGTTATGGGCGTTAAACTTTTTGAGGGCCTACCAATCGCTTTTCCATAGCAATTTACCGTTAAATGTCGTGAGAAATTCATAACAAAATGGGGGGTGGTTTGATATTCGTTCTTACCGTTGGATGAAAATATTTAACGATGATTTCATACAAGGCATTTGGTTGACCACTGTCATCGTAAAGACTTTTAAAGTTTTCGCACCACTTCACACACAAACGGCAGCTATTCTTCTGAGACATCTTATTCTTCTTCCCATCAAATACAAACAAATGATTAGAGTGAGTAATGCCTCACACAATGTGAGCAGTGAATGGACTGAGGAATTCTATTGGGAAAAAATCAAAAGAAAAAACATTTTTTTAGTGAAAATTTTCTTTAATGGAAAATTATGGCTAAGACTATGAAAGCAGATATTTTCAGTTCTTATTCAAATTGAAATGTATTCCTGTCGCCAAGAGAGGATTCACAGAAGATCCCAAACATCCCATTTATTTTTCACAGCATAAGAAAACATCTTATAAAACAGTTAAGATTTTTAAATAGTAAAGGATCGTATTGAGTATTTCCCATTTACGTTAAGATCAAGTAATTATTTATTTATTTTATTTATATTTTATTTTGTAAAAAAGCCTAAAGGCCAATAAGATTTACAATATACATGAACTTATAGTACACCTACTCCAGAATTATCCTCAGAGTTTAAGTTAAAGGTTATCAGTAAATATCGAAAAAAAGTCTTTTTACATTTTTGCTTTGACCTGAAAGAATTATCTTCAGGATCATTGAATTTTTGTAAAAATTCTCAGGACCTTTTTTTTAATTTCGCTACTATTGTTAACAAATATTGATCTATTTTGTCTAAGTGGAGTCCCATCAACTGGATGACATCCCTATAGAAACAGGTCGTCATAATTTTTATGAACAAAAGAAAACTTTACCACCTTGAGTTTGGAAAACACTTTTCAAAAAAAATGCCTGATTTGTTTTCGTCTAAATTAAAACGCAATATAATTCGGAATATTGATCTACTTACCTTTTCAATACAATTATTTAGTTCATTTCAAAATATGAAAACATTTTTTTCGAATACAATTATTTCAAATACAATTGTCGCTACGATTAAGTTGATGGTCACAATTATATTGCCAATACACTTCATAATCATATGGGTCATAAATTATTTTTGTAAGGCTTAATTCAATCTACTAGTCGGTAATAAAGTTTGGAAAATTTACATACCTGTGTATTATTAATGCTGCCAGGTAGTTGACTTGTTATTGGATTTTCCCATTTGTTAGTGAGGTGGACTAAAGGTGAAATTGGTGTTAAGTTAGTTGAACTGAAAATAGAAAAAGGTTAAAAAAATTGGAATTAGACTTTATGCGCAATAAATGCAGGTGCGATACAGACGACGCCAAAAAGAGAGAAAGAACAAAATTTGCCACCTTATCAAAAAAAAAAAAAAAAACCATAACCTCTCCGTAATTTTAAAAGACTTAAATCTATCCATAAACTAAAATACTACAATAATACTAAACTTGTCAAATTCGAATGGGTATACTATATGATACCAATATATTGCCCATTCATTTTAAAATGGTTAAGGTATTGATTACTACGATAGATCCTACCTCCCGATTTCGATAACTTCTCATTTAAAAGTTGGCCATGCACAGCATATTATGGTAAAATACCATAATGTAAAATAATTCTTTCACAAATTTTGAATATTTGTTCCACTTTTTTTATATTTTGAGGTTTCAATAAACGTTTTTCAACCTAATTGGCTGTAATAATTTATTTTTGCGTGGTAAATTTAGCTACCAAAATTTATTACTATCGTTCCCAGTTTTGGTATGACCCCCATATAACAGTAATCGCAATTTTCGGTATTTTGAGAATTACGAAGTGGTTTTTAATTTTTGGAATACGGAATCTTAAACCACTTAAATGTTCTCTTATATAGAAAGTCTCTGCGGCTATGGGGTTTTGAATCTGGTTCCGCCCACAGTAAAGAAAAATATTATCCATTGAAGTAGCCTGAATTAATTGAATATCCATATTTGAAATCTGTAATCGATAATTGTTTCACTTAGGAATGGTTATTTTCAGCTGAAATAATTGACTAAATATAACGTAACGTTTATCTATTTCGAAATGCTTTAGTTTGATCCTCTAGACAGGAAATACT
Source organism: Musca vetustissima (assembly GCF_032173495.1). Lineage (NCBI taxonomy): Eukaryota > Metazoa > Arthropoda > Insecta > Diptera > Muscidae > Musca > Musca vetustissima. The sequence goes on from NW_026883045.1 coordinate 406,389, forward strand.
TTTTTCGCTTCAATTTAAGGACCGTTGACTGATCGTTTTGTAATTTTTACCACTGGGATGACCCTTATACTTATACTTTTTCGTGGAATTCAATATATCCTAAGAAATGGGCCATCTGTTGGCACCCTTACCATGCCTATTTTATTTACTAGTCCAAGAAATTTAAGGGGACCCCACATTCTCGGGGTCAAAAATTTTGTTCATATCATTCGAATCTACACTTATTAAAGAATGTCCCTACAAAATTTCAAATGAAAATCTCTTAAGTTAATTTAGATGAATTCCGTTAATTTAAGAATTTGAATTGTAACGTAAATTTCTACTACGCAATTTATTCGAATAACTTCACAACAACAACTACTGTATAGATTTTTCTACATCCTTCCATTTCCTCTTTCATTGTCTATTTTGTTATTGACGTTAATTTCTCTTACTTACACTCAATGTAAGTTTGTATGTGTTTGTTGCATTGGTAGATTGTTCGTAATCTAGATCGTCCAGAAACTTCTGTAGCGACAGGCATGACTCATATAAATAGAGGAAATGGCAAGGCAGTTAGTCAGTTGTGAATCAGATCGCGAATTGAAACCGTCAAGTAACGTAAAGCTGTAAAGAAAAGTGCAAAGTAAAGTTGTGTCAATAAAATCATTGTAATACTCGTAATCAGAAAGAACCCGCGTTTTATATAGTACGAACTGTATTGGGAAATAAAACAACGTCTACACGGGATTAAGTAAAATCCAAAAACGTAACAATATTAATAAAGCCTTCAATGTCAATAGTATCAGTATTTGATGTGCTCATAACAAAAATGTAATTATTTTTATAGAACAAGTCAATATTATTCTCTTTAAAATTAGATTCAGACGCGTATCCTATTATGACACATGTCCACAGAAGAAAGCTTCAAAGAAGATTCTGTCGCCTAGCCGATTTTAGCATCTGTCCAAAGAAGAAAATCTATATAAGGGTGCCAGTGGAATTTTAGAACATCGTTTTGTAGATGCATGTACTTCAGAAAAATTTTACATATTTGTAATCAGGACTTCAATTGCGTCAAATTGATATACATATTGCCTTTAGTAAATATTAAAGAGCTTAGGCAAATTTAAGCGTCTCAGCAGAAATTTAAAGGCCCATATATCCGGAAGTAAAGATTTCCGCAAATTCTTAAGCAAGTTTTTAAATCAAATTTGCAATAAGCAAATCTTTTTCCGGGTCTAAGGTTCTGCTACACTAAAGTTGTCTTAGCTCGATGTTAGCACATCAATTATATCCAAAATAAGCAAAAATTAGACATTTAGAGACATAATTCACATTTATGTATGATCAAAAGACCCAAGTTCTTGCCTTTTAAACAGCCACACCACAGAATTTGCACCTCTTGATCATTATTGATCACTGAAACAAAGCAAAACACGATCAACCAAAATCATAGAGGATGTTGATAGAGGATGTTTGGAACACAATTTTTTAAAAGAAATCCACAATTCTTCCTCGACTATTGCAATTTGAGACATCTACCCAGGAACATATGTCGATTATCTACACAATATTGATCATGTTAACTATACCATTTCCGCTTGATATGTTTTTTTCCCAGTGAATACATACCACCACAATACTGTTCCTAAACAACACGCAATGCTGTCAAAATTGGGAGCTGCCTGGCTGATGGCGTCTGTCTCTGCAAGATTGTTGGGTTCACGTTTTATTAGCACAATTTGGCTGTCACTCACTTTTATTGTAAGCACACACACTCTATTCTATTGTAAAGCACTTATTTTTTGTTAAGGGATAGGAAATAATAATTTTAATTATTTGTTTTTTATTTATTTTTTGTCCACTACCGCATCGAATATACAACACAACATTTATTTTGTTGTGGATTTTACTTTTGAGCTTCTGTTCTGTGTTTGACCGAAAAAATGCAACCCTGTGTGGCTCATTTCATTCCACACACTGTCCACTCTTGTGGGATATAAAATACACGCACACACTTACACAATTGGGGTAAACAAAAGCCTCATGTACACGATTTTGGAGATTTGTTTACAATTTTTCAGTGACAAGCAAAACAGCTGTTCGTTTTAGTGTGTGGAAGGTAAATATTTAGGCTCTTCTCGCTCTCTCTCTCTCTATGAGTGTTTATCAAACAGATGGAACAGCATTTGTTTAATATTGTATTCATTAAAAAATAACAAAAATAAAACCTTAATAAAATAAGAAAATTATTTAATTATTAAAAAATAAATATGTTTAATAATAAGTGCTTAATATTATTACATTATTTATAAAAATTACAGTGTATTGCTTGGTATACTCTGATAGAAGTGGCAGATCATTTACTGTGTGTGAGAGAATGAATGGAAATAAAGAAAACAAAAGAAGAACGCAAATTACAATCGAAAAATTAAAAATTAAATAATTATTATAAACAATTGTGAATTATTAAAATTACATAAAGGTGAGTGTATTGTAAATTTCTATTATTACAAATAATAATGTTTTCCAATGTACTTTAGATTAGAATATAAAAAAGAGGGGCTAAATGAAAATGCCTCAATATCAAAACATGGCCCGCAATACTCGGGAACTACAGACTACTAGTATTTATACCGAATAATACAAAATATTACTAATTCAAAACCAAAATAGCTGAATACAGAATGGAAATAGAGCTAAAGTATAGTTTAAGGGCCCCGATTGCACCGTCATATTTTTTTCTTGTGAAAATCAATATTTCCTCAGATATGGGCCTCCAAATTCAAAGCAGTTAAAGAGCTGATTGCAGAAATGTAATTATTTTAACGGGTAAACTCCATACTATTTTATTTAAAATGAGATTTTGTAGCGAAGCCGGTGTTGGCATCTTTCCATTGGAGAAATTCTTATGTCTTCGGGGTCCGCCATCCACAAATCCTATTCTATTAAAATGGAGATTCAGTTCATAGAAAAAAGACATTCAATATATTTTTTAATCTTAAAGGATAATATGTCGACATGTCGGTGTTGCCACTTGTCCATAGGAGAAAGTCTTAAATCTCCCGACAAAGCATTACCTCCCAAAAAATGGAAATTCTGGGTTTATATTGCGTTTAGGGATATATTTCAATTCAATTTATTTCATAAACGAGAACCTAGCCCAAAGGGCCATGAGCGCTTCCAAAAACTTTATTTACATGGACTACTCCAAAAGCTTAAAATTAACAGTATATCACTTAACCATGTCATAAACAAGGATACAATATCTTAGGTACACGATTTCAAAACTATCTGCCACCTGGCCTCATACTAGATTATTTTCTTATTTTGCTTCCACATACCAATTTCAATCAAAATAAAAATCCGTATTCTATATAAAACCCCTAGTCGTTCAATAAGCCGAATTTAAAAAAAAGATTTCCAGGCGCTTTGGTCTTTTGCGGAGTTTTTCCAATTGAAAGACCTTTTATAACAAACAGGAATAAATATTGAGCTCTTCAAATGTTGGACCTTGGAAAAATATGAAATGTTTCGATCCAGAAGTAGTAAAACCAATAGACGAGAATGTGATTCTACCATTCCATCCTAGTTGCTTATGCTTACCAATGTGTGTGGTGGGATATCATACATAGGGTTCCACTTTGGTTTTTTCCTTGCCAATTATTATTTATTCTTGTCTGGCCTATTGGACCTTTTCCATAAAGGTTTCTTGAGAAAAGTAAAAAATAATGCCTTCTTGAATAAAATTTTGTTTTCAATTTGGATTTTTCACTGGCACATGAGTGGGTGTATGTCATATTCATAGGAGAAAAAAATCAATACAAACAATCTCAAGTCATGTGCAGAGTCCAGTCAAGAAAATTAAATAAGTAACAAATTGGCTAATATAATTGTAAACATACCCACTTAATTAGCTTTGGAACTCAAATAGTTTTTCATTGTATTGTTGTTAAAATTTCACTTGAAAAATATTTCCACCGAAAACCTAGAACACCATCAATCACAAACACTTTGAATCATCACTTCTTCCGATTGTTGTTTTCTTTTCTACAATTGGGATTTTGTTTTAGTTCAACTATTTTTTATAATTTTATTTATTATATTCAAATTATTTTGAAAACACTCTTTAGATAACTTTTTGAAAATCTAATTTTTTTCTTTTGTTTATTTACTGTAATAAAATTATTAGAGAAACTTTGTGTCCAAAACCGGGTTGTTTTTTATTGGCCTTAAACAATTGACCACTGATTTGTGTGTGTCTGTATTCTGTTTCGTACAGCCGTCAATTTAGCGCAGACGCTTTGCCAACGAAACAAATATTATTTTGCACCACTTTATAGTCGTCCTGAACAACATGTGTGGATTGAAATGTCATATTTTAGAACTTATTTGGTAATTTTTTGAATAAAGAAGTATATTATATTGGAAACAATATTTTATTGCAAAAATAAAAATGAATAGTTGTTTTTATAAAACAATAAACTGATACTACGCCGGATTATTTTGAAATTAAAAAAAAAATGTATCCCAAATATCCCGCCAACACCACTACCAATAATGTTTTTTTAATACAAAAAAAGTAAAAATATTGTGGCTACTTTAAAAATCTCCAAATACCAAATTCCGGTTAATTCACTTGAAAAATGTGTAAAAAATTTCCAAAATACTGAATATTGAGGGTACCTTTATATGGGGGCTATCCTAAAAAATGGACCAATTACAATAATTTTTTATTTGAAAATTCCCTATCCAATAAGAACCCATAATCTTAAATTACAGCTAATTCGGCGCTCATACTCCCCCAAAATACCGACAATTATGGAGAACCTTATATGGGGGCTACCCTGAAATATGGACCAGTATTCGTAATTTTTGGTACGAAGATTTACTACACTATGAAATCTCCAAAATACCTAATTCCGGTTAATACACTGAAAAATGTTCAAAAATTCCTCATAATACTGAATATTGGGGGTTACGCCATGTAGAGGATAACCTAAAAAATTGACTAATGTCGATAATTTTTGTTTTGAAGATTTCCTGCCCAATAAGAACCCATATCATTAAATTACAGCTAATTCGGCGCTCATACTCCACCAAAATTGCGAAATTTAGGTTGTACGATTATATGGGGTCTACCCTGAAAAGTGGTTCCATATAGATCATTAATAGGACTGATTTCATACTCTGTGAAACAAAAATTTCAAATTACAGCCAATTTTATTATAAAACGTCTCTAAATTTGAGGGGATCCTTATATGGGGAATACTCTAAAAAGGGGTCCCAAGGTAGAACTGATTTGCTAATTTTGGTAGGACTGATTTGGTACTCAGTGACAACCCAAAATATCAAATTACAGCCATTTACGGTTGAAACCCCGACATTTAGGAGGTACGCTTAAATGGGGGTTACCCTGAAAAGTGGTCCCATATAGGTCATTTTTGGTAGGACTCAATTCCTACTCAGTGAAAACCCAAAATATCAAATTACAGCCAATTCTTTCATTTTTGTTTGGAAGATTTTTTCACCACACGAGAATTCAAAATATTAAATTTCAGGAAATTTTGAAAATTGCACCCAAAATACCGATTTTGTGAACCGATATATTTCATTTTTAATTTGATTTTATTGTTTTTTTATTTATTTCCAGAATTCATATTTGATCATGATATATCATCGGATAAAATTTCAATATGTCCCTCACTCAACTCTGTCGTTTGTGTTTGGAAGAGTGTAACGATTACGAGCGGTTGTACAACGAAGAAGACGGTAGTGCTACATCATTTTATGAGATCATCTACAGTTATTTGCATCCCAATGTAAGTGTACATGTGTGTGTGGTTGTGTAAGGGATACAGTGGTAGCATAAAATGAACATTTATAAAAATTTTTAATTAAACAAATTTTCTAAGGATAAAACAATTATGCCATCATTTCAAACGTGAGCTGAGATTTGACAGATCTCGCTCCTAATTTTTATTATTATTTTTTTTTTAATTTTTTCTTTTTAGATTTTGAACATGGAAACCGCAAAACACTTAAATGTCATCTGTACCAAATGTTGGAGTCACATACAGGACTTTCAGGATTTTGAATTATCGGTATTGGAGGCTCAGACAAAGTTAAGTGAAAAGCTTACGGAAGATGAAAGTGAAATGTTGCAGAAAACTGGAATTAAAGAAGATTTTAAAGGGACCTGCAATGATGTGAATATTAAAACGGAACCTCTGGATGAGGATGAAAATCAAGTTGAGAACAAATGTGTCATGGAGTTGGTGGATTTTAAAGATTACAAAGACACCATCACAGAGATTAAAAAGGAGGAAGATTCACAAGAGAATTTTAATGATGAAATAATTAATTCAGAAGATTTAAATAAAACCCTAATACAGGATGTAATACAAAATAAAGAGGATGAGGAAAAGGATGAAAATTTGACCTATCCAGAACCTGAAAATTCCCCATACTCTCCTTTGGATACCTCTAAAGATACCCCTAGTTATCCCATCATAGAAGATGAGGGCGAAGAAAGCAATGGCAGCACAGAATTTCTTGGTTCCAATGACAATTCACCCAGATCGGAAGATCCTCAACCAAATAATCAATTGAATTCCACAAATATAAATTTCCTGCAAAATCTTTTGGGTTCAAATGAGAATGCAAATACCAATTCCGATAACACTACCTCAAATGTAAATGAAATACCTCAAGAAAATCCGAATGCCAATGAAGAAAATCCTCCCTTGGAACAACATCCCGAATTTGTACCAATTAAACGACGTTTTGAGGAGATAACCCAAATGGAGGATCATCTCAAAGCAGATGGGGTGCGATTTTTAGAGAGTCTTTTAAATATGGAGGAAGAGGAAACAACCGAAGCACCTATTCATCGGATTATAATAACAAACGAAGTCCAAAATACAAATGAAGAAAATGCATTTTTCGACTCAGATCCAATGAACTCCCAGGCATCAAGTGTTGTAAATTATGACATTATTGATGATGATGAAGATTTTGAATCATTTAATAATGACAGCATGACCTCTGATAGTTGCCAGGAAGGTAGCTTGAATTCCTTTGAGGCCAAACCTTTTGAAATAGAAAAACGTCCGGTTATATCGGTAGTTCCATTACACATCCTTACATCTGTGGATGGTAAAAATTCTTTAGATTCTAAGAAAATACCGGATAATATAGCTGCAGATACGATGCCACCCAATACAAGCAAAAGAAAAAGTAACTCGTTTCTTTATAATGAAAATAGTAATTGTTCGCTAACTGCACAGGTAGATAATACAGGTAGTCGAAGTCATAGAAATTCAAATTCAAAGAGATCGAAGACAATAAAAAATAACTACACAAAACAACAAGTTAGTATATCGGGGAAATTGAAAGAAATATTAACGGAGTGGTAAAGTCAAATGTGGTATTTCTTAAGATTCAGAATACCTCTAGGTTGTTTTTAAATAAAAACTCTGATAGGTTCTTCTTGTAAATATTTTTAGAAAATAAATTTATCTTTATATGGAAAAATAAAAAAATATTAGTCTGTTTACGTACTTAAAAAGCGGTAAACATTTCAAATTTATTAAGGGCAAATTGAAAACAAATTCCGATTAATAGAAAACTGTTCCAGAATTATATAATATTCAAAACTCTTAAGTTAATAATATTTTTTATTTTTTTTATATTTTTTATTTGTTTTTTTTTTATTGTATTTTTAAATATATGCTCATTGTTACTTCTATAAGAAAAAAAGAAAATTGTATTTTTTATAAAAATATGGTTATCTGCTTTTTTTAAATTTAAATTTAGTTTAATTTTTTCTGACTAGAATATTTTAAGAAAATTTAGTTTTTTTATATAAAACATATTTTTAAGACTATTATTTTATTAATAAAAAATAGCTTTTAAAAGAAAATTTATTACGTTTTTCTACTTAATAAAAAATATTTTTGATCGAAGTGATTTTTAAGAAACGTTTTTTTGTAGAAAATCTTCAAAATTGCTATCATTTCTATATAGAAAAAAAATCTACAGAATTACTATTTTTTCGACCGAATTACTATTTTTTCTATATAAAAAAAATTCGACAGAATTACTATTTTTTCTAAATAGAAAAAAATTCGACAGAATTACTATTTTTTAAATAGAAAAAAATTCGACAGAATTGCTATTTTTTTTCTATATAGAAAAAAAAATCGACAGAATTACTATTTTTTCGACCGAATTACTATTTTTTTTCTATATAGAAAAAAATTCGACAGAATTACAATTTTTTTCTATATAGAAAAAAATTCGACAGAATTACTATTTTTTTCTATATAGAAAAAAATTAGAAAAAAATTCGACAGAATTACTATTTTTTTCTATATAGAAAAAATATAATTCTGTCGAATTTTTTCTATATAGAAAAAAATTCGACAGAATTACTATTTTTTTCTATATAGAAAAAAATTCGACAGACCTCAGTTCCACACTGAGGTCAATTTTTTTTCTATAGAAAAAAATTCGACAGAATTACTATTTTTTTCTATATAGAAAAAAATTCGACAGAATTACTATTTTTTTCTATATAGAAAAAAATTCGACAGAATTACTATTTTTTTCTATATAGAAAAAAATTCGACAGAATTACTATTTTTTTCTATATAGAAAAAAATTCGACAGAATTACTATTTTTTTCTATATAGAAAAAAATTCGACAGAATTACTATTTTTTTCTATATAGAAAAAAATTTGACAGAATTAAAATTTTTTTCTATATAGAAAAAAATTTGACAGAATTACTATATATAGAAAAAAATTCGACAGAATTACTATTTTTTCTATATAGAAAACAATTCGACAGAATTACTATTTTTTTCTATATAGAAAAAAATTCGACAGAATTACTATTTTTTTCTATATAGAAAAAAATTCGAGAGAATTACAATTTTTTTCTATATAGAAAAAAATTCGACAGAATTACTATATTTTTTTCTATATAGAAAAAAATTTGACAGAATTACTATTTTTTTCTATATAGAAAAAAATTCGACAGAATTACTATTTTTTTCTATATAGAAAAAAATTCGACAGAATTACTATTTTTTTCTATATAGAAAAAAATTCGACAGAATTACTATTTTTTTCTATATAGAAAAAAATTCGACAGAATTACTATTTTTTTCTATATAGAAAAAAATTCGACAGAATTACTATTTTTTTTCTATATAGAAAAAAATTCGACAGAATTACTATTTTTTTCTATATAGAAAAAAATTCGACAGAATTACTATTTTTTTCTATATAGAAAAAAATTCGACAGAATTACTATTTTTTTCTATATAGAAAAAAATTTGACAGAATTACTATTTTTTTCCTATATAGAAAAAAATTCGACAGAATTACTATTTTTTTCCTATATAGAAAAAAATTCGACAGAATTACTATTTTTTTCTATATAGAAAAAAATTCGACAGAATTACTATTTTTTCTATATAGAAAAAAATTCGACAGAATTACTATTTTTTTCTATTTAATTCAGGATATCTTCCCTTACATTCCCTCCTTCCATCTTCAGAAATTGCATGCAACTAAAAAAAGAGGAAACAGTTCTGTCAGAGATAAATTCCCACAATATTTATCAGGAACATTTTCCGAAACTGTCTTGCTTGGCATTCCACCATGCCGTAGTCTCAAGGATGCCGCCTTAAGTCTATTTATCGATTTTGCCATTTGCAAATAGAAATGGAAGGAAAAATCCAAACCGGAAACCTAAATTCCCCCACACCTTAGAATTCAAAAACGAAAAAAAAAAATGTTTCTCCAAACATTTCTTCCAACACTTCCTTCGTCAGTCGGTGCTACAACATTCCTTAAATTCCACTCCATTCCAATTTCATGTTTTGGCTTCCCCGGCCATCAATAATACGTAGAACGAAAGTATGGTAGAGGAGAAAATCATGCAAAGCCCTAAATATGTTTTCTGTTATCTTCGAAATTTCTCCTATGGGAGCTGTGCCTACAATCCTCTTCATCATCATCCTCCTAGACTAACGAAACTTCTTCGGGTGCAGTCAGCAACAAATTTGAGTTCACTGAAGAAGTAGCTGCGGCAGCAGTTGAATGGTGGCAAACGAATGCAGCAAAAAAATATGAAATATCACAAAATATGTATCATACACACAAACATATATTAGAGGTGAAGTGTTGTGTGATGGGGAGAAGGGATGGGGGATAGGAAATTTTCTTTGCAGCCAAAAATCACTGCAGTCATAATCGTCTAAAAAGTAAATCTCAAGTGGAATTGAATTTCCATTACTGCTGCATCGACAACATTTTTCTTATCTTTCTCACAGTTATCCTTGGCATTTGGAAAGGAGGGGAGAGGGAGCCAGGGGAATCTCGGATATGTCATAAATGTATTCAAATGTAATTTGTTTAGCTCGAATATCTAAAAATGGTTTTTATGATGTGACAAATGATTAAACAATTACAACAAAAAAATTTGATTTGATATCAATGTTTAATATATTGTGGGAATTAAAAAAAAAAATACTTTTATTCTATAGAAAAATAGTAATTTTGACGAATTTTTTTCTCTATAGAAAAATAGTAATTCTGACGAATTTTTTTCTATAGAAAAAAATTAACAATTATATAGAAAAAATGTCAATTCTGATTTTTTTTTGAAAAATATAGTAATTCTGTCGATTTTTTTTTTCTATATAGAAAAAAAATATAGAAAAAAAATAGTAATTCTGTCGAATTTTTTTCTATATAGAAAAAAAATAGTAATTCTGTCGAATTTTTTTCTATATAGAAAAAAAATTGTAATTCTGTCGAATTTTTTTCTATATAGAAAAAAAATAGTAATTCTGTGGAATTTTTTTTCTATAGAAAAAAATAGTAATTCTGTCGAATTTTTTTCTATAAAAAAATAGTATTTTTTGGAATTTTTTTCTATCGAATTTTTTTCAGACTATGGATAAAGGCCTTTTCAGGAGTCCAATGGATATTTAAAAATGAAAGGACATCCAGAGGTTATCTGTAGATAGACGTTATTTAGGGCCTTCTAAAGACCTCCTGAGAATCTTCAGGCTGCTTCTATGCTTAGGATACTTTTACAAAATATTTTTTTTTGATTTTTATTAATTGAATTGGGATGTTCCCAGGCATCTCTGCCAGCAAGACATGGAGAACAGCAATTTTCAAGGTAATTACATACTACCTTTGCCAACAAGGGGATTAGTTCCCATAGTTTTCCCCTCACCCCACCTCTTTACTAGACAATTATAAGGGTCTTTATTTTTAATATTTTTGTTGTTATTGTTGTGAAGTATAGCACAACATAAAATAATTATGAAATATTAAAAACAGTCAAAACATATTTTTCATTATCGGGTTGTTGTTGGCAGAAAGTGAAATGCAGTTGCCTTCATGATGTAACATGATGCCAAATGCACGGTTAGACGCAGACAAACACAGCCACATACTCCACAAATCATAAGGGTACCGAGGGTGAAGAAGAAGATCAAATTACTTTGCCACCTCTGATGATGCACAATGAAGAGGCAATAGCAGCTTCACTGCCAGAGTTGAAATGAGAATTACCCCTTAAGTCAGGGTAAAAGATTTCCCACACAAGGCCGGATGATGTATTTAATTATAAATTTCATGTTGTTGTTTAAATATTTTATAATAAAATTAAAAAATAAAACAACAAAAGGAAAAAAACTTTAGCATGTCGAAGTTTCTTACTCTTAATGCTTTGCAGCCAAGTAGAACCACACGTGATCCGCAAGGTTTTTTGTTTACAAACAAGCATGAAGTATTGTTGTTCTGCCCTCTCCGAATAATTGAAATAATAAAAATTCAACCCTTGAATGATAATCAGAAAGGGTTCGGGATTAATAGATTTAATGGAGAGTCCATTGAAATTTGAATCCTTAAAAGGATTCCGTAACAATTGTTGGCGAGCATGAGCGTTCTTCAATAAAAATTTCAAAAATTAAATGGTTTGAGAATATTTTCACTGTGAAGAGAGGAAGAGAGAGAGGTTGTTGATACTGTTCCACCTCAAGAAGAAATCTACCAAGTTTACCCATGGACTATACGAGTAAGCACTCGTACCTTTCACGACATTGTTTATGAAGTAGAACAGTAGTAATACGGTAATTATATTCAATTAGATGTCCTAACCCGCATTCTTTTCCGAAATTCCTCTTGTCTTCTTCTTCTTCTCACGTTAAAGATGTTTCAAACGAAAATCAAGCAAAGATTTATGTACACTTACCCTCACCCCTTCCTTCCCTGCCATTAACATCCATTTTGGCATTTTATTATTATCTGCCAATGATAACCCTTGACAACCATCCAAAATTTTTGAATCAACAGCATCACACCACCATTTTACCGGCATTACTCGTACCATCATAAATTGCAGATCGTCTAACCAGCCATACTATGCCGTGGAATGGAGGCCTGCTAGTTATTTGTATTTATTTAAGAATATTGGCACAAGGCATGGACACATGCCTATCGGCTGCTATGTTATACCGTTGTTATCTTCCAGCTATATTTTGTTTATCCTTTCAATACTAGCAAGGATGTGAGTGGTTAATTATCCTGAGAAATATGTTTACACGATTGACATGTTAGAAATATCGTTGTTGTTGTTGTTGTTTTGAGAAACATAAGTGGTATGTTTATTGAAGGGAAATTTTAATTTGGATATTTTAATATATTGCCAAAATAATATTAGGGTGGTTTTTAAAAATTAATAGTAATTCTATCGATATCAGGTCGTCAGGACGAATTTATTTTTTCTTTATAGAAAAAATTCGTCGTCAGGGCAAATTTTTTTTTGTAGAAAAAATTCGTCGTCAGGACTAATTTTTTTCTATTTCTATAGACAGGACTAAAAAATTCGTCATCAGGACTATTTTTTTTAAGAAAAAAATCGTGGTCAGGACTAAATTTTTTTATAGAAAAAAAAATTGTTTCTACAAAAAAAAAATTCATCTTCAGGACTTTTTTTTTCTACAGAAAAAAATCGTCGTCAGGAATATAGGGTAAGTTTCGGGGAACCCACATATAACGATCCGTCCCTGTTTTCGATATCCTTCAACATTTTAGATACCCTTTGAAACTGAATTAGATGTAATTGAGATTCTCATTGGGTAGAAAGTCCCGATGCCAACAATTATCGATACTGGATATCGATAAGAACCCACATATCTCCCATTATTAGGTAGTTTAGAACATGGGTTTCAATCTAACTGACTGTAATTTGGGTTATTATACTTATCCGATTTGTGAATATTATGTCCAGAAACCAATTCCCCAATTTGAAAGTCTGCATTTTGATATTTTGTTATTTTTGTTTTGGTTTAGCTTCCATTAAAATGTCCCGATTATTTTTTGAAATTTGAACTAGCTCTAATATTTTTCCTTAAAAAATTCTCTGTGATTTTTTTCTATAAAAATATATTTCTTAACCTCCACGAGTTGCCCTGTAAAAAATCCACTGAATATAAAAAATCTCCTACCAGCAAAAAAATCGTTCGATTATTTATTATCTCCCGCAACAGCTAAGGTCATTATGGGCTATTTGTATTGTATTTGTTTTAAACAAATAAGGGCAATTAATCTACTTTGCCTTCGGCTTCAACCCATTTCAATAATTCACAAACATGTATGTATGTATGTCTGCCTCTCGGTGTGGACTTATGAACATGTCTTAAATTTCAATTTGTCCCTACTTAAATAACCTACCAAGTTATGGGGGAGAATGGAATTGAAATGATTTATTGCTAAATCATGTAAATTTGACTCCACACAAAAAATCAAAGAGAGAAAATAGAATAGAAAAAAAACCCGAAACAATGACGGCTTAAAAAAGTGAATTATTCTCCCAGAAAATAAATATGATGGTGGACAGATTGTCAGAAGGCAGCGTGATAGTGGCTAGTAGAACAAAAAGTCACTCTGATAACTGAGATTTCCATCATGTTTTTTTGTCCGTCAATCTTTCAGTGAGGCATTTAATGATTAATTGTCAAATCAAAATCTTAATTGGCTTTGAAGGACAGACAAAACATTGGAACAGAATTGAGTCACTGGACCATCCTCTCTCTCTCCCACAGAAAAAGGGGGTAATTGGACCTGCAGATTCATTCATGAAATTGATTTCTTAAAAAATGTGTGTGCGTGTGCAACAATTGTTTGGGGAATTTCTTCCCAAAAAAATATTTCCGAAATGATGGAATATGGAATTCCCATTGTTGTGATTTATCATTTATGCAATAACAACAACAAGAACAACAATAATAACAATAACAATTTGTCAACGAATACTGAATATGATTTGATTGAAATTTATTATGACAGATTTTTATCAAAAGTTTTGTGACCATTTCAATTCATTGGTCCCAAAATGGCAGTGATGAGTGTTGGGCGCCAAATATCGATCGGCTGAATGATTGTCAAATTGTCGTTAATAAAGTCATTTTTATATGTGAACAATTAGATGAATGGGCAATTATCGGGTGATAAAACATTAATAATTATTATGATTATGAAATAATAAATAAACAAAAGGGAGAATAATAAAATAAATATTATTTTTATGGCAACTTAACACTTAGGAAAATTTGGGTAAGAAATACAATCGAAATCTAAGTAGATTCCAAACTATGGAGAACTAATAAAAAGCTGTCCCTTAGTGAACAACTCTTTAGAAATTCTTCGAAATATTGGAGATCTATTAAAAAACAAGACAAAACTTCGAAGTATCCTGTACCACCTAATATATGTGTAGGACAAATTAGATATGTCAAAATATGGACCTACATTGGACATTTGCTGTAAGGATGTTATAACATCCTGCAAGAACTCGGAATTAAAATTATATCCACTTCGGTTTGAAAATCTGTTGAAAAACTTTAAAACACAGAAAATCAAGCGGTACCTCTGTATGGTTTCTCTATCAAAACGTGGACCTCCATATACATATTACAAACAATTTTAAGAAGTTTTTATCCCCTAAAAACTAGTAAGGATCTTTCAGAGATTTTCTATACGTTTTGTGTTCTTCCTTCCCAATGTCGATATGAATACTAATGTACCTTTTATGGAAGCTCCTATATAACGATTCCTCCCAAATTTTGGTATTTTGTGAAAAAATCAATATTGTAGCCCGCTTAAAAAACGGTTTAACGGATTTTAGATACGAGTTTCAACCGAATTTGATGATCTAGGAACCTTTTCGGTGTCAAAAATTTATATAAATATCTGTCTTGGTTTTTGGTACAACGATACCCTTGTTTTTTTGATATATCGAAGATTTCGGTATACCCTAGGTTTTAGCTCCATTTTTCAAAAAAAAGACTGCAAAACCACGCATATGAGAGGGGCTGAAGAATGAAACCACACCAATGGTCGGAACTTGTGAATAAAACAGTGGGCGGTGATTAAGAAATATTTGAGAAGCAATTCACACCTATGGATGGTGTTTAAGAGTCTAACTGCGCTTATGGGTGGGGTTTGTGATTCTAACCACTCCTATGTCCAGAGCTTAGGTCATATTTGGGAAATAAACCACGCCTATGGACGGAACATACGAATAAAATAATGCTTTTGGGAGCAGCTTAATAATGAAATCACGCCAATGGGCGGAGCTTAGTAAAAAATGAGAAACAAACTACGTCTATGGGTGGAGTTTAAGTGAAAATCCTACTCCTATGGGCGAATCTTAGGAAATATTTGGGAAACAAACCACGTCTATGGGCAGATCTTTAAGGTGATGCAACGCCTATGGACGGAGCTTAGTAAAATCTTGACAGTAAAATTTCAACGATGGGCGGAGCTTGAGAATGAAACCAAGCCTTAATGATGAAGACACGTCTATGGGTGGAGTCTAGTAAATTTTTGGACAAAAACCTCGTTTATGGTCGGGGCTTAAGGGGAAGCAACACCTATGGGCGGAGCTTAGTAAGCATTTGAGACTCAAACCACGCCTATGAGCGGAACTTGCGATTGAAACCTCGCCTTTAGAAATTACTTAACAGACAAACCACGCATATGGGTGGTGCTGAAGGCTTCAATTGAAGATCGTATTTTTATGGTTTTAGCTGCATTTTGCAATCGAGGTGGCTGGCATTCATGATTGTGGGAGTTTTTGAAAGCTAAGCGGAAATTTTTCAATATAGGACCATGTTCTGACATATCTCCAATATTAAGGCTCAGTCCTATCTTGGTTATTTTTATGACCCTAAATGTGTTTTTCTATCGATGGGACTTCAGAATATTAAAAGTATAGGTTAATGTTATGCTGAATGTCATAGAAGACCTTGCCAATCTAAGTGTTTGAAAATTTGATATTTCGTTTTCTTGGACCATAAAGAAAAACATACTGACAGAAAAGTTTCCATCACCTAAGGGTCCCTACCGATTTTAGATATTTTTAATATCTAACTTCTGGTTGGGGACAAAAAAAGTTCGTCGTTGATAATTTTTAGCAAAATTTGACATTGTGGAAAATTTTCTATAGAAAAAATGTGTCCTGTTAAGAAAATTCCAATTAAAATATTTGTTAAGATTAGAACATTTGCCCTGATGTTGATTTTCTATTGAAAAAATGACGTAGGTACATTTTTTTCTAAAAACTGGACTATTTTCCCTACAGAAAAAATATTCTGAATATAATTTTTTCTATAAAAACTAGTCCTAATGGTTACATATTTCCCATTTATATTTGTTATAAAAAATTAGTCCTGATGATATTTTTTTAATAAAAAAATAGTCCTGATGATGACTTTCTTCGGTAATATTTTTCTATAGAAAATAATAGACCCGGTGAATATTTTTAATTTTAATCCATAGTGAGAATAAAATTAAAAAAATCATCATCAGGACTATTTATTCCCTAATATTCATATTAATGCCCCAATAAAGAAATTTATATCCTCAAGTCCATATAGAAAATAAAAATCAATCACCATTGGTCATAAAGCATAAAATTTCGAGGAGAACCCCCATATAAAAATAATTATCTCTCCAAAAAAAGGCTGGAAAAAAGAAAACAAATAAAATCTTGTCATTACTTAAGGAAATTTGTAGCAACGACCACCCCTTCATCTCCCCGACAATAGAAATTCGTTCAACATTTAGCCAAACAATACACCCGCTTAATTTTTTTCGCCATCGTCCATCAACTTAACTGACCATCAACTGACCAAATTATGTTGACCGTGCGTCACTCAGCCATTCAATTCATGAGAGATTAATAAAATTCCCATTAAAATCTAATGGGCCTGGAGGGGGAGAGAGAGAGAAATAGGATGATGACCATCATGATGACGATGATGGTTGATGCTACGCAGATAATTCTTCTTTTGTTTTAGTTTCTAAAATCGCCCATCAAAAAGAAGAAAATGTGGAGTATGCAAACGTCCATCAAAATAATAGCCCATCCGAAGGGGATGACCAGCTCTCTGGAGCAGATGACCAAATGTCTTTAGAAGGACATAAATGTCAATCATTTTTATATGAATGTCGTAGAAAATGTTGCTGATGATGAGATGGCGTGTCGGGGTGTTTTCTTTTATTTTATGGAGGATAGTAAAATTTTGGAATTTATTTGAAAACATCGTTAGTATTAGATCTAAGATATGAAATCTCTCCAGGAAAATCTTTACTTCCCCAAATACACTCTTTAATCTGTCTCCTGTATTTGTTTGTATTTTTTTTTTCGATTAGGACGTTGTTGTGGTCTTGCCAAAATTTGTTGTCCACTTCGAACTATTTGTTGTCATAGTTTGTGGTTTTGTTTTCCTTTCCTCCTCAATATTCCTCTCCAAGGATATCTTGTGTGTCTGTAGCTCCATCTCACGCAATCCATCCAAAGTCATTTCAGATGATTAACTTTTATTGCCTTTAATGTTGTTGTGGTTGTTGTTGCTGTTGTCTCCTGACAACTCTATTTTCTTTGAAGTTCTAGTTGTTGTTGTATTGGATTATATTACATCATCATTATTGCCTGCTGCCTGCCTTCCTCAAAGTTTGGTCTCTTGTGGCCAACTACTACTACCGGGTAGCTTTGACAACTTTTTCATTGGCGTTCCTGTGGCCGGTATGGTGTTCTGCTGGTCAACGAATAATGAAGTGACACTTGATTTGTAACTATCTGGGGAAATTCCATTTAATGTTGAATGAAGTGGTTTGCGGCAGGCGTGGGAGGTGACATGGGGAAGGAAGCACGTGTTTCCAGTGAATATAGAAATTGTTAATAGTTGTTGGTTTTTATTTTGCCCTGGGTTGTTTTTTGCATTAAAGTGTAATTAGTTGATTAAAAATTGCTTGCCATTGATACTGGAGAGACACAGGTGCAATTATCCTGTTTTTGTGGTGGTGGTGGCGATGTTGGTGGATAATAAAGTAATGAACCAATTTCGAGGGAAAAACAATAAATTGGAATATATGTGAACTACTTTAAAAGGTTTATGACCTGCCATTGATAAAATGGTTTTTCGGAATTTATCGATGGCAAACTAATTGAAACCATTAATGGTTGCAATAGTCTTCTACACCTTGGGAAATAAGTCAACGATCCACATTGTTGCAAAAGACTCTACTTGAGGAGAATTAATGCTGCAGGTATTATAGGGGACCATACATATTCTAACCGGTATATATATATATATATGCATATACATCTCTTAAAAATATACATATTTTACTCTCCACCATGAGGTTATAATATATCGATATCAAAACATGAAGCTATATTGTTCAAAATGTTCTTCGAAACCCACCAACAATCCAGAATTAAAGACCATTCATTTACAAAGTGTGTCAGAAATCATGAAAATACCTGAGGGTAGGGTTCTGCAAACCAATGGGACTCAAAGCGTCAATTTGTAACCAATGCGGTAGAAGAAGGTGTCGGAAATTCTGTATTCTTTATGGGGTCTTCGAGGAATATTTCGAGGTGGTGCACATTGTGGTGAAGAGTAGAAATATCTATGGAATACATTTAGAAGGTCTCCCAAAAAATTAAATCCTTACAGAAAATACTTTAAATTTTTGAATATGCATTTAGAGGAACTTGCATACCCTCAACCTCAACCTATCCCATATACAGAAAATTCAATAAGACGTAATTCCGACCGTTTAAAATGTATATCTGCATAACTATTATATCTCATTTTAAACGTTGGGAATTGTGTATCAACGAATTTTCTATAAATGGGAATACAGGACTTTGACAAGATCTTTGTATATCGAATATCATCTAGTGCTCAAAAGACCTTTCAGGCAACTTTCAGAACAGAAATCGAAATAAAAGTTGTTGATGCCAAACTTATGATACCAATGAGTTCAGGTTCAAATAATTTGGAGTAGATTAGGGATAACCTTTCGTCCATCTGGCAGATGAATATGATTACTCTCATGAGTATAAGCCATTTGGTCCAATTTTTCCACCTTCATAATTAAAGTTCGTAGAAAATGTTAATTAAGGTCCACTACTTCCAAACATCTTGGAGGTCCTTAGTATATATAATACCAGCAGTAGATTTTAAATAAATATAAGAGCTGAATATGAGCTCTATGTTTTTTATAGAAGAATAGTATCCTCTTGGATACCGAAGACTCCTCACATTAATTTATAAAAAAATGAAGAAAATAAGTGAAAAAAGTTCGGTCTACAAGTATACACATTCGAAGCTGAGTGGCGATGTACACTATGAACAAAATCTAGAGGTCATATACGGCTTTTATATGGTCATACGTTGAAGATATTCCTGGAAATGACAAATTATAGCCGCTTCGTTTGAAAAATGCTGCTAGGGCCTTGAATTCACTTCAAAATGTTGGGTGCTTTTATATGGAGCATATATGAGAACGTGGTCCCATATGGAATATTTTCTTCGTCAATTTTTTCTTCTTTATTCTTTGAGAACTCTAAATCCTACTTTATAATGATTTCAGTTTCAAAATTCTGCTATAACCCTCACTTTGATGAGAAAATGCGGCAAAAAATGTTTAAAAATATTTAAAATGGTACGAAACCTTTAAAGGCGAGCTACGTCAAAAACATGGACTTCCACCCTTCAAAATACCAGAATGTTAAATAAAAATCTGCTGAAAATGCGACTACAAAAAATACCGAAAATGGGCGAATATCTGAGAATTATTTTCTGCAACTTTTTAATCTCCCAGAACCTAAAATGACAAATTACAGCCACTTTGGCGGGAGTTTAAAATCTTCAAACTACCGAAAATTGGACTGCACCTTTATATGCAAATTTTTCGAATATTTACTACAGAAAAGTTGTCCACTCTGCAAGTGTACAGAATGTAAATTACAGCCACATTGATAAAAAATGCATTAAAATAAATGAAAATAGGCAGAACCTGTATATGAGGATTATTGTTAAAAATTACTTCTAAATCGAAAATTTCCGCAAAAAAAAAAATGTTGTCCATCCTTTAAGAACCCAGAATGCTAAATTACTGCTACTTCTGATGGAAAATTAAACCATCGAAATACCTAAAATTGGTCAGGACCTATATGAGGACTATATTCGAACATGGACTTATATTGAAAATTTTCTGCAATGCGACTAAAACCTTAAAAATGCCCAAAATCGGTGGCCTATGTCAAAACATGTTGATAATTTTCTACGAAGATGGAAGTTGTGCTCTAAGAGATTGAAATGCGAATTAAACCCTTCAGAATACCGAAAATCGGGTTGGACCTTAATATAGGGGCTATGTAAAGACATGGACTCATATTGATAATTTTCTGCATATAAATATATATGTCAACCTCCAAGAACCCGAAATACTAATTTGCAGCCTCTTCGGTTAGAAAAGTGTTGGAACTCTCCAAATGATCAAAAATCGAACTGGGCCTTTATAGAGGGTCTGGAAAAAACTTGGATCTATATTGAAAATGATCTGCTAATATGTTTTACAGCCCCCCAGGAACCCATAATTTCAAATTGCAGCCACTTCGTTTGCAAAGAGCGGCTGAAATCTTCAGATTTCCGAAAATGGGGTGGTTTAGGTTATATGAAGTCCATACCAAAATGTAGACTGATATAGTTCATTTTTAATATCAATCGTATTAGGAGTATTAGCAACGTGGGTGCTGAATTTCAAAGCCCTTTATTCAATTTTTCGATCTTTTAATTCGAAAAGACGCTAAATCGAAGCATCAGGAAAATATACATTTCAACGTCTATGTACCTCATATTGCGAGGTTTTGCAAACGTTTGGAAGAAATAAATTATATACATAATCCGTCCGAATGTCCGAAAGTGGGACTCTTCCTCTCCTTATGGCTCCTTCCCCAAAAAGGGTCAATATTCCATAAACTTGTAAATTTGAATTGAAGGGAATTGAATAACCGATTTGATCCGCATTTGATTTAAAACCACTTTTTCACTTGTTTTTTTTTAGAAAAATATATCCTTAATCTATCACCCCCTTACCCCTTCTCTTATATATTTTTCATAATATAATTTTGTCCTTCAATTCTCCCCTTAAACCCTAGACTTCCATTCACATCGAAAAAAATAATTTAGATGACAAACAAACAAAACAAAAAATGTGTTAAATGTTATTTTAAGTGTCAGCTTCCTCGCATCCGCCAAGGACTAAAGTGATGAACCGGGACATGAAACGTTTCATTTCACGATGGCTGTAACACTTTGCATGTCATGCCATGTAAACGATGCATGTTAACCTGGATGAAAGATGATTGCCAGCTAACGTTCGCATCAGCATCAGCAACGCCATCATCATCAGCAGCAACAATAACAACAAGAAGAGGAGTTTCACTAACGTTAGTAACAACAAAAAAGTGAACGCCTCAGCTGCATCCTCCAGTTTGCTCGGAGTAAAAAAGAGATGGAAACTTTATTTGTAAAATTGTTTGGGGTTTTTGTTGTTGCTGTTTTTATTTTTTTTATGAAAAACAGCTCAACTAAAACGAGGCAATAGACCGGAAGGATGCTGTTGCTGCTGCTACTGCCAGTGAATGCAACCTGCGAACCAGTAACCATTATTTTGTGGAAATATGTAATACAATATTTTACATTTTTTGTTGGCGCTGTTGTTGTTGTTATTGCTGCTGCTGTTGAATTTGCAACACTCTTCTTTGCAAATGTAGGTCAATATGCGGTGTTGGTGTTGAAGAATAATTTTTATTATTTTTTTCGAGAAAGGAATTTCATTCTCTATTTTCTATTCAATGAAGTGGTGATAAAATTTAAAGTTTGTGTGCCAGAAAATGTTGCATTTAAAGGCAATGCCTTTAAAATTCCGGATATTATGGTACAAAATGTTGCAGGTTTGTTTCAAGTTTTTATGATCAAACAAAGAGAAGGGTTTTATTATCCTCCACTATAATAAAATTGAAGGTATGTTAAATTTGGTCATTCCGTTTGCAGTAGTTCGAAATATTCCTCTTATGTCGGATTCTTGTTGGTGGATTTGTAAACATTTTTTCTAAGGCCTAACCAAAGGCGAGGATTTTTTAAATAATTTTTTCCAAGTCCTAAGTTAATCTCGGCCGAACCTGGTGACTTTTTGTACATTAAAAGCATTTCCTTCGAACATCATACACTCACTCTCTCATTCACAACCAACCTACCATTGAGTATTCGGAGTTCAACATTCATGTCAAGTCAAATTAACAACCAAACATGCATTCGGAGAAAAAAGAAGAAATCCTGTCCACAATGG
Source organism: Musca vetustissima (assembly GCF_032173495.1). Lineage (NCBI taxonomy): Eukaryota > Metazoa > Arthropoda > Insecta > Diptera > Muscidae > Musca > Musca vetustissima. The sequence continues at coordinate 429,114 of NW_026883045.1, forward strand.
GTCATAAATTTTGGTATTTCCTTCCATTCTTGGGTTATTTTAACAGTTTGATGACCTACTTTCGGGTTTCACACATTTTTTGCCATTAGCTGTCCAACTGCTATCCGGCAATGCTCGCTGGTGAATAGGTCATAAAAGGATTAGCATTTATTAGCGGTTATATTGGCTATTTTTTGCTGTTGTTGTTATTGTTGTTCTACTCAGCATAATCTTTTTGCACTAAAAGCCGCCTAGCTGGCAAATGCGGAGGCCAAACATTTTCGAATCACATGCAAACATTTCCCTTAAGTGACATCTGACATTAGGAGCAACAGTCATAGCGAACTACAAAACATGATTCACAACTTCGTTGTTCTGCCATTCCAAGTTCTGCTGCTTGTTTCACCAGATTACAACAATGTAGAGATAATAAATCCACGGCTCAGTTGGCCCTTGAAAAATATTCTTTAATAAATCCACGGCTCAGTTGGCCCTTGAAAAATATTCTTTAATAAATCCACGGCTCAGTTGGCCCTTGAAAAATATTCTTTAATAAATCCACGCCTCAGTTGGCCCTTGAAAAATATTCGATTTAATAAATCCAAGCCTCATGGAGACCTCGGAAAAATTATTTAATAAATCCATGACTCCTATAGTCCTCCTAAATTCTTCTGCCCGAAACTTATATTTGTAATACCAAAAACCTTCGAATGTTTTGCCGCCTGTTTCGATTAAATTAGAACCCCCCGTTTCTTCAATTCCCATAAAAAATATACCTTTCCTCGCTCGCATAGTTTTTTTTAAGTTTTCACCCTTTATTTAAAATTGGTGGTCCAACACCTGATTGTTGAAAACAAAAACCTCTTGTATTTTTATTAGAGGGCGGGGGAATTTTGAAATAAAACATAAAATAATCGATTATTATTTGTTGTGATGTCAAACCCATTTTATGAGGCGCTTTGATGCACCACGATATTATCTAAGTAAAAAGACAAAGCCTTTGACAAGTCTCACGTTTTCGAAAATTTATATCTTTTGAGCCCCAACCCTCTGCCACAACCATTAATACAATTTGAAAAGGGAGAACAAGACAGGTTAAACGCCTGGCAATAAAATCGTTCGCTTAACTTTAAACCACCTTCTCTAGTTTCTTTTTTCGAAATCAAATCAGGTCTTTAGGCCATGGGATTGCAACTCTGCATGACATCTCTCCCGAAAACAATGCCTTCAAGTCTGCCTTCTTTGTTTTGTTTCAAGAGGGTCCCGATTTGTTTTTATCGAATTTAATTGTCTTTGTAGAACAATAAGAGCGCAATCCCAAGAACAATTCCTAAAACACACACAGCTTAACTTGTTTTGGTTACATAACTACAGGTGTAACTCGGATCGGCTGACAGTTGGAAAGAAAAGGTGGTGTCCCCATGAACCTGGCCAACGATTGCGTGAGAATTTTCCCTGGAAATTTTTTTTGTTTTGCCAAAAAAATCGAGAAGAAAAGAATAACGCGTTTCAGTTGTCCCAAACAACGAAGTCCTTTTGTAAGGATAACAATAGAATCTGTTGTTGTTGTTATTGCGTTGCTGTTGCAATGTTGTGGAGGTAAAAAAAAACAGGAATCTATTGTTGTTACAAATCATTTGTTATATTTTTTGTGTGTTTGCCTCGTTTTCTTTTCTTATAGGTGAATTATGGACCTGGTGGTGTGGCGGAGGATAAGGACTTCACAATAAATTGCAAAATAGAAAAAAAAAATACGAAAGTGATTAGAGTGACATTCTGTGGGCTATGCTTGATTGAATTGTTAGTTTATTTCTTCATCTTTTTTAGAAATTGCCAAATTTGATGGTTGTAATTTAGCAATCAACCATTTAAAAACAGCAGGCATAGGACGCCAGCTAGGCGCCTAGTTAAAGAAATGTCTTTGTCAAAGAATTTGTGTGGAAAATAAAATTGAAAATTAAGAAATTAATAGAGAGGGCCAAGTTCCCATGAAATTGGACACCCAATAAGTTCGTAATTCTAAATGAATATAATAGAAATTCTCTTGCCCTGAATACCACCCACTATATACCATAAACGATTTACAAGGAATTTCCATTAGTAGCTTATTTTTATTCTCTTTACCCAGAACTGTTCGCAACCTTCATATATCATGTTTATGGTCATCAGTGCAAAAGGTGTTGTACTAAAGTGTTTTAATTTTTCGTTACCCAGATGACATCGTATGATAACCCAGTTTTTTAGAGTAAAAAATACATAATTACCGGGGAATGGTATACGGACAGGCAATTGTGATATTTATTATACGGTTTAACAACATAAAGCCTAGTATGCGAAAGGACCCTCGGTCAGGAACAGGATAAAGTGCATTTCAAATAATTGGTTAGGTGAAAAAAGTAGGCGTAACATTTTTTAAGCGACAATTTGCGTGCCAAGTGGGTGGTGTAAAGTGCGCCAGGATATACATAGATATTTGTTATGAATAATGAAAGGGGAAATATTTTCGAAGGTGCAGCGATGACAAATTTAATGTAGGACAATTTTCGAAATTTAAAACTAAAGAAATTATACCATTAAAAAATATATACCCTCAGAATGAGGTTTACGGGGGTCTACGAAATCAGTACTTAGTTTCAAGATTTAGCACTTTTTTCTAAATTTATAATTTTTCAAAATTTTAAAGGTTTGTGGGGGAGGTACCAGAAATGATGGGCCCATATAGCCGATAGTTGTACTAAAACTAGTTAGTAAAATTTTATTAGGTTCTTCAAAGTTTGAGCCACACAGAATTCACCATTCACTTTATATAAGGTAGGGAGGTATCAAGAGATATTGCCCTATAGATCCCACCATCGGATTTAATGTAGGGTTAGTAAATAAAATATTACGATATGTAATCAATGGATGAACTTGGACTTGACTTTACATAAAATGTACAAGTTTGTTTTTAATGTATACCCATTTGTATGGGGAGGTATCAGAATGAATCGACCGTTGTGTCCCACATTTGGACTTGTTCTAGGATTGGTTAAATTTGAATCCTGAAATTAGATATTCCGTTGGAAATTAGATATTCCTTGGTCCCATATGAATATTCCGTTCATTTCAAATTAGAATAAAACAAAAAGTCCTCCTGAGGAATCGCTAAGCCCCTTCTTCTACCATTACGCAGGTGTGTTTACAATATTAGATTATGCAAACTTCAACTCAAGTCGTATACACCGTTTATATGATATTTTAAAATTCATTTTCCGCCAAATTTTTACCAAATTGTGGGAGGAGGTACCAGAAGGAATCGGCCGATATTTCCAATATTCATACATCTTCTATGGTTGGATGAAATATTACGAAGTGCAAAATTTGGATGAAATCGATTATTCTGGCCCATCAACCAGACTGGCAGACAGACGAATATTTCTAAATCGGCTTCACATTATCGGAAATGAATTTTTGCTAAAGAAACTTTGGGTATAAAATCAATATTTGGATGAGGATACGACTAAACCCCAAAAAAAAATTCACAAAATATCAAAAATGCTATGCCAAAATATGGACCAGAATCGATTGCGGAACATTTTTATATGTTAAAATAACAAAATATGGTGCAGAGGTTTTTTCATCTTCCAATAACCTTGAATGCTATTTACAGCCACATCAGTTCGAAAAATCGATTTAAATTCTCGAAATACAGAAAATGAGGCGGAATATTTTATGGGCCATTTCCTGCAATAGTGATTTTAACCCTACAGTAAGCTTGAGGGTATGAAAAGCTTCAGTAGGAAAATGCGGCTAAAAACCTTCAAAATTTATGCCGGAAATTTTGTAGGTAATTATATGGGAACTATGTCAGAACATGGACCTATATCAAACATTTTCTGTAAAGAAAAATTCCCTCCAAATTCTCTTAATGCCAAAACTCAACCACCTGAGTTCATATATTCGCCATAGTCCTCGAAATATCAAAAATTAAACGAGACCTTTGTATGGGGCATAGAATCTTCAAAATACTGAAAATGGGTCGGAGGCTTTATATGGGACTTATGGGAAAATCTAGACCTATATTAGAGAGGTTAACTGCCTTCAAAAAAACCTGAATGTCAAACTAATAGAGAAACATATGGTGCATCCTTTATATGGCGTACATATATAAAAAATATGGACATATATAAAAAATTCTGACCCTAAGTGTCAAGCTACAGTCACTTCGATTGGAACATGAGGCTAAAACCTACAATAACCGAATATAAAATATAAACATTTTCCCTATTGTTCTCTCCAGTAACTCTGACTGTCATATTACTACCACTTCGGAGAGAAAATACTACTAAAACCTTCAAAAAAGCTTTCTATAGAGCTTTTGTCAAAATATGGACCTATATCAAAATATATATGCATATATGTTATTCTCCACACAGAAAGCATGAATTCCAAATTCCAGCCACTTCGAAAGTAAAATGCGGAGAAAATCATTAAGAGGAACGTATGCCATCCTCAAAAAACCCCTAATGATAAATTGTAGAACTTTCGGTTGGAAAATGCTCCCGGAACCTTTAAATGCTAAACATGAAGAGAGATCTAATATGGGTGATATGCTAAAACTTGGACTTTAAATATACAATTATCTGCAAATCAATTGTACCCTTTCCAAAAATCGGAATGCCTACCGTTTTGAATGTTCGATTAAAACCTTAAAAAAATCCGAAAATGAAGGGGTTCTGTTATATGGGGTTTGTAATAAAACTTGGACCGATATACACAATTTTCAATACCAAATATCTAAGACGTTGTAGCAATGCAATCAAAATTCATAGCAAGACCTATTAACAATATATTTGATACGAATTATGGCCTCGTTAAGGGAATAAATATTTCCATTGAATTCCGTTATGTTTTTGGGTGAGGTCCTTCCCAGCTTAAATACATTTCCATATTATCTCCCCGTAGACAAAAAAACGACCACTTACATGGAATTTCATGTAATAGTATATCTAAATGTGTAATTTTTGGTTGCCTCCTTATGATTACGACATACATGTAAGAAGGAAGGAGGGAGGATACGGCCCAGCGCCATTTATGTTTTACAGAAATAACCGAACACAGAAATGTTTTTCTATTAGCTTACATACATACAACATGCAATAAAATATTAGTTTTGGGAGATTTTAAAATTTTCACAATTGAAGCCTAAGCGAACTCCTACACCTCCTCTGGGAACCAAACACAGGGAAAATTTACGTATAAAAATAATTCACTTCAATAAAAATTAAAACATTTTACTTTGGTAAATTTTACATTGGAAAACAAATTTTCAATTCTTATCATTTTCGTGTAGAAAATTGCTGCTTCGAAGAATTTCAGGTCCACTATAATCGCCTAATTGTCACCACATTTCAATAAACTCATTAATGTAATGATTATTCTAACCAGCAATATATCAAATATTCATGGAACGCCCATCCGTTGTTAAATCCACAAAAAGGGGTTATTTATTAATAACCAAAAAAATTGAAATCCTTTTTTTGGTTTTTGGAAAAATTCAAAATATTCACCACAATAGCTGATAATTTAGTCATAGAATTTTCCTAAGCATGTGAAGATAATTTCCATACATTACCATATGTTTAAAGATATTCTTCATAGTTATCATCATGTCCTACCCTAACCCAACCACAAAAAACAAAAATAAAATTCAAAACCCATAATTCAAATTAGTGACAGGGCATAACTTTAACTATGACCTGCCCCCCTAATCAAGATTTAACAGCAAGGCAGAATCAGAAGAAAAAAGATTTCCTTCAAAAAGGAAAACCGACACCAAAGATTTCTTTAAATTATAATAGACGACAAAAATTCTATTTCACAACAGAGACACACACACATAAGAGAGAGACACTCTCACACACACAATCACATGAATCTGGCAATCACATTTTTTGTGGTTAACTCCCACCGTGACTAAAACATTGTCCAAGAGAACTATCGTCACCACGGAACACACAAAGCCCCAGTGATTATTCCTTGCAACAACATATGCTAGACACAACACAACAACAGACAACAACATTTTGGGCCGTTCGCCTGACCGAACGACCTTAAATCTCAAAGGCGTTGTCAACATTATCTTGGGTGATAATAATCTCCGCGTTCTCTGTGTGTTTTGTGCTGGAGGCCGAATCTCTTAGGCCCTTAGATATGAGCCGAAATTCTAAACCCAAGAAACCCAAAAAAAGCAACACCTCCTACCGTCCTCTGATTTGACTTTGATTATGAAATTTGAAATTTATGGCTTTTTATCGGTTGGAGGGGGAGAATGCGAAGGTGGTGTAGGAGTTTCGTTAGGCTTCAATTGTGAAAATATTAAAATCTCCCGAAATGAACCTTTCATTGCATGTTGTAAGCTAATAGAAAAACATTTCTGTGTTCGGTTATTTCTGTAAACCATAAAATGGCGCTGGGCCGTATCCTCCATCCTTCCTCCTTACATGTATGTCGTAATCATAAGGAGACAACCAAAAATCACATATTTAGATATTCTATTACATGAAATTCCATGTAAGTGGTCCTTTTTTGTGGATAATCAGGAACTGTTTAAGGTAGGGCAGACCTCACCTAAAACATTGGAATTCATAGGAAATATTTATTCTCTTAACGAGGTCGTAACTCGTATCAAATATATTGTTAATAGGTAGATATTGTTAATAGTTTTTATACCCTCCGCCATGAGGTGATATTGGCATTCCGTATTAAATAATTCCGTATGAAAAATTCGTTGGAGACCCGATGAAGTAAATATTCTTGTTCAATAATTAAACGGAACCATTTTCCATTTTCCATTTTCGATATTTCAAAGGGTTTAGTCGTATTTTCCCACATCGTAGGTGTTGTAGTTTCGGAATTATGTGTTCCTGGATGTTGAAAAATATTATTGCAGGGAATTTCGAATATGGCTTCTTATAAGCACCATGTACAGACCCTAGTGTTCTTGGTTAGTAAATTGTCCGGGTTCATGGTGAGTGAAATTAAAATTCTTCGCAGAAAATTTTCGTATTAATCTATTAATTAATGATTTGGTGGAGCTCCAATATTTAGATACCGTCCCATTTTCGGTATGATTAAGTTCCTAGCTGATTTTTTGAAACTTAACATTCCAATTTCTTAGTAGGTAAATATTTCCTATTTGAATATGAGAAATTTATTACATACATCGAAGGTTTTAGCCTCACATTCCCATTAAAGTGACCGTAATTACTGTCCGTGTATTTGGATGCTGGAAACAAAGTTTGGCAGGAAGTTTTCTATATAGGTCCATGTCTTGACACAGTTCTCATATAAACGTCTAGGAGTTTTAAAGGTATTAATCGCATTTTCACACCGAAGCAGTCATTTGATTCAGGGTTCCTAGAGACAGACAAATTTCCGATATAGATCTATATTTTGACATAGTAAAATTTTTAGTACTTTGAGGGTTTTGGCCCTATTTTCCATTGCAGTGTCCGTAAGAACGCATTCTGGGATTTCTTTTGAAGGCGGTATACCGAAGGTTTTATCCATTTTACCATAAACGTGTCTGTAAATGAGATTCCGAATTTGATCTGGTTGAAAAAACATTTTTTCAGAACATTTTCTATATAGGTCCAAGTTTTGACAAACCCCCATATAAAGAGCTCGATATCCATTGTAAACATAGTCGAATATTCAGAATTTTGATGGTATTGGTCGCATTCTTCATCATAGATGACTGTAGTTTGGCAATGCGGAATTTTGAGGCCTCATTTTTCCGGTATGTTGAAGTTTTTATCCGTATTTCCCACCGAAGTAGCTATAATATGGCATTCAGGGTTCCCAAAGGGAGAAAAACTTCTGTGAAGAAAATGTTCATAGATGTGGAAAAATGTTGGGACCAAAGGGATTCAGGGATCCTGGAGAAAAAAATATATTTTCGGAACATTTTTTATAGGTCGATACAAAAGTCTCGCTTCATTTTTTGGTATTTCGGGAATTTTAAGTCCCATATAAAGGATTAAATCTATTTCAGAAGTTAAGCCTCAGTTTTCCACCGAAGAGACAATATTTTGACATTCTGGGTTACTGGAGGGAGAATAAAATCTCTGCAGAAATTTTTCAATAAAAAAAGTTATTCATTTTAAAATAACCAATATGTTTTTTTTTTTTTTTTTTTTTTGTATGAAAATTAAAAAATATAAAATCATTAATTTTAGGTGCGGAAATATCCCCCACACCCTAAGGAGAACCTTTCTCCCACACACGGCTTGAGAACAATTTTTTTGATAAATGCACAAAATTTCCATTCTCCGACAAATTACGACTCAAAACATTATCTACAAATTTGTTGAAACATTACAAAAGGTTCCTGGTTTTACTATTTATCATCGCAACGAAGTCTTAGATTGCCAAGACCCGCAATGGAATGTCGACCGAAATAAAAAGAAAGAAAAACAAAAAAACCGCAAAAGAAAAGTCATTAATTACTCCTCGCGCTCCAAAACTATTCTTAAGGAAAACATTTTGATGGGAGAAAGGCTTGGCAGCAAATTTACAACGACGACGACGACGATGATTTCATGTACAGTTGACAGTAACAAAACTGTCAAATTGAAATGTCACATGCCTTCATAATGACACACGAACACACATAAGATAAGAGAGAAACCACACATTTACATCGATTATGGAGATGGTGGAGATGGAAACGAAGAAACCCCAAAGAAAAGAATAGTAATAACAAATTAATGACAAATAATTTAACACTTTCTTACACACAAAGGGCAACATAAATTTTATCAAAAAAAAAAAACTATTTTTTTTATTTGACGTACGTCAACTAAAAACCCCCCTCACAGCAGCCGCAAAAAAAAACTCAGGGACTCTTTTCTCTTTTTAGAAGCATAAGAAGAAGTGACAAGTGTGTCACACATGTTAAACATTGAGTGAGTACTCGACGTTGTTGACTCACTTAAATTGTCTTTACTTTTTTTAAGTACTTCCCCCCACCCCCTCAGCAACTTAACATAATTTTCTCAAGCACCATTCCTTTTTTTGCACTTCAATTATTCTAAATAGACTCTTAATAGCTGCCTGCCTCTACCCTGTGGAACAAAGTCGTCTCAAAAAACTGCAGCTAAGTACTTCTGGTTCACCAGTGTTGCGTTACCACCGAACATTGGCGGGCCATGGCGTAACGTGTCCTTTTAACTCATTAGCACAAGCCACAGAGCGAGAGCGTTGTGAAACTGTCACACTGACATTTGATATTTTCAGGACAAAACAACGCGACCAAAAAAAATAGAAAACATGGCACTTGTCCCCCAGTACTTCTGTGGTGGGTTGTTGTGTCAATGCAAAACAAGCGTAAAAAAGGTCAATTTGAATACTTCGAGGGGTGTCCAATCGTAGGACGAAATTTAAAACCATCGATGGATTTTGAAAAAAAAAAAACAGAAAATATTAATTTTTAACACTTTTAAGGATTCTCATGGTTGATTTCATTGGCCACCACCATAAATTATTCAATTATTGTAACTAAGTCATACATTTTGGAGAGGTACGTGGGATTCGAGGGTACGTTTCAAATTTATATTACATTGCCAAAACAAATACATTATGAAAAAATTTCTGTAGTGAACATTGTAGTATAGAAAAATTGGACATCTATGAAAATGTTCGTATAGAAAATTTTCACCTCTGTGACATTTTTTGTATAGGAAAATTTTACCACAGTGAAAATTTTTTTGTATAGAAAAATTTCACCACAGTGAAAATTTTTTGTACAGAAAAATTTCACCACAGTGAAAATCATCATACAGAAAAAATTCACGGCAGTGACAATTTTGGTATAGAAAAATTTCACCTCATAGAAATTTTTTCGTATAAATTTTCATATAGAAAAATTTCACCTCAGTGACATTTTTTCCATATAGAAAAATTTCACCTCAGTGACATTTTTTCCGTATAGAAAATTTTCACCTCAGTGACATTTTTTCCGTATAGAAAAATTTCAACTCAGTGACATTTTTCGTATAGAAAAATTTCAACTCAGTGACATTTTTCGTATAGAAAAATTTCACCTCAGTGACATTTTTTGTATAGAAAAATTTCCATTTGGTCACAATCATTACTTCTGAAAATTTCTACAAATGATAATCCTTTTCCAATTCCATAGAAAAAATCCTTTTCCTAATCATTGTTGCATTTTCTGGTGCAGCTAATCACGTCTTCCTCGTTATCAGCCAACCAGAAAAACGAACAAATTTCTATGAATAATTTCCAAACAATTTTCTATCGAATTCGAAACGAAGAATGCCATGAAAATTGGTATTAATTGTAATCCTTTTTTCCAAAGTAATAACAAAAATTAACAACTGGTCCTTTGCCTAGATTGAAATAATCTCCGTTGAAGGACAACAAACACAGGCATTGTTGAGAGGTTGAATGGATTTAATCCTTTTTAGTTTAAAATTGGCGATAACAAACATGCCGTATTGAAATGGGGTTCTTCTAATTTGCAAACTCACGCTCATCACACATCAGGATGGGATGGGGTGTGGTTTGACAAAGGTCCTTTGTTGTCTGTCGTCCATCACGTTTTTTGTTTGACACTCACTTGACACTTGTTCGGACTTCGTTGGTGTTTGTTTGCCAAAAGGCCCAAAAGTGTTAGAGAATGCCGGAGACCATTGGCAAAACCTTGCTAGAGATAATCGTGTTCAGTACCCTTTTCATCAAATGTTATAGATCGTGTTTGTTATCCCTCTCTCCAACCCCTAAACGGTATTTGCGACTGTTGCTGGTCTCGTTGTCGTTGTTGTTAATTTTTGCTCTTTTGTTAGACAGTCACCTTTCAACAGGGATTTTAATTTTTTTTCTGTGTTCCTCAATTTGACAAAAATTCCATTTGACATTGTTTGCATATGTGCAGATTTTTCCTAGGGCTAAGTGGGCATCCCTTGTGTTACTTTGTCCTTTCCTGCCGCTCTTTGATGGGTGTCAAATTGTTAAATTGTTTGCTTTTATTTTGTCGTTCGAAAATTGTTCACTTTTAAATCCATTAAATTAATTCACTTTCAGTCTGTTGTGAAAATTCCATTTTGCCACAATTTACCGGGCAGAATGGCATCGGCGAATAGGGGGTGAGGGTGTGAAACGTGCAAATTATCCTCTACTGCCCTTTGACACTTGGCCTAATTTAAACAGCTCGATTACCTTTTTTGTTGTTGCTGTTTTCACATCACCGTCATTGCCTGAGTTTTATCGCCTCGTGTTTTATTGCTTTCAATTTCCTTTCAACGCTGAAATTGAATGCATGAAAGTGTGTTTTTATTTTTTGCAACAATTTCGTGTGTTTTTCATTGAAAGCTGCAAAATTGTTTCACATAAATTTCACCTACACTTCCGTTTTTCACGTTTTTTTTTTATTTATTGTTCGTTTTAGGTCGATTTAACAAAAACGAAACTGCAAAACAATTTCATGTTTGGAGCTCTGTTTTTTGCTCCAAAATCATTTCCTTACAACAACAACAAAACGAACTTGGTTTATGAAAATATTCCCATATATATTTCCCATATATGAATATTTAAGAAGAAATAAAAACAAAAAATTTTATGAATTTCAATAATTTGAAATTTTTATATTCGAATTTCATTAATGAGAAATTTTCTTTATGAAAATTTCACCAAGGAGTAATATTTTATGTAATACTTTTTATCTATGTGAAATTTTTTAATATAAAAATATCATAAATTTACATATTTTTTATGTGAAACTTTCCTCAGAGTGAAATTTTTGATATGAAGGTTTCATAAATGTGAAATTTGTTCTTTATGAAAGTTTCATTAAGGTGAAATTTTTATATGTAAAACTTTTATCAATGAGATTTTTTTTCTATATGAAAATTTCAGCAAAGTGAAAATTTTCGGTATGAAACTTTATCCAATGTGAAATTTTTTATATAAAAATTTCATTAATTTGACAATATTCTATATTAAACTTCACCAAAGAGAAATTTTTTCGTATGAAAAATTTCTATATGAAAATTTTATCAATGTGAAACTTTCTATATGCAAATTTCACCAATATGAAATTTTTCCATATAAAAATGTCTACAATAATTAATGAGAAATTTTTTTTCTATATGAAAATTTCATCAATGTGAAACTTTCTATATGCAAATTTCACCAATATGAAATTTTCCATATAAAAATGTCTACAATAATCAATGAGAATTTTTTTTTTCTATATGAAAATTTCAGCAAAGTGAAAAATTTCTGTATGAAACTTTCTCCAATGTGAAATTGTTTATATAAAAATTTCATTAATTTGACAATATTCTATATTAAACTTCACCAAAGAGGATTTTTTTCGTACGAAAATTTCACCAATGAAATATTTCTATATGCAAATTTCACCAATGCGAAATTTTCCATATATGAAAATTTCAACAATACGAAAATTTAACCAATTTGAAATTTTCTATATAAAAATTTCTAAAAAAAAAAATTTTTATATGAAAATTTCAACGATGGGAATTATTCCATAAAAATGTAACCATTGTGAAATTTTTTTATGAACATTTAACCAATGTGAAATTTTTTATATTAAAATTTCACCATTGTAAACATTTTCCATATGAAAATTTCACCAATGTCAATTTTTCTATATGAAAATTTCACGAAATTAAAATTTTTCTCTATTTTACTAATACGAAATTTTTATATATAAACCTTTCATCAACGTGAAATTTTTCGATATGAAAATTTCAACAATTTCGACATGAAATGTTCATTCAGATGAATTTCTTTCTATACGAAGTTAAAAAAAAATGTTCTGTATGAAACTTTCATCAATGTGAAATTTTCAATACGAATATTTCACCAAAGTAAAATGTTTCTATACAAAATTTCACTGATGTACCAATGAGAAATTTTTTATATATGCAATTTCTCTGTATGAAAGTTTCACCCATGTGAAATGCTTCTTTATGAAAATTTCACTAATTTGAAAATTTTTTTATGAAAATTTCACAAATGCGAAATTTTTCTATATGAAACTTTTATTAACGTGAAATTTTTCACATGGAAATTTAATCAATTCTTTTATATAGAATTTTTCCTATATGAAATTTTCACCAAAGAAACAATTTTGCAGTATGTAAATTTCAACAATTAGAAATTCTATTAATATGAAATTTTCTGTATAAAAGTTTCACCAATGAGAAATTCTTCTATATGAAAATTTCACTAATTTGAAAATTTGTATATGAAAATTTCACTAATTTGAAAATTTGTATATGAAAATTTCATCAATTTGAAATTTGTCTATAAAAAATTCACCAATATGAAATTTTCCAATATAAAAATTTCACCAATGTGAAGTTTTTCTACATGAAACTTCCACCAATTTGAATATGAAAATTTCATCAAATCATTTATGTAGAAATTTCACACCTCTGAAATTTTTCTATATGAAACTTTCATCAAAGTGAAATGATGATGTGAAAATTTCATCTATGAGAAATTTTCTATTCGAAAATTTCACCATTTCACCATTTTCTATTCGAAAATTTCACCATTGTGAAATTTTTTCTATATGAAATAATTTCAATATGCAATTTTTATTTAATTTATTTTTTTAATATTCATTTCCCTTGCAACTCCATTTATTATTTTCAATTTTTCAAATTCACTTTCATTCAATTAAAAAAAACTGAGGAAAGAAGACAAAGAGACAAAAAAGCCCCCAAGAAAAGCGAAACCAATTTAAAAACATTATCAATTCTGGTTGGTTGAAAAAAAAATAATTTATTCCGACGTCAAAGCAATTATCCGGTAAAGCTCAATTAAATTGTTATGGATCCCGGGAATGTTTGTTTACACAGTCAAGGAATACGAAAACATGTCTTAGGGGCAAAAGTCTTTTTATGAAAGTTACTCCTCCCTCTCTCTCTATACTCCCTCCTTCTCGCTCGAATGTGACTACAACACAAACAATGACAACATTCTTGAAAACAATTGACACAAATCCCTGGCAAACAAGACAAAGACCAGGAACGGCACAGGACTCCATACCATGTGTAAGGGAAAAAAGGGAGCCCTTAGGAGGGAGGGAGGGGAAAGTTGGGGCATAGCATGTTAAAGATGCTTCAGCCTCAAGTGACTCCCTCTCTCTCTCTGCACAACCAATTTAAAGTTGTGGGTAAATATGCAGAGCTTCAAGTACTCTAATGGTTGGAGTTTGTTTTTTCTCTTTTTTTTTTTGCTGAAGTTGTTTTTGGGGCAAAATATCCTCCTAACAGCACAACAAAACACATGTTGCCTCATTTTGTGGCAAAGCGTAAAAACAATGGAAATAAACTGCTTTGACCAAAAAAAACTTTATTTTTTCATGCTGAAAAAATCCATTAAAAATCAGGTTAACAGCCCAAATGGAGTGAATAAAACCACCTCCCACTCTTACTTCCATGTAACTACGGCCATAAGAACGACAACAACAAGAACGATGGCAGCCTGAGTTGACGTTAGGAAAAAATGCTTTGGCAGACTTTCTAAAGGATGTTGCATGTCAAAGTTTTAAGTCTTGCCATGTTAAACATAAAACCACACACATACAAACGAACGAGCATCCTTGCAAAGGCACACCAACATACACACACATATGTGGGTATTTGTGTGTGTGCATTTGACATAAGGAAAAATCGAACATATTTGTTAAATCATTAAAGTAAACAATTAGGACAACAATGGTAACAACAACAAGAACAACAACGTAAACACCAGCACCAACATCGACAGCAAATACAACAACAGCACCACCAACAACTAGAGCAATTGAAGCAGTTTGAAAATAGTACAACAAAACAAACACCGAGCAACCATAGAAAGTAAAAGCGTTACTCCAATTTAAAGAGGGTTGTGGTAGGCAAAGGCTTTAATGAGGATGCCACATGGCAGCCGAGTTGGCATGGATAGGATTCGTAGATTTACAGCCAAAGAAAAAAATCGTAGAAAATTGGAAATATTGTCCAATCGGGAGAAAAGGAGAAAGGAGGAACGTATTTTCAGAAAAAAGATGAAAATACAAGAAAAACGTGAGCAAATCGAGATATGCAGGAGTCAGAATGAAGTCCGAAAATTCTACCAACGGCTAAAACACCAAACCGAAGGCTTTGGTGCAGGCACATTCTCCTGTAGAGATGTAGACGGAAACCTGGTGACAGATACAGACAACGTGCTGACGATTTGAAAGGAGCATTTTGAAAAACTTCAGGTATCAAGAGGATACCCCAGAACCAATAAGAGATGATGGTATAGAGTCTATACCACCTAGCCAAGATGAGGTCATAAAGCAATTAATCGGCTGAAGAACAATAAAGCAGCAGATGCCGATGGGTTACAACCCGAACTATTCAAGACTGGTGGTCAGATGCTGGTAAGGAGCATGCACCAGCTGATTAGTATAATTTGACTAGAGGAAAGCATGCCCAATGATTGAAACCTCAGCATCCTGTGTCCTGTGCAAAAAGGAGACAAGATGATATGTGCCAACTATAGAGGAATAGGTCTCCTTCCCATCGCATATAGTGCTATCCAGTGTGCTGTGTGAACGACTGAAGCCAATGACATTATTGGACCATACCAATGCGCGCTTCAGACCTGGCAAATCCACTATTGACCAGATTTTCACTCTGCGCCAAATCTTGGAAAAAAACTACGAAAAACACATCGACTCATACCACCTTCGAAGCCACATTCGACAGCCCTATCCGTTCAGAGGTGAATGAAGCCATGTCTGAGTTCGACATTCCTGCAAAATTAATACGGCTATGCAGGATAACTTTAATTAGCACAAGATCAGCAGTTAAAGTCGGAAAGGACCTCTCGGAACCCTTTAATACCGAACGAGGATTTAGACAAGGTGACATTTTGTTGTATGACCTTTTTAACATCCTGCTGGAAAAGGTCATACGAGAGGCAAAAGTGAACAGAAATGGTACTCTGTACACCAAACAGCATATGTTACTCGCCTACGCCGATGACATCGACATAATGGGTCGAACATTGAAAGCGGTAATATCCACGTTTGAACAAATTGAGAAGGAGTCTGCCAAATTGGGTGTGGCAGTAAACGGCGAGAAGACCAAGCTGATGGTATCAACGCGCAAGACGTCCAGTAGACTCGGACCAACTGTGAAACTTGAGAACTACAGCTTCGAAGTAGCCTAAGATTTTATATACCTTGGTACCGCCATAAAGAAAACGAATGACATCAGTTTTGAAATTCGGAGAACGATTGTGATGACCAACCGATGCTACTATGGTCTGAGCAAACAACTCAAAAGCAAGGCCAACTCCCGCCAGACCAAACTCACACTCTACAAGACCCTGATACTACCCGTGCTGTTATATAGATCTGAAGCATGGGTACTTGCGCAAGCAGATGAGGTAGCTCTTGGAGTGTTTGAGAGAAAATTTCTCCGAATGATCTATGGGCCGATCTGCGTTTATGGTGAATATCACCGCCGTCGAATGAGCCATGAGTTGTACCAGCTATTCTCGGACATCGACATTGTTAGACGTATTGAGCTGTAGCGACTACGTTGGCTAGGTCATGTTGTGAGAATGGATGAAGATGCCCCGGCCCTGAAGGCATATAAAAGCGAACCAGCTGATGGTTCACGCAGAAGGGGAAGACCACGAATAAGATGGAAAGGCCAAGTAGAAGACAACATTACCGAATATGGCCTTTCAAATTGGAAAAAACTGCGCAAAAGACCGACGCGCCTGGAAATCTTTTTTAAGCTTATGGAACGAAAGTTCTGTCACAGGCCAGCTAAGTAAGTAGGTTACCATAAGGCGTGGATTTTTTAAAAAATATTTTTTAGAGTATAAAACAAGGGCGGGATTTTTTAAAAAATATTTTTTAGAGTATAAAACAAAGCCTGGATTTTTAAAAAATATATTTTAAAATAGTTTTTAGATTATAAAAAATATAAATTTAATTCAACTAATTGTTTTCCTCGAGTGTCTTTATAACAATCAAGACCTATTAGGCACTGTCCATTAAACTCTAGTCCAAATAAATTGTTATTAGTTCACTGTCTTTAAATTAAGGGTTATTTGATATGAAACAAAAACATTTGCCAACCCTATTTGTCGAACATCGAACCTCCCCCTAACCTAGCAGATCGTCTCTCCCGAGAAACTGTAATTAAGAGAATGCATTCGCATGCAATGCATTTGCCATGCAGCACCCGCTTAAGGACATTTGTGGCAAGGCAATGAAACCAATTGCCAGTTCCTTTCGTTCGTTCGAAAGGGGTCTGTAGACGAAAATTGAAGAGTTGAGTTGAATTGGTCGTTTGGCTCGTTTTTGACACTGTCATCAACTAACAATCGACAGTGTTTGTGTCGCTCCGGATAGGCTTCGGTCTCTCGGAGGAGTGGAGGCCGGTCAATTGTGCACATGGAGGAGTATGAAATTGCATTCTCAATATATATGAGGAGGCTCAGTTTGCGCAGTAACCCATTAATTGCACTTGTAGACCATGTCAATTGCACTACACGGTGCACCACCCACCCACTCGGTTATTGCAATGAGGTGCCAGGGGTGAGGAATATGACCAACAATGTAAGCTGTTTAAACATAATCACACACTGACCCATATTTTTCTTTTAATGCTTTTGGCTTGACACACACACTCACCCAGACAAAAGCACACATACATACACTCTCTTACAACCACACTTCATACATCTACACCAAAGCCATGAAAAATGCTTGGCAAAGGACATTATTATGATGTCGTTTGCGTTGCCACTTCTCCCCCTCCCCCTTCCCCTGTGGTGTTGCAGTGTCAGCAAAATATGCATTGTTTGTGATACCCTTAGGACGGGTGAGGGGGCCTACAAACTTAAGGCGAGGGTGGGTGGTTGGTTGCAATTTTCCTTTTTTGCCGTTCCGATAATGCAACATGTTTTCTGCTTGTAGGAACACCAGTCGATACATTGTTGGTGTGAATGTTGGCAACAACAACAATAACACCAAGAACAACAGCCAAAGTATGCCTGAGCCGATAGGCAGCCTAACATAAATATGTGTGTGTGTGTGTTAGTGTTTGGGTATATGTGCATGTGTGTTTGTATAAATGTGCCAATGAACATATGTCCTTTTATGCTCCTTTAATCCAATGCTGTTGTTTAATGCGTGTCCTTGCACAAATGTTGAGCTATGCTGATGCACCAACACCTCCACCACCAACACCCTTAGCAATGTTTATCCTTGCTGGTAATGCTGAGCCCTTGTGTTATTGGGTCAAGTGGCAATTTCTTTGACAAATTTTGCAAAAAATTTTGTGTGTGCTGATATGGAGTGAACTTTTTGTAAAACGGAAATAATTGAAAATATTTTTATAAAAAATATTAAACAATTTTTAATTATTGAACATTTTGAAATTGTTAAAAAATGAAAAAGAAAACAAGGGTCCTTGAAATTTTTTAAAACTAACCCAAAAAATTAAAAAAAAATCGAGTCCTTGAAATATTGACTTACTTACTTAGCTGGCTTGTTACAGAACGGTTGTTCCATAAGCCGAGCTTAAAAAAGATTTCCAAGCGCGTCTGGCTTTTGCGCAGTTTGTCCAATTTGAAAGATCATATTCGGCAATGTTGTCTTCCACTTGGTCTTTCCATCTGATTCATGGCCTTCACCTTCTACGGTAACCATCAGTAGGTTCGTTTTTATATGCCTTTTGAGCTGGGGCATTCTCATTTATTCTCACAACATGACCTAGCCAACGTAGTCGTTGCAGCCCAATACGACTGACTATGTCCATGTCCGCGTATAAATTGTAAAGATCGTGGTTCATTCGATGCCGATATTCACCGTCAACGCTAATCGGCCCGTAGATCTTTCGAAGAATTTTTCTTTTAAACACCCCAAGAGCTGGCTCATCTGCTTGCCCAAGTACCCATGCTTCAGATCCATATAACAGCACGGGTAGTAACAGCGTCTTGTAAAGTGTGATATTGGTCTGGCAGGAGGTGGCCTTGTTTCTAAACTGCTTACTTAGACCATAGTAGTATCTGTTGGCCATCACAATTCTTCTCCGAATTTCAAAACTGATGTCATTCGTTTTATTTATGGCGGTATCAAGTTCTCAAGTTCTGTAGTTCTCAAGTTCCACAGTTGGTCCAAATCTACTGGACGTCTTGCGCGTTGATACCATCAGCTTGGTCTCCTCGCCGTTTACTGCCAGACCCGCTTTAGCAGACTCCTTCTCAAGTTGTTCAAAGGTGGCTATTACCGCTCGCAATGTTCGACCCATTATATCGATGTCATCGTCGTAGGCGAGTAACATGTGTTGTTCGGTGTACAGAGTGCCATTTCTGTTCACCTTTGCGTCTCGTATGACCTTTTCCAGCAGGATGTTAAAAAGATCACACGACAACCTGTCACCTTGCCTGAATCCTCGTTCGGTATTCAAGGGCTCCGATATATAATTTCCGACTTTAACTGCTGATCTTGTGCCACTTAAAGTTATCCTGCATAGCCGTATTAATTTTGCAGAAATGCCGAACGTAGCATGGCTTTAAACACCTCTGATCGAATACGGCTT